>NW_022111373.1:84912135-84915018 GCF_000313985.2 Echinops telfairi
TCCTGGCCTCTTAGGGAACACGGTGGCTGTACTTCTTCCAAGACTGATTTGTTTGTCCTTCGAGCACTCCTGGTGCTTTCCGTCCTCTTCACCGGCACCACAATTCGAATGCACCGATTCTTCTTCTGTCTCCCTGATTCAGTGTCCAGCCTTCACATGCAGCGGAGGCCACTGAACATACCACGGCTTGGGTCAGGTGCACCTTAGTTACCCAAAGGAAGACATTTGTTTTTTAATACTCTAAAGAGGTCCTGTGTGTGCAGATTTGGCGGGTCAGATGTGATTTCTTAAGTTTGCTTATGCCATAAATTTTGGGCCAAGTAATGTTGAAAATGAAGGGTTTTTATCATGTTAGCATCATCTGCCTGCCAAAGGTTTGCTGGGAATCAAGCCTTCCTCAAAGCACCAACAGAATTTCGGATAAACTGAGAACCAACCCCCGCTTCCTAACCATCAAGATCCCTGGCAGTGGTCGGGGATCGGGGAAGGGGAAGCCACAGAACACGCATCTGGTCCACAGCCCCTGGCAGATCTGCCCTCCAGAAACCCACAGTCTGCACACAACTCTCTACTTTTGGCGGAAGCCAGGGTCCGTCACCCTTGTGAAGTGTTGCACCAGCTTCTACCAACCTCCCTGCTTCCACCAATCTTTTCTGAAGTCTATTTTCAACACAAAACTATGTTCAAGTATAAGGTGTGCCTGACCCGTGCTATAGCATTTCCAATGGCCTATCTGCATGCAAAAGCTCAGCAGCGAATAGGCAAGGCCGAAGAAGCACTGATTCCTTAATCATCGTGTTGGTGCAGATGATTAATACACGGTGGACTGCCAGAACACTACCCTTAAGAGTAAAGACAGTAAGACTCCATCTCTCCTCTTATCAGGAGAAACACACGCCCCTTGGTAAAGTAGAGAGTCAGCTGACAAGGAGAAGACCCTCAAGGAGATGGGTTGACACAGAGGCTGTATAAATGGGCCAAAATAGAGGAGCAATTGTGAGGCTGGCAGTGTTCTGTCCCATTGCACAGAGGGTGACTATGAGTCAGGACCAACTTGGTAGCACCTCAACAAATAGCAACAACAAATTGCCTGCACACCAGCTAGAGTGATACTCCTCATCTGTAAACCAAATCATGCCCTTCGCGGCTCAGACCCTCCCGTGGCTGCCCAGCCCACCCAGTCAAAAGCACAGTTCCTGAGAAAAACCTCGTAGTCCTATCTCCTTTGATCCCTGACAGTTCTCGCCTCTCCTCTTACCAACTTGTCCCTCCCTCTGTGCTCATCCATTCCACCCACATGAACCATCTTCCTCAAGCACATCAAGCAGAATCCTATCTCGAGCTTTTTGTACTTGCTGTTCCTCTGCCCGGACAGCTGCCTTGTATGGGACAGGCTCCCTCACTGCATTCTGGTCTCCATTCAAATGCCACCTCCAGGAAAGGCCCTTCCTAACCCACTTCTCGAAAATATCACCCACAGGCACTCACACACGGCCTCTTTCCACTTCTCCTACCTGGCTTTGTTTTTCATGGTGGCCTGCTGCCTGCACCCTGATGGACATTATCTGTGTACTGTCTGTAATAACATTATCCATGCCCCAAATGTTAGCAACATGAGAGGTGAAGACTACCCCAAGGGCCTGGGCTGGGGCTTGGCCCTGAGAAAGTTCTTAGTAAACACTTGCTGGTGCTGAATGTCTAAAAATAAAGTGTGAAACCAAAGTTAGAAAGATGAGAGAATATTCAGGCAAGAATGTTCCCTATTGCATAAGAGCAGGAACACGATCCAAATGGGTTTGGGAGCAGGACACATGTGCTTCCCCTCCTCCTTGTGGGAGAAAGAAAAAAAGGCCAAGGTGAAAATCAGTGGGAGCCAATTTTTTCAATCCTAAAAGTTCAAAGTCTGCTTCTGGCATTCATTCAGCACCATGACCCTAAAGTCTCTGCTCTTCAATCTTCCCAGGAGCTGTACATTTAGTTTGTTTTTTTTTTTTGCTTTTGAACATAAAATAACTAAAGCAAAAAGGAAAAAAAATAATGAAAGAGCTGAACACAAAATTTCAAAGCACATAACAAGAAGATAAAGGAAAGTAATATAATAAATTATGCAAAGACTTGTTATTAAAAAACTAAATAAACAGAACCCATAGAGTATAGCTCAAGTTGAAAGTTCTGAAGGAACAAAATCAAACCTTAAGTTGAAACACTGAAGGATACTACAGGCAAAGTACTGAATGATGCAGGAAGCACCAGAAGAAGATGAAAGGAATACACAGAGTCCCAGCATCAGAAAGAACTGCACACATTCAACAATTTCAAGGGATAGGATATCATCAAGAACTGATGGCATGAAACGGAGTTCAAATACACTTAAGGTATTGGTTCAAACAGACAAACAAGGTTCCAGCAAATGACCAGTTAGATATTTTAGCAAACAGATGCAAAGTATAAGTGCTCATTCACCTACATCAAAGAATTTAAAGACTAGCTACCCCTGGTAACCAACTGAAAGAGATCCTTATTTATGCCACTGTAAAGAAAGGTGATACAGAAATTATAAAATAATATCACAAGCAAGAGAATTCAAAAACATCTACAGCAGCACATCAACAGGAGACTGCCAAACAGACAACCCAGATTCAGAAGCGGTCTTGCAACGAAGGCTGTGTCATAGCTGATGTCAGACAGAATGTTGGCGGAAAGCAGAAAGTGTCCAGTGGCCTACAAATGGGCTTTGGGCCTCCACTCCACACTCCCCTCGTTCACTATGGTAAGATTTTTTGTTCTGATGATGCCTGATACCTGATCCCTTTGACACCACGTGACCACACCGGCTGGTGTGCTTCTTCCATGTGGGCTTTGTTGCTTCTGAGCTAGATGGCC
>NW_022111373.1:84915533-84922785 GCF_000313985.2 Echinops telfairi
GCTTAAGTGAAGAAGAAATGTTTTGAGAATGATGAGGGCAATGAATGCACAAATGTGCTTTACACAATTGATGTATATATAGATTGTGATAAGAGGTGTATGAGCCCCTAATAAAACGATTAAAAAAAGGAAGCATAAAGTCTCAGAAAGATAATTATCTGTGCTATAATCGCTATTGAAAGGTTTCCAACTGTGGAAATTCTAACAAATTACGAATATCATTATTAAGAATGGGAATTCCACAACATTTAATTATGCTCATGCAAAACCTTTACATAGACCAGGAGGTAGTCATTTGAACAGAACAGGATAAGAGATCTGGTGTGGTTTTAATTAAGGAATGGTGTCAGGGCTGTATCCTTTCAGCTAGCATATTCAAAGTGTGTGATAAACACATAATCCAAGAAGTTTTTCCCTATTATTTTCAAAGAACAATTCAATGAAATAGGTGTGATTATTTATAGCCACATCCCCCAAAGTGGCTGGCGATCCAGGAGGGCTACAAATCCAGGTACCTACACTTTATCCTGGATGATGAGCTATAATACACACGTTTCTAAACACCAGGAAGAGCTGAGTGATCGTATTTTATTATTATTATTTTTTCAAAGAGGGCAATAGGCCAAATGAGTCTGGGAACCTACGGCCTAGCGAGAGCACAAGCAAAGGCCTAGAAAGATTCAAGGACTTGCAACAGGTCATGAATTCCAGCATCCGGACTTGACCTTATACCTTCTATTTCAGATGCAGTAGTTTTCCATTACTGATGCTGTGTTTATGGGAAACTACATTCTATGAGAAAGAGAGAGTGAAATAAATAAACAGACCTTCTCTGAAATTAGGGCCAAATATCTAACTGCAAATAGCGATGACCTTGAGACCTTAGAAAATTAAAGGCGCTAGGTTAGAAAACCAGGCCTAAGGTACTACATGGAAGAGGCGAGGTAAATAGCCTGAGTTACAGAAAAACCACACAGTCCATCTATGGGCTTCAGAACTTGGCCAGGAGAGATCTCCGATGCAACTGACCAAGGATAAGAGGTAAGAGTCAGAGTAACCGTGGAAAACAGAGCCAAGTAGTGCAAGTCATCAAGCATCAGCGCCACAGCCCGTAAGAACACTTTCAAGGCACGTTAACAGAAAAGCAGCTTCTATGACTCCTGTCGAAGTTAGTAAGAAGCATTACACACACATACAACCAAACCTTAAGCAGCCAGTGGTGCTTAAGGTACTGAAATCCAAGGCTTCCTTCAACATTATTGGTTGAAGCTAATTCATTCAAAATATGCATTAGCAGCAACTTTAATATCATAATATCTCCCAAGGAGAGATTTATGCCTGGTACTAGACTCTTAACAGGGCACTTTGGTCTGAGTCTCTGTACATCTCCTGAGGAACCAGGCCATGAGCCATAGAATACTGGGACCCTGAACCTTGGATCTTTCAGGTACACAATATACTCCAAAATCCATACCACAGGGATGTGATGTGGAAACCCCATTAGGTAAATGGGGCTCAATCTCAAACACACATGTGATCTCAGGACGTAGGCTGAAATTACAAAGAGAGTAAAGAAGCAGAGGGCAGCTATACAAAAGTATAGATTTGGTGGCAGGCCGACTAACATTTGCTTACTACTTCAATGTCTTTGTGATTTATTAAGGCATGTATTATTTCGGCAGACCTGTGTCTGTCATTGTCAGTGAATATTACTGTAAGCTTTGCTTGACCACCAACTCCCATAATTTGTGTCAATAGTGTCCAGTCTCATAAGGACTTAATTGTGCAAGTTAATAATCCATGAATTATAATTCATAGTTAGCCTACACTCATTTAATCTCCCTTTCTCAGTTCTGTTTTATATACCTTACCATGGGCTAAATCAATGACAATATCAACAGAAGGACCTTATGTTCCAGGGAAGTGATGAATTCGATTCTCTACCATAAAATAACAAAGACGTCTCTTACGTGAACCCGAGGCAGACAGAAAAACAAATTTAAGAATGGATTTTGGGCTTTCACTTAATCCTTATTCCAATCTAAGAACAATGAGTTCTATGACAACCCTGCTCGATATGCACCTTCATGAAGTAAACAGAGGAGATAGATAGGTGCTCTAGCAAAGCTTGGTGAAAAATTTGGATCCTGCCTGGCTATCAGAATGAATAGCGACTCGGTTCTTAAAGGCTTTTTTCTCAAACAACTAGCCATCTAAGTGAGAGGTCAATTAGGCTCACATCAAAGTAGCACATCAACATCTGTGATTCAAGGAGTGTACAAGATATCATCTAAATCCAAAGGAAGGAATGGTATCAGAGATTAAATTGTGAAATTCTGGTTTGCAAAAGGCTATGGGTGACGGTGGGAGCCCCAAATCCATTCGCAGGATCTGCACAGGGAATAAGCCTCTGGTGATTCCTCTCTGACCATCAAAGTGAGAGATAGTAACAAGCTGGTAATCAGAAAGAGAGTATTGGAAAGATGATTACAATAGATTCAAATAAATGTGACTGGAATGGTTAAAACCTTGTCACTTGATTTCCCTTTGGGTACATTTGAGCTTGATCTGGTTTTTAATATTTTCTGGGGTTTTTTATGTTGTTTTTGCAAATTTGGGCTTATTCCTGCTGCATTTTGTTGTTGGTGGTAGCATTCTTGACTCTCTGTTATGTATCTTTCTATTTTTCAGTTATATGAAACCCAGGTTGGGAGAATCTATAGACACAATAACTAGAATAAGGGTATGGCAGGGGAGGGGTGGGCAACGGGGAGCCGGTATCAAGGAGTACAAGAAGGAAGAAAGTGTTTTGAAAATGATTGTGGTATCAATTGCGCAACACTGCTTGATATGATTGAACTACTAAACGATATGGTGCCTGGATTATATCCTAATAAAATGATTTGCGGGAAAATAACATCAACCATGATTCATGATAACTGTGACGGTTAGGTTTTGTTCAACTTGACAAGGCCAGGATTCTTAAGTTAAATGTAGTAATTCCTCATGATGTGACACAAAACAATGTAATCGCCTCTATAACGGGCTTCCAAAAGAATACACAAATCTTGTTTTGGAAGAAGTGCAGTCTGAATGCTCCTTAGAGGCAAGGATGGTGAGACTTTGTCTCATCTACTTTGGACATGTTGTCAAGAGAGGCCAGTCCCTGGAGAAGGACATCATGCTTGGTAAAGCAGAGGGGCAGTGAAAACGAGGAAGGCGTTTGACAAAATGGAATGACACAATGGCTTTAACAATGGCGGAAACATAAGAACAATTGTGAGGATAGCTGGAGACCGGGTGGCGTTTCCCTCTGTTGTGTAGAAGGGTGCTGTGAGTCAGAACCACTGCGGGTGCCTACTGACAGTAATAACAATGAACAGCCCAACTGCTGCAAGATTAGGGTGAGATGCAACATCCTACCTCAGCTCGCAACTCTAATGCAGTAAATTGCAAGGAAGGACCCTGAGCAGATGCTGCCAATCTAGGTTCCCCAGATCCCACCGCTCCGTCAGGAGAAGCCTCCAACTGAACATCTGACCCAAGCTCTGAGAACTTGCCTGGACTTGAACTTGCCCCCTTCCACACCTGTGTGCGTGGTTTTCTTAATATAAGTTTCTCTTTATATCCCTACACGTACGACCTTCCCTGGCTTTGCTTCTCTAGAGAACCCAACCCAAGGCAAAATTCAATGACTATTTCAGTATTTCTTAGTACAGTAATCATTTTATTAATGATTAAGGTGGTAAGTATTCTTTAGCCTATGACAAATAAATATAAACAGCATTACTAGGCCACACAAAAGATCAAACACATAACTGATAATCATAGTCTTAAATAATTCCCACCCTCTACTACTAAGAATGTTACAGAAGACACAGCTAACTGCCAACTGATTTCAAATCCTGGCCCAGCTAAGTTGTCACAAATCCTTAGCTATGATAAGGTGCAACCACTGGATCTAAGGCAGAGGTGCTTAGGGAGAAAGGACAGCGATTTCTGAGATGAAAACTGACTACCACAAGGGGAAAGTGATTGTGTGGCTGGGGAAAACCCATCTGGGGTATGAAGAGAGTGGAAGGAGGCAATCAGATGATGCAGGGCCTGGGGTGGTGAAAAGAACTGTAGTTGCATTTCGATTGCTTTGAGATGCCATCCGTGAATTTGAAAGCCGGGCAGTGACATAACCTAACACAGCCTTTAAACAAGACAGAAGCTAATGAATAGAGAACAGCCTAGAGGGAGGTGAAAGCTCGCACACCGACAAAGGTGGCTGGTGCCAGAGTCGGGGTGAGAAAGACAGCATCCTAGAGGTGGAGCCAAAAGGGCCACTTGAAGGTAGACACCATAGGGCTTGGATGGGTATGTAAAGGAAGCAGGGGGAATCCAGATGGATTCTCTTTACTGTGGTCCTGAGGATGCGTGGTGGCTCCATTTATGAGCTAGGAACCAAGAGCTGTGTCGCCTGCTTCCGAAAATGCCATTACATATCTAGGTGCAGATGTCCGGCAGAGGATCCACTATGAACAGGGAGCTCAGAGAAGAGGTCAAGGCTAGAATTGGTGATACGAAAGTGCCAACTGTAAAGCGGTGTTACAGTGAGGGATCAGCTGGGTTTCTTACAGCAAATGTGGAGATGAGCAAAGGAAACAAGGGTAGAACCCTGACACAACATGAACACTTAAAGATGGAGCTTCACTCTCACTGCCAGCAAGCCGAGACTGACTCGTGGTGACCATGCAGAACGGAGTAGCACTGCCCCTGGGAGTTTCCAAGACGGTAATTATACAGGAGTAAAAAGCCCCATCGTTCTCCTGCAGAACGGCTGGTAGATTTTGAACTGCCAACCTCGTGGTTATCACTGTACCACCAGGCTCCTAAAGAGCAAATGGGCTGTGACTGGGAAAGTGCAGTGCAAAGGTCCCACGAGGTTTGAGCTGAGACCAAGGTGATCCTGGAGACATTATTTGAGGTGCTGAAATTGGGGGCACATGTGGATCTCAGATCAGGCTATGCTGTGTGGAAAGATAGTGGATCGTTCTTTGTTGGATGTTTTGTGCTTCCTGGAAGGAATCACTGACATGATGTGGCTGTGAAGTCATCCGGGAGGAACTGCAGCTCCTGAACCCTGCTCGGAAGACCCTGTATCAGGATGTGATGTCGGAGAACTATCGCAACCTGGTTTCCATTGGTTATCTAGTTGTCACATCAGAAGCTTCCTCTCAAGTGGAACAAGGAGAACTGCAGTCGTTTATAGAGACAAGCTGTAGTGGAAATTTTTCAGAAATCCAAAAAGATGGTGATCATATGCTCGAACACTTGCAACAGAAAAGATACATGGACAGAACAGAACAGTGCTATGAATTCAATACACTGGAAATTATTGCTTCTCAGCACAGAAATAATTTTCCTCACAAGGAAAATTATGAGATGTTTGGCTTTCATGAAGACATTGTAAAATCAGATTTAATCATTCTGAAATTAAATCAGAACAGAAGCAACAAAAGAAAGAAGTCAGCGGTGCTCAGTGGAGATGAGAAAACGTTTCTCCATGGTGAACCAGAGCAATTTTGTACTGACGTGCAAGTCCCTGAGTGGGAACGATCCAGGCGCATGAAGTCACAGTGGATTCAGCATAGGGAGTCTGATGAAGTCGAGAAACCACACACAGGTGATCAATGTGGGGCGACCTTCATCGAGGGTCTGTGCCCTGTGAGCACCAGATCACGGACAGACTAGATCCAACCTATGAATGCAGTCCGGGCAGGCAAAAATTCGACGAAATGTTCAAACTCAATGAACATTATCACAAAGCTCATAAAGGACAAAAACTATACAAATGTTTGGAATGTGGCAAAGCTTATCACAGTAAATCATACCTCAAGGAACATCAGAAAACTCATGTGGCACCGACGCCCTGTGTGTGCAGTGGATGTGGGAAAGGCTTCACCAGGAAGAGTGATCTCACTGCTCATCAGTGAATTCATACTGCAGAGAGACCCCATGTATGTACTGAATGTGAAAGAGCCTTTATCAGGAAGCAGTACCTCACTGCTCATCAGAAAAGTCACACTGGGGAGAAATCCCGTGCATGTGGTAAATGTGGCAAAGCTTTCATTCAGAAAGCACAGCTCAAAAGGCATCTACAAACTCGTACAGGAGAAAAACCCTATGTATGTCTTGAGTGTGGTAAAGCTTTCAGCCAGAAGCAAGGCCTTGTAGCACATCAGGCGTTTCACACAGGACAAAAACCCCATGTATGTGGTGAATGTGGAAAAGCCTTTATCAAGAAGAATGTTCTCACTGTTCATCAGCGAACTCATACTGGAGAGAAACCCTATATATGTGGTGAACGTGGAAAAGCTTTTATCAGGAAGAAGAACCTCACTGATCATCAGCGAACACATACTGGAGAGAAACCCCATGTATGTGGTGAATATGGCAAAGGCTTCATTCAGAAAACACATCTCAAAACTCATTTACTTGAGGGCAACAGGTGTACATATGTGCTTGACCCAATGGATGGATGTGTGGACTGTGATAAGAATTGTACGAGCCCTCAATAAAATAATAAAAAAAGAATAATGAGGGTAACAAGTGTACAAATGTGCTTTATACAATTGATGTATGTAAGGATAGTGATGAGTTGTATGAGCCCCCAATAAAATGACTTAAACAAAATTCATACCTGAGAAAAACCTTATGTATGTGGTGTGGGTGGTAAAGTTTTATCTGAAAGAATTTCCTTACAGCACATCAGAGATTTCACACAGTAAAGCAGTCCTTTGCATGAATTAAATGTGGAAAATCTTTTATGTAGAGGTCAAGTCTCATTAAACATGAGAAAATTCCCAAGAAAAAAACTTTTCATTAGGGTTAGTGTAACAAGCTTTCAAAACAAAGGAAGAGGTCTAGCGTTTGGCCTGGACCAAGCGTGGGAACAGACGATTGTGACTTACCATGCTCCGGAGAACCATTGCACCACAGCGAACCTCAGCCTCCACGACCTGAGACAAGAACTAGATGGTGCCCAGCTTCCACTGCTAATTACTCAGAAAGGGATCATAAAGAGAAGCATGAGTTGAGTGGGAGAACTAAGTGGAACAAAACCCCAAATCACAAAATAGATCCGGCTTACTGGTCTGATGGAGACTTGGACTCCCCAGACCATGGCCCTTCATGACAATTCACTCCATGAAATGTACTCACTCCTCTGACTCATCTTTCAGCTAAACAATATACAGGCTTGGAG
>NW_022111373.1:84924178-84925604 GCF_000313985.2 Echinops telfairi
AAAGAAAGAAAGAAATAGGTCTCTATACAAGAGCAATTGAATATTGAGAAAATATCCCAGCCCAGTCCAGATCAAGTCCATAAGTCTGATATTAGCCCATATGTCCAATACCAATATATAAAGTCCTCTGCAGACTCATGCAACACATGCACTGTTGCCAAATGCAGGAACATCACTGGTGGGACGTATGTGGATCCAGTGGTATTATCAGCATCTTAGCGCTGGCAGGGGTCTCCACGTGCCTTCTCCAGCTCTGAGGCTCTGGCTAGTTCCATGTGTCTTGTCAGCTGCGATATCTCCCAGGGAATGAACAGCGAGAGAGTGTGGCTCCTGCCTCCACGGAAGAATAGAGGAGCTCCCAGAATTCTCAGGAGAAGGCTATGCCCACGCAGAGGTCTCGTTGGCTAGGGCTTGATTTACAGGCTAGACTGCAGTCCTTCGCTCTTAATCCTCTCAAACTGACAGACAATTACATAACTACCACACCAAGACTAACTTTTTATAGGAGTAGAAAGCCTTGTCTTTCTCTCCACAGTAGCTGAAAGACACAAATGACAGGAAAAGAGTGGACAAGGAGGTAGAAGGTAAAAGGTTTAAAGAGAGGAGCGGTGAGGTCACGTTATTTCAAGGAAGAGAAATGGCAGAGGATGGACTAGTGTTGCTAACTGCCAGTGTGAGGTGGACAATAAGACAAGGAGGCTTGGTTGTATGGATGCCAAAAGAACATTCAGTTACAGGTGTTGAGATCATAGGTGCTTGGATGGACTCCACGGGGCCATGCTCGTGCCAGTCTGTTGGGGCAGGAAGAGAAGCAAGGGAATGGCTAGGGCTCAACCATGCCCTTGGCAGAGAGAGAAACCAGGCTCTGAGAGGGCAGTGGGCAGTTAAAATCCACGAAGAACGAGTGCCCTGTGGAAGGTTCTCTGGGAGAATGCCCATGAGTGAAGGATGGGAGGTGGGAAGTGGGGGTCTTAGACCAAGATTTAAAACTGAGATTCTGAAGGTGCTACTGTTACAGTGTTGACCAAGTCTATATAGCAATGCTTAGGGATTTCAGTCTCAAAACTAAAACTGTTGAGGATTCTATGTAATATAAATAATTATGGATAGATCTATTGGCACGGACCATGCTAGATATTAAAGCAGACATCTGAAACTGCTTACTAACTAATTCTCTTAAAAATAGCAGTACTCAACCCACCACATGTTAACATAAATACAATATAATGGTGAAAAGGGCGGCATTCTTCTAAACGTTCGCATCTCTCTTTACCTCTGGTGTCAAAGAAGACAACTGCACATTTTCATCTTTACTTCTACATTCCAAAATATAGCTTTAATTTATGCATGTAAAGGAATTTGACCTCACTCCGATAGATGTAGTGTACTGGGTTAAACAACGGCCTGGGACCCACAAGATCGGTGA
>NW_022111373.1:84926791-84928367 GCF_000313985.2 Echinops telfairi
CTCTAAATACTGAAGAGTGTGTGTAGGAAGATAGAACATATGGACAAGCAAAGAGAAGCGTGTTCCACGTTTCAGGTCCAAGTTACAGTTAAGTTAGAATTAAGGTTAAATTTTCTTGTTAGGCTTTGGGAAATTTCTCCCTCGTGAGAAAGTTCTCAACAGAGAGAGAGAAAGAAAGACAGAGAAAAAAAGAGTTAGAGAAACTTGCACATCCAGGCGGAGAAACAGGAAACCAGGACTAAGGTGAGCCTGACCCATGCCAGGGTATTTTCAATCGCCTCATAAGCTGTGAAAATTGGACACAGAATAAAGAAGACAAGAAGAATTGCTGCATTTGAACCACGGGTGCTGGTGAAGACTACGGAAAGAGCTATGGCCTGCCAAAAGAACAAACAAATCTATCTTGGAAGAAGTATAGTCAGAATGCTCCTTAGGAGCCAGACTTCATCTCACGCTATCCCAATTGTGCTTAGTAAAGGCAGGGACAAAGAGGAAGGCCCAAGGCAAGAACTGGCACGGGGGCTGTGCCAATGGGCTCACACGTAACGACAGCGGTGAGGACGGGACGGTAGGACAGGACCGTGCTTCCTTCTGTCGTTCATCGGGTTGCTATGAGTCAGAACCAGCTTGCCCGCACCTGAAAACCAGCGTGGGCCATCACGTGCTGCACCTACAAGAGTCACATAAAAACGAGGCATATTCTCTAGATGTGCCTTGGGTTTTTATCATTTATAATTACACACACACACACACACACACACACACACACACACAAAGTCCTCTCGGGATGTGAGTTCAAATAACATTGGCTGCCGTTTATGATATATTATTAAGATGCCTTCAGTCTTTGAAACCCACAGTCGTTACTGAAAACAACAGAGCTGGCTGTTACCAAGTTAATTTTCTCTGTGGCATTTTGATTGTATTTACTATAACCCACCGATTCTAAACACCTTTTTCTACTCAATTTAATCTTTGCACATTAAAAATGGCCTTGATATCGCACTGAAGTATTTCTTCGGAGTTAGCGAGAACCCTTGGGGCTTGGCCACACTTGAAAATGCAATAATTTTGAATTAAGTCATCATAAATAATGGCACAAGGAGGTACTGAATCCTTAATAAACCCTCCCCGGCGAGGGACCTCAAAGTCCCTGTTTTCCCAATAAACCTTATTTCCACAAAATTTCTTACACAGAACATGTGATAAGAGGAAACTGATCCTAAAATAATGCTTAACAACCAACAACAATGGCCACAATCACCTTAGCTCCGCCGTTGCCCTGGCTTTGTGTCCAGAGGCTGGGTGCTAACCTAAGTGACTTTCTGAATTACTATCCCTGTAAATGAATTATTCGAGAGGACAGAATCAAGTTCAATGAGGTTATGTTCTGTACCAGGACATTTGAAATTAAAATGCTCAAATTTTCCGTTTTTCTTTGGATTAAAATAGTGGAAGGCTCACTTATACAGATTAAAAACCTAAGTGACCGAGCACTATTTAAGAAAACAATAAGGGCAAGACACAAAGCAAAACTATGGCTACAGGGTTAAGACTTTTCCCCCCAAAAGCAAAG
>NW_022111373.1:84933208-84940089 GCF_000313985.2 Echinops telfairi
GAACTTGAGGGCACCTGACCACTGAGGCTGGCACGCTCTGAACTTCGAGAGCGGGTCGTCTGGTCTATGAACTTTCAGCTGTGGGTAGAGAAGCAATAACTGGCAGGAAAATGTGTTCAAGACTTTGTCATTCTGGACCACACAAGTGAACACAAATTGTTATGACTGCTCAAGGATGAGGTGATAAAAAAAATTCCTAAGAGAAGAATGAAGCTCCTTTGCCGATTTCAAGTTCCCTATAAATAATACCTTGTAGCAGCACTAAATATCTGCTGGCAGCCAAATATGCCCACATCCTCCCGATGGTTTCATGCTCAATGCCTCACCTTCAGGTCTGTCATCTGGTGAAACAGACCAGGCAGGTGCTGTGGTCCCTATTCTACAAACGAAGACACCCAAGAACCTACAAAGCTCACAGGCTTGTCCAAAGACACGTGTCCGCCAGGTGGTGAAGCAGGAACAGAATTTTCCTAAGTCCTCAGAGCCTTTTCCATCACCTCACACAGATTAATTATTACTTATGATTAATGCAGTCACAAGAAATCTAATTACTCTCCAATGTTTCCACATCACCTGTCGATAATGCACTGAAAGCGTTCCGGGAGAAGAGGCCCATTGTGGACATACTCAACCAAAGGACATGCCTGAGAGAGCAACATGACTAGATAGAAGGATCTAGAAAACAGACTAAGATTTCAAGACCATCGTGCAATGGTCTAACTTTCCACAACAGTGGATCCCAGGCCATGTGCATTTTCCATGATTATCTGGATGACCAGAGAATTGTTTAGTCACAAACATGGGGCTAAGGTTACAGTCACCGGAGACGTTATTCATCAACTTCAGGGACAAACACCCGAAGGAAACCAGCAGAACACACTGGACAAGGGCAGGCTCAGAAGCCCAGCTGACCTTGAAGCCACTGGTTGTTTAAGATCAGGGCAGGGCAGGTCAACAGTATGGCACGGGGCTGAAGTTGAACAGAAGGCAGCACCACGGTGGGTTCGGGAGGGAACATGCAACACAGAAGCCAGAGAAAGGGAAGCACGTGCTCAGAGAACAGCTCAACGGAAGAGAAAAGACACAAGAGCAGACCAAAACAGTCTTCCCCAGGGCCCCCTGAAGAGAGGGCGCTCAGGACCCCAAGCTTCTCTCCTAGCCAACCCTTTGCCATTGCATGGTCCCCAATCCATGGTGACCCTGGAGCACTGGTCCCATTGGGTTTCCAAAGCTGTACATTTTAAAAATCGGTTCACTTTTAAGTTTGCACCAAAACACAGTTGACATGGCATGCATTCCAAAAGTTTGATCACCTTCCTTAAGAGTAGTGCGGCCAGCACCACAATCGATTCCATGACATTTCTTCTTCCCTGCTACTCGTTGTTGTCGGCTCCCCATTTCCCACCAGCCTCTGCTACCCTGACCCTTTGAATCTGTTAGCCCAGTTGTTGACTCTTTAAGTTTGCCTAATCTGGGTTTCATAGATGGAAATAAACAGAGTCAAGGCAAAATACAACAACAATGAGGCAATGAAATAGAGGAAACCCTCAATAGAAAAAAACACAGAAAACATTAAAACCTGTAGCAACTATACATTGGAGAAAAATTAAAATTGGAGACAATAATATACTGGATCAAGAGGGAGCTCGGGCTATGCATTCTGATGGAAGCACTCTGTCCCACCTTTGTCCCATGGGGTAGTTGGTGAGTTCGAACTGCTGACTTTTCAGATAGCAACTAAGCCCCCGAACCACTATGACATCAGGCCCCCTTCTTCTCTCCCAGGGACTAGAGAAGTCCTAATTAGAGTGCCATACAGATGGGGCCCGGCCACACTTCCGAAAGCTCTTGAAACCTAGGATAATTTCAGGGGAGGACCAAAGATAAATGATAAAGCAGCATGTGATCCGACTGCCTCAGGAAAAGAATCCTGCGTCGCAATTAATGTCTTCACAAATATGAAGGGTTTTAACACAGATCAAAGTGACCAGCTGCCTTCGTTTTCACTACAGTTTAATTTCAATAAGACAAGTGGTTTAAGCAGAACAGTTACTAACTTGTAAGACACCCTCAGATCCCTCCTCCCGCCCCACCAGACAGGCAGGATAAACAATGAGATGCCCGAAAGAGGCCCTTTTGTGGTTCTAGTCTGCTGGGGAGGGATAGTTCAGGGACATAGCTTTAAATGCAGGGACCGTGAGACAAAAAGTTTAAAAATACTCGTTCCATTAGCAGCATTCCTCATCCCCATAAACTGCAAGGCCTGTCACGCATGAGCCCTCACTGGATCAGTGCTGCTGGCCTTAGGGACCAGTTGGGGTCAAAGGGAGGCTCTTTCTCACCTCTCCCAAAGCTGGGTGCGAGCCCAGAGTCAGTCTAAATTCTCAGACCCGGAGATCACTGAACTAGACCGGAAATGACTCCACTGTTTATAAATAAATGCTGTGCAGGATCACAGTGCCACTGTGATAGCGGTCTCCTTCCAGAAGTCCTGGAAAAAACACTCACCAGCAGCTAAACACTTCTGTGGAAAGGTGGGTGCTTTCCTTGTCCGAGGAAACATGAGTAGGAGGAGCAAAGGCACCGCCACGCCTTCCCACACACTTACCCTCTCCTTGCAGTACAGGGGTCCTGCCATCCCCGCTGGGAGTCCAGCCCTCCAGAACGACACTGCTGGGAACCAGCCAGCAAGGCTCAGCTCGTCCAACTCCAGCCAGAAACCACATACAGAGTTGGGTCCAGATAGCACTTCAGGAGGCATGCATGCCAGAACATTCCTAAGGCGACTTCTCCGCCGTTTGAGCAGGCGTGTCAGAACTGCAGGCACCTTTTCCTCGGTGCTGATCTAGCCAAGGGAGTCGAGCAGGGTTGGAAAATAGGTCATCCACTTTGGTCTACATGGCACCCACGGACTGACTGATGGCCGCCAGAGGCCCTGGAGCTAGAGGAAAGGGCGCTACATAACAAGTCTAAAAGCCGGAGTGACCTTCTACGGTCATGCCACCTAAACCACCAAGCCAAGCAAAGGTTTGGCCCCGGAGAAAATGTGTGACGGTTCTCAGGGATACAGAGAGACCGTCGGCCACACTCCGGTGGTGCACTCATTAGCCAACGCTCTGTGCCACACCCGGGCGGCACACCTGGCAAACTGCTGTATCATCTTCCAGCAGGGCAGGGAGCGCACGCACTGAACTGAGGGAGGGTCTCCTGAAAAGTCAGCACCATCCTTTCCCAAAAAGGACTTGCTAGAAACGAGCAATGTGCGGGCCACACAGCAGGTCACTGTCCACTCGCCCACTAACAATGAACAAAACCGATTTTGTTAGTTAGAAAAAGCATTCTTTGACAGCTTGACTTTCATCCTTATAAATTCCACCTGGTTCAAACCCCTTCGAAATAAAGGGGAAAGCTGAACGACCTAAGGCTAAGGCACGATGACTATCCATGCACATTTTCATTCTACATAAGTGCCTTCCGCGTTACAAACCAACAGCTCACCGGTTGCCCTCGCGTGGGCTGTGGCACATGGCAGGATAGGAGGGAGCACCCAGGAGTTCGCAGTGGCTGAGGGAGGACCCAGACACAAACCACCAGTCAGGGCTTCAGAGGGGCCTCCGGGTGGACACAAACCACATATCAGCCAAGCACATTTTAACCCTCTGGACCACCCAAGACACGTGAGATTATGCCCTTCTCATCTTCCCACAAGAAGCTCTGGGGTGCAGGGCGTTAAGCCTGTGGTTCAAAGCCAGCAGATGCTCTAAGTTTGGGTTTTGGTACCTCCCACAGGAAGCCCTGGTGGCAATGCCAGGTAAGCATTTGACAGCTAACCGCAAAGTAAGCAGTTCAAACCTACCTGCCGGTCTATGGGAGAAAGATGAGGCTGTCTACTCTGGCAGAGATTGACAGCGGCCGAAACCTTCTCTCTTGGCTGGGAGGCAGAACTCACAGGTGCCCGGGATGGCTTTTGAGCAGCAGGTGCAGGCTGCCGTGGGCTGCTGGCGCCCGGCAGCATGTCTAATCATTGAGGAAATGACCCTGCTTCCTAATATTTGCTCCCACACTTCTACCCGAAGCCCCCACAGATCAACAGCCCTTCCTCTTCCAGGAGCACGGGGATGAGCTCGACCATCCCTTCTGCTTCGAACCAACAAAGCAATTGTCACATTTCAGATGCGTGACTAATTAGACCTGCGACTGGCAACTAGCCCTTCGGGCACATCTTCAACCCTGACTTTTAGCCAAACGAGCGCGTCTAAAACCGAGACCAGCACCTCCACCTCCGTTCACGCGCACAGATATAAATATTCAAATTGCTTCCCCCAGCAATTCATGCACCTGATTTACAAACACATTTAATTGTCGCTTCAAATGAAATCTCTCCTTAATTGGTAACCGCATGTGAATTATTAACTAGTGCTCTTGGAGAATAGAACATTAAAAAAAAAAGTCAAAAAAGTGAGAGAGAGCAGCTCCTGGTCTGGCTGAAAGATAAGACTGTATCTGTTACACCCCTGTGGTTGCACACTGGACGCCCTCCACTCTCTCCCCTTCCTCCGGTGTCTGCCACCCTTCAGGTCCTGCTGGCAGGCCTGGCTGGCTGGCCAGGCAGGGAGGTGCCACTTGGACGTCCACTCTAGTTGGACACGGGAAGACGTGGAAACCGGCTCTGCGGAGCAGGCCCTGGCTCGGCTTCCACCAGAAGCGACGTCAGTGACCTTGCTCTAACAGGGACCCACTGTGCGTTTTAAAACTGGCTGCCACCCAAGTCCTCGAAGGAGCAAATCAAAGAGATGGGGGTGGGAGATAAATAGGTCTCAGACTCTGATGCGTGTGGGATTGCTAACCGCAAGGTCAGCAGTTTGAAACCACTGGCCTTGCAGGAGATCTGCCTTCCTACCGCACACCCAGCCCTCCACTCCAGGATGTTTGCTTCTTGGCAAATAGCATGGTTGCACACAGGGTGGATGTGAACACCAGTTTTGACAATGATGTCAGCCGGCTGCACAGCGCCATGGGAAGTGGAGTCATGCCACCCTGGCCCACTGGTTACCTCAGAGCTAGGAAGGGACTCAAGAAGGAGTGTCTCAGGGGTGCAGTCCCCTCCCCCACACCACCCCACACACGCTCCCAGGCAGCCACCTGGGAACACACAACTTAAATGGTGCCAGACGGCTAACTTGCGTGTCTAGACTTTGGCACGAATTGCTGTTGCTAGCTGCCATCGAGGCGGTTGCTGATGCAGGTTGACCAAGAACAACAGGACTAAGGGTCGGTCCGTCCTGTGCCATCCCCTAAGCGGTGGTGGACCTGACCGCTAATCTACAGGGTTTCCACCCCCTGAAGGTCAGAAGCAGATCACCAGGCCTTTCTTGCCAGCTTGCCTTTGTCTGGAAGGTCTGTCTTGTGACAGTCTTGGCTGCACATGAGTGCACATGAGGTACCCTAGGCAGGAACCATCACCCCAAACCTGAAACTCGCTGCCAGCGATGGAGCTGATGATGACCCTGTGGGAAAGGAGAGAACGACCCCCAGTGAATTCCTGAGGCTGTAACTCTCGGCAGAAGTAGAAAACCCTGTCTTTCCCCCTCCGATCAGCTGGTCATTTGGAACTAAGGACCTTTCAGCTCACAGCCCCACTCACATCCTCTCTGCTGCCAGCACTCCCTGTGGTTCCCTTGGCTGGGAATGATAGAAAGGGAGAAGTTCACCACTGAACTACCAATGTCCTCATGAAGGTAAACAAAGGAGTTTAACACGGTTTAGTGGTTTAAAGAGCAGCCAAAAGGATGTTAGGTCATGGAACAAGAAGAGATTATGATTGGGGACAATGAAATCACTCTCACTAACCAAAGAGAACACCCCTTCCTATGATCCAGGAACTTGTTTCTGGATTGCCAGGAGCCCTGGGTACCAGGTCTCCTCTAAGGGACCCTCTGTTGCTTCAATGTCCCTGCTAACCATTTCCACTGCCTTCCATTCCTTCTAAGACCAAAAACACTTCCGAATGATAGCAAACCACCTTTCCAAAGGTCCACCTGGGTGTTATATAAAGCCAGATGGCTTCCTTTACCTAGTTGCCTGGACCTACCACCTCTTCAGATAAGTACTGTGTTCCCAATGGCACTCCCTCTTAGGTGGAACAAGAAAACATAACATCACTCCCCTGGTCACTCTACCAGGCACGGTCCTAAATGCTTTCATGCTCCAATGAACAGTTCTAAGAGACAAAGCCTGCAACTGTTCTCTTGCCCCAGTTCTTAGTCTAACCGAACGGCAGGTATAGCAGTCAAACCAGGTCTGCCTCCAAGCCCTCCGGAGGTGCTGCCCTCCTTTCCTCCCTAGCTTACTGTGTGAGACCACGCACTGCCACTACCCCGACCTAACATCTTCTCTGTGTGGAAACATTTAAAGTCAAGGTGCTTCCTCACACTTGCCCCCGGGAACGCATGAGAATGAGAGCCTCTGAAACTGTAAGTGGGATTGATTAATGAAGTTGCCGATTAACTTAACCTTGGTGCCCCCACCATTGGACAGCGAGCCCTGAAGGCCAGGCATGTGCTGACACATTCTAATCCAGGAAAGTTCCCAGACCCCGACTTAAGGGGCAGCCTTGTAAGTGGTGTCCGTGAGGAAGTTTCACCACCCTGGGTGGCAGCTTGCCCATCCAACCCGCCCTCACACAGGTCAGAGAACAAGGAAGTTTGTGACCTGAAATCAAGCCTGGCCACCTGTCTATACATGGAGGCACTGAAAACACATACACATGCCTCTGCAGGCAGACACACACACACACACACACACACACACACACACACACGCCAGTCCTGACTAAACCTGAGGAGCCAGGCATCTGAACTAATGCTCCAGCCATCATCACC
>NW_022111373.1:84941287-84952019 GCF_000313985.2 Echinops telfairi
TCGTTCAGGATGAAGCTTGTGCTTGAAGGCACGCAGCGCCAAAATTAAATGCTGCGTTCTGTTGGCAGTGTTTAAACATCACAGACTGTGGGTTAAGAGTCATGTGGAAATCTTGTTTCAAATGCAGATCTGGGCTTCACAGCCCTCCTGCATGCCCATTGAGAAATTCTGCAGTGGGGCCCAGGGAGATGCATTCCCAACAGGCTCGAGGTGAGAGAGCTTTTGGAGGCTGGCGGATCAGCCAGTACTGGGCCAAATGACGGCAACTTAAATCATGCCTGCCTGGCAGCTGGGGGAACAAGTCTCGATTTGGAGTTTCGGAGACCTGGTTCAAATTTTGATTCTGTTGGTTGACAGGTCCAGCAGGTCCCGGGAAATCATTTAAACACTTTGGGTCGGTTTCTTTTTCTGCTAAGCGGAAACACTGGACGTGACCTTTAGGAGTCCCTTCTAGCTCTCAAACGTCACCCCTGTAAAAAGTGCTGCTGATAATGAACCTCCCGGCCGACTGTATTTTTGCTTAATGAATTTTCAAAACTAGCACCTGCGTCACGCATACTCACGGATCCAGGTCTGAGAAGTAAAACGAAGCTGGATATGTTTCCTCTGCCCTCAAACTTGGGGTGTGCTGTCAGGAGGAACCGGCCTCTGGAGAAGGGCCTCTGGCTCGGGAAAGGCGAGGGCCAGCAGAGAGGAAGACCCTCCACAAGATGGACTGACCCCGGGGGGTGGTAACAGTCGGCTCTGGCCTGGGCGGGGTTGCAGTCCGTGGTGCACGGGTCAATAGGAGTCAGGACCGGGTCGCCAGCCCCTAACAGCAGCAACCTCACCACGCTGTGGGGACTCCCTGGGCAGTGTGTAAACAGTTAAGCTGCTCTGCTGCCCCCAAAAGGTTGGCAGTCCAAGTCCACCAGTGGGGACTACTAAAGAAAGTTCTGCCAATTTCATCCTGAAAAGCCAGCCCCTGAACACAACACGGGCACAGTTCCACAAGACGCACACGGTGTCGCTATGAGTCAAAACCACCTGGCCAGCAACTGGTTGACCATGTTGGTAGAAGGCCCATCTACTTCCCCCAAAAGCAGCCATTCAAAACTCTATGAAGTTCACAATAATCGGATGCCCCGGTGTGTGGCTGCCGCCGTGGGTCAAGGGTCAACATGATCGCAAGTGACAACAGCATTATCATCACTTTGGTGATACTGCAGGGACTCAAAAACACCC
The DNA here is from genome assembly GCF_000313985.2 of Echinops telfairi. Lineage (NCBI taxonomy): Eukaryota > Metazoa > Chordata > Mammalia > Afrosoricida > Tenrecidae > Echinops > Echinops telfairi. Next base: position 84,942,512 of record NW_022111373.1, read on the forward strand.
CCTGCCCTAGCCCTCCGTGGTCAATGGAATGTGCCACGGTACCTGGGTGGCCAGAGACAGCAGGGCAGCACATGGCTCAGGTGGCAGAGTGGCCCGTGCCCTGGGTCTCCTCCCTTTGAGAAGCACTGGCTTCCAGTCACAGGGACTCTTCCTCTGGGGGAAGAAGGTTGATTAGAACCACCATGACATCGGCACGCAGCAGGAACGGTCTGCCTCAGGTTTGCCTCGGCACCCCAAAGGAAGGCGCACCCTTCTCACGCATCGGCATATGTGTCGCTTCACAAAGAACTCCCTTTTCCAGAAGCATGGCACTTGAGCCCTGTGCTCTGCGAAATCGCAGCCTACGGGTTCAGTAAATAAAGCACCTGAATGAATAGGGGATTTAAAGACGCTAAAGGAGAAAAGCCCGGCCCTAAAATAAGATCTGGGGTTCGCACCAACTCGCAGCGAGAAGCGCACCCAGCATTCTCATTCCCTCATTGATTCCTGAGGGCGGGGGCGCTGGAGGCAGGCACGGAGGGGACTGTCAATGAGGTTAGGAGGCACCCTGGAGGACACAGGAGTCAGAGCTGGATGGTGAGTGACAGCCCAGGCACAGGTGCGGCGGCTGTGGCTCGGCTCTTCTAAGACAACTAAATAAATTAGATTACGGAGCAGTGAATCTTATCAAGGAGAAAGTCAATGGAGCCCTGCCTCGATTCAGTGCTCCCTCCCAGTCTGCGGCGACATGGCCAGGGACCCAGGGTTGGCACAGCAGTGTCTCCCGCCTCTCCCCAGCTTGCTCTCCAATTCAGTGGAAGCATTTCCGATTGCTACCAGAACCTGGAGCACTAAGGTGCGCCTGACCCGGGCCATCTTAATTTTCAATCCCCTCCTGTGCAGGTGCGAGTTGGACACTGAATAAGGAACACTGAAGAAAATCCGGTGCATGTGAATGACGGTGCTGGTGAAGCAGCCTGAAAGCCCCAGGGTCTGCTGAAGGAACAGGCAAATCCGTCTCGGAAGAAGCACAGTCAGAGTGCTCCTGGGAAGTGATGATGGCCACGCTTCGTCTCACGTAGTTTGGACCCGGTATCAGGAGAGCCGAGGCCCTGGAGAAGGGCATCGTGGTCGGTCAAGTAGAGAGGCCCTCCACGAGAGACCGTCCCAGTGGCTGCAACAATGGGCTCAAGCAAAGCAACTGTGTGGATGGCACGGCACCGGGTGATGATCTGTTGTGTTGTACATAGAGCTGCTAGGGGTTCGAATCAGCTCTATGGTGCCTACCACGACCACTGCCGCCACCGCAGGGGACTCAATCCAAATCAGCAAAGCTGCGTCCTCTGTGAAGAGATACTAGTCTCTGTCCTTCCTCCGGGACAACATGATGCCTCTTTAGCCAAAGAAGCGAGGGACTGAATTAGACCCCAAATCAAACCAAGCCCACTGCCAGCAGAGCTGGACTCTTTACATCATAAAGTATATGCACTCGTAGGTCCTATCAAAGGTACCTTCATAGGTAGCGTAAATCATTTGTGCTCAACTTCCAGAGCTGGGAAGGGGGCTGGGTGGCTGCTGTTGTTGTTTGTTTTTGTTGTTGTTGCTATGAGGTGACACCCAATCGCTGGCAGCCCCACGTGCACAACAAGAAATGGTGTTCCACAGGGAGCTCTTGGCTGGGACTCTCTGGGGGAAGAGCTGTCTTCAGAGGTGCCTCAGAGCAGGATCAAACCCTCAACCTCCCAGAGAGTGATCAAAGGCTTACCTGTCAGTGCCACCCAGGGACTCCTAATGGGGGGCTGACTTGTGCCCAGGAATCTGCATCTTAACATATCGCCCTGAAAGGTGATTCTGACACGACCCCATCACAAGGAATCCTTTCTGACAGTCTAAACCTCAGCCTTGCCGGCAGCATCCCCAGGCTGCCCTCCCTCCTCCGTATGTTCACCGCCTCTGAGGACGCTACTGTGATTCCTGCGTCCTCGCCATCCTTCCCTAGCGACCTCTCCAGACCCCGCTCAATTCTTCAGGAACATCCCTCGAGACACACCGCCTTCCCCGCGTCTCCTTGCGTGGCCGATATCGTTGTTGGTGTCGGGTGCCGTCGAGCCGGTTCTGACTCACAGCGACCCTCCTACACAGAACGAAACGCTCGCCCTGATTCACAAGAGGCAGCCCCTGATTGCCGCCTGGCCAAGGCCGTCTCCGAGTGAGCCGATGAGAGCCGCTCCACGGGCTTTCCTGACTCGGTGCTTTCAGAAGCTAGTCGCTCAGCTTCTCTTCCGTGGTGCCAAGCTTCCCCTCTTTCCGTCTCGGGTCTCGTGTTGGCCCAAATGCACCAGCAGGGTCTCCTCAGCCCCTGGAAAACTCCAAACCCACTGCCACTGCATCAGTGCCAACCCACAGCGACCTGACAGGACAGAGTAAACCCACCTGCCTGTGTGGGTTTCCAAGGCAGTACATCTTTGAAGGGAGTAGAGAGCCTCACCTTCCTCCTTGGAAGTGGGAGGTGGATTTGAACTGCTGACCTTGCAGCAAGCAGCCCAACTCAGAACCCACCATGCCACCAGAGCTCCTGATTGGCACAGAGTAGGCACTCCGTCAAAGCTGTTGGCCAAATGTTGAATAAGCAAACAAATACGAGGGGGCTTTAAAATGTCTGTGGAAAACATCCAGTATCTCTTCATTCCTTTACTCCTCGCACAAATATTTAGACACTCGCCCTTTCACATAAACTTTGGAGAAATTCCAAATTGATGGCTGTTTCATTATCTCAGAACAGTAAACAAGAGGGGGCCGTTGGGGGGTGGGCAGCAAAGCGCCCACGGAGTGGAAGGCGGTGAGCCGGCACAGACTTTGCAGTGCAGCCAGCAGTGACTGCGCTCCTCCAGCCCAGTGCTGGGAACCCTTTTCCAGGCAGTCATTTCCAATCAAGCTGCAGGCTAACCACGTTCATGCTCATCCCGCTGGTAAATACCACAGCTGGGGGAGCCGCGCGGACTTCTTTGCAACATAAACACGAAACACCCCGAAAACGCCACTTTTTAAAACGCTTCCCTTCCATCTGGGTATTCCTATCAGAACTTCCCTCCCGTCACCGCCAAGAAATGCCTAAGGAGGAGGCGGGTGATGGATGGTGGGCTACAAGGTCCTACAAGTATATAACCCCCCTCAAAGCCGCCCCTCCTCCAGGTGACCTTCAAAACAAGGAGCCGGTGCATGCACAAAGTTTAGCCCAACTCCCCATATACCGGATGATGGATCAATATAGAATTTTCATGACAGAGCCATTATTTTGCAACTTTGTTTATATACATTTTTAAAGTATGGAAACGATCTCTCTAGGTTCAACTCCCATCACAATTACTGGAAGTAGGACCAGCCAGGCAGTGCTAATACACTGCTAGCTGAAGGAGGGAAATGTGTGCAAAACGAAATTCCCTGAATGCAAAACTACAAAGCCCGGCAACACAGAGGCCGCTTGTGTAATGGCAGCCCGGTGCCAATTAGGGGAAAAACTTCCTTCTCAGCAAGCGCTCTGTTGATTGGTTTTATGATCCCATCTTTGCAAATCAAATATTTATCGTCTCCTGTTGCTCTTTATGAAGGCCTCCCCTTCCAGCTTTATGATGAATTAATATTCCCAGGTCTGCAAGCGATTCCGAATCTCTCAGTAGTCTCTTGCAGATAAGAAATCTTCAACGGCCTTGTGAGGAAAAGGGTGTTGGGAAACTTCAGCAATTAGGAAACACTAAGACCCGTATGAAACAATATGGTCAGAGTCTCACCCCACCTCCCAAATCAAACTCACTGCCCTGGAGTTGATGCTGACTCATAGGGGCCCTCCAGGACAGAGTAGAACCCCCCTTGTAGGTTTCCGAGACTCTAACTCTTTACGGGGGTAGAAAGCCTTATCCTTCTCCCACACGGTGGTCAGAAACACTTGAAAAATGTGTGACTTCCTCTCCATCTGTTTGCTACAATGAATGGCCATCATGAGGTACAGGCAGCTCTTGGGATTGGACGGTTGTCTCTTCATACAGGAAATCCGTTGCTTCTAGCTTTTGGTCACCTGTGAATTGTGCGTCCAGAGATCTGACACTATTTAGAGAGGGCTACCTACAAGTGGGTTCTTTGGTAGAATTGCCACAGTTCATCTGGAGATTCCCGGTTTGATTCTGAGCCAAGAGACCTCAGAGAAGCAACCACCCACCTGTCACCAAAATACCTCCGTGTCTTGGAGTTGATTCTGGCTCACAGGAATCCTATAGGACGGGGTGCCTCTGCGGGTTCTGAGCTGTAAATCTTTATGGAAGTAGAAAACCTCCTCTTTCTCCCACGGAGCAACTCTTGGTTTCGAACTGCTGAAATTGAAGTGAGCAGTCAAACGTGTAACCCATTACACTACCAGGGTTCCTCGCTGTCAGCAGAGGCTTAAGCGTTGCTGTGATGCTGAACAGATTTTAGCAGAGCTTCTAGACTAAGACTAGAAAGAAAGGCCTGGTGATCTACTTCTGCAATCAATCAATAAAAGCTTCCAGGGTCACAACGCTCTGGAGATGGTACAGGATTTCTTTCCATTATACATGGGTCACCATGCGTCAGCGCTGAATCAGGAGCAACTACAAATACCATCACTTCCCAGGTCTCGAGAAACGACACATTCCCTTACCCACGCTGGACCACAAGGCCTTTACATCCTCTTGCAGGTGGAATTGTATCTGGAACTCGTCCATACCTCATCTATGATTTGATCCACCCAGAACAGGGCAGGCACACCTCTTCCTTGTGGTGGGCATTGCATGTCTACCACCACACAGCATGTGCTACCACCTTAGAAGTTCTGGGATTTGGGAGATTTAGGTTGTTTTTTAAGGACACCCCCCTAGTGACTCATACCGTCTTCCTGTGGAGCTGCGCGTGAACAGCATTTCCCACATGAGGCTGTACAGGAGCAACTTCTACATTCATTACATACGTGCAGCTGGTTTTCTGAACATTGCAACAAGATGTAATATTTATTCTCTATTAAGTTTCATCCTCAGAGGTTCCAGCTCAAGGGATCTTTTAGGATCTTAATTCTGTTCATCGGTGCACTCACTATCCCTTCAAGCTGAACCTCAAAAGCCAATCTGATGAGCGCCCTTCCCGTATGACACTCCCCACCCCCACGCTCCATGGTCTGGGCCAAGTCATTCAGGAGCGTGGGCACGTCGCCCTGGAGAAGCTTGAAGGCACCAATCACATTACCCAACACTTTGGGTTTTATCGGTTATGACGCCAGATTGTACTTTGGTGGGCAAGAGGGCAGGGGAGCGGGAAGGGGGCGAGGAATTGAGCGAAGACCTCTCTATAATCTAGAGGAATCACTTCTGCACTCTTCTAATCGAGGAGGTCCACCAAAAAATGAGGAGTCTAATCTGATATGAATGCCCCATCGAGAAACTTCACTTTCCTTTCCCCTCCTCAGGCTGCTTGAGTGCACCCATCTGTCCCAAAGTCTGGGCACCCTTTCCATGTGGGAGAGTGCCGATGAGAGAGCCAGGGAGGGTGTGTGCCAGGGAAACTTCATCTTCTACGAAGAAAGCTAACTATCTCCAGAGCCCATCGCCCCAACCCACAGCGACCTTGTGGTGTCCATGCAGAACAGTGCTCTGTAGGGCTGCCAAGAGCCAGCTTTTCAGGAGGACTCAGGCCTTTCTTCCGAGCTGCTCTGGCTAGACTGAAGCTTCCAGCCTTTTGGTTAACATCCCAGCACTTCACTTTCCTAGCAGAGCTGTACCTGCCAGGACTCAAAGCCTAAGTAAAGAGTATTCAAAAGCAGTTCAGCTCTGAAGCAGTGAATGGCACAGTCATGGGTCTAGCAGGCAGCACTGACATCCGTCTAATGGCAGGGCCTCCCAGGCAGCTGGGCAGTTCCCTCCCTCAGTACTTCCTGGATGTGTTCTTGGTCATCTGCCCCCTCCTGGTGCCTGCCATTTTCTGAGACTTGAGTGTAGGCTTCCCATCAAGAAAACAAATGTCCTTCCTGCATTTAAGTTATTTAGGGTTGGTTTCTGTTGTCCGTAGCCAGGAACTTTGATGGCCTCACATCCTGTTGATGAATCAGCTTAAGATTCTGTCTAGAGCCCATATTGATGGGACCCACCTCTCGTCTCCTTTGAAAGCTGGTCACAACCCTCTCCACTCCTGGCCCTGTCCTGACACCCCATGAGTTCAGAAAGAGGAGTCAACCCAAAGCTCACCCACTCCCCGTCCACGATTCCTTGAGGCCAAATCCAACCACCTGCCACCGAGTCAGTCCTGACTCCCAACGGCCCCAGAAGACAGGGCAGAAGTAGCCCACACGGTCTCCCAGGTTATCAATCGTCATGGAAGCACACTGACACATCTTTCTCCCCCAAAACCACTGGGGGACTTGACCTCCTCACCTTTTGGTTAGGCAGCAAGCTCCCTTTTCTCAGGATGCTGGGATGTAGTTCATTCAAAATAGAGATCCTGAACTCATTTTGATCAAAAGGTGTTTTTTGTTCACTCTTGTCACCCGCCCTGCCTTCTAATCCTTCTTGCCAGGGTTTGTTCTCACCTGTTCCAGCCATTTGATCATCCTCTTTAACAAGGAAGCAAAAATATAACCGAAATGTCCAATGTTTGCTTCTTGTAAATCTACCCAGACACTCCAATAAATATTCTTCTATTTCTTTGGTTATTTTTGCTCTGCATAATTAATGTGGTTTCTTTTGCCAAAAAGGCTTGGGTTCTCTCATAGCAAACTTAGCAGACAGGTGGCCTCTGGATACAGGCATATCGAAGAAGGGCCACTACCTTCTCCTGCGCTGAAAAAAAGAACCCAACTGCCATGAAACCCGGATGCAGCACAGGTCAGGAAGACACTGACTTCCCAAGTCCCCTTGCCACGCCTAGACTTTCACATTCCCCACACGGCTTGTTTCTGAAGGCAACCTCAGATTCTCCGCCTAATGATTAGCCACAGGGTTGCCAAAGCTTGATGTTCTTTTCTGGGGAAACAAAGCTGGCTACACAGACTTTCTTCCGTCTCATACTAAATTGGGCTGTTTGGTGTGTTTGGTTTATTTATTTGGTTGAGAGAGCGAGAGAGTGTGTGTTTTAACTGAGCAAAAAGACAAGGCCCATTTTTAAACAGGTGTCCACTTTGTTGTGTTAACAGTGATGAAAGGGTCAGGCCCTTCTATTTCTCTAACTGGGACAGTGCTCATCACAGTGAAGACACTTAGCTACTAACTGAAAGGTTGAAAGTTCAAGTCCACCCAGAGATGCCTCAAAAGAAAGCCCTGATGATCTCATTCCAAATAGCCAGCCACCAAAAACCCTGCGGAGCACAGACCTGCTGGGACATACACGAGGTCCCCAGGGGACGACGAAGACTCAACAATAACAGCTATACTGCTGCTGCCTCCAGGTGATGTTTAAAAGCAGATGGCTGCAATGCCAGCAGGTAAAAGCTTGTTTAAGAAAAGCCAGCTGAAGTGCCTTTAAGATTGACGTGTGTATGGATTGCGATAACAGTTGTATGAGCCCCTAATAAAATGTTTTAAAAAAATAAAAATAAAAAGATTAAGAACATCCTTTTAGAAAATCCAACACCAAAAAAGGGGGCAAAAAGTCAGGTTAACAGCTTGTAAGTATGCAACACCAATAATAAAAATTTCAACAACATGGCTGAGAAAATGTAATCAAGTCTTTACCAGGTGTAAAACTGGCAAAGGGTAACTTTCTGGAGAACACGGGATAAAAAACCAAACTCACTGCCAATGAATCGATTCTGTCTGTAGGACAACCCTGAAATGCCCCTGGGAGTTTCCCAGACCATCACTGCTCAAGGGAGTAGGAAGTCACATCTGTCTCCCTCGAGATAGAAGAAACCTCCCACAAATGGAGAGAAGAGATGACTGTTTCCACCGAGAAACGAGTAAAGAAGAGTGGACCCAGGTAACTGAGGAGGAGAAAAGTACAGACATACACCCAAACATCGCAGGCATCAGGGACAGGATCCAAGAGACTGGTAGTCACAGGACACCCAATGAAGACAAGGAGCTGTCGCTCTACACAAATCAGACTGGCAAGCAGTAGGACGAGAGCAAGTGCTGGCCAAAATGAGGACGGCGCAACCGTCCTGGAAGCACTGCGGGGAACATACCCGGGGCAGCCGTCACAGGCAGCAAGGACAGGCAGGGGCAGACACCACATGGCACACCGCTAGCGGTGGCAGGAAGGTAGGGACAAGTGAAGTGTCATATGAATTGAATTGTGCAATGTTGCTGTCTTGGGGATTAGGGAGATTAGCATCCCATTTGCCCCCACTGAGGGGCGGGTGGGGAGGGGAGGCCCTTTGTGAGGTAGGGAAGCCCCTGCAGGGGAGGATTTTGGCTCTCTACTGTAGTATGTCCTGCAATGAGACTGTGGGGAAGTCAAACACAGTCGCTGCGCGCCAGGCAAGCGAGGCACAGCCTCCAAAGATACACAAAGCAACGTGCACTGGATTCCAGCAACCGGGTCTGGAGCGTGAAAGAGCGGGAAGGGCGGATACTGCGTGCATTTTTCTTCTTTCTTCCACCATCCTTGAGCATATGTAGTATTGTAAAATGGGAATCATACAAATGCGCATATTAGTGAAATAGAACCGATTTAAATAGACCAATACTTCACTTCCAATGGCTGACTTAAATCAAAAGATGTGTGGCGCAGGAGACAGGAATGAAGGGCTAGGCACATATGCATACACGATCGGAGTGAGTCTAGCAGGCTCAAAGCATGCATATGCATAGAAGTCGATTAGAGTCCATCACCGCCATCCAACGCTGACTGTACATGGTGTGGATCCACAGCTGCACACAAAGGCACTGCGTTTCCAAGTGCACAAGAGGGAAGCACTTGACAGCTTGGGGAAGACAACCAGAACATCCAGGCACACCTTTGCTGTCCCTACTTCAGCCCACAGGGGGAGAAGCTAAGGTAGCCAGCATCACAACGTGACTTTAAAAATTAAACTGCATTCCCCACCTCTTCCCCCAAACGTTTAATGACATTAAACTACCTTGTTGAGTTGGCCGTGCTTCATATCATCTAAATGGATGAAATACACCCTCCTGAAGCACTTGGTGTATCAGTCGCTTTATTGCACAAAATTCACTGAGTCCAAAAGAGGATGTGGAAGTTGCATAAGATCCACTGCTCCTCATCTGACGGAGCTCACTGGAACTGCACGTACTGCTTGCTTCATCAGGGACATCACAAGGTCTTGTGGTGATGGGGGCAGCGATGCGCTCTCATGGAGAAATTTATTTATCCCCTAACGTTCCTAAGCCATATTTCTGACATCAAACAAAAGATCACTTAAGAGCTAGGGCTGACTCTGGACTGGCGACTAAAAAACCACTCAGCACCTTCTCCTTGTGATCGTCCAACATAAAACTCAGCCAACCCACCATCATCCAATCAATTCGGACACACACAGGAATCCAGGTGTACAGGGTAGAACTGTATCCAC
>NW_022111373.1:84954073-84955097 GCF_000313985.2 Echinops telfairi
TCCCATCGTTAACTCCGTCCTCAGGTGTCTGTTCGGCCACTTTTCCCTCCTCCCTAAAAACTAGACAGGCATTCAAGTTGGTACTTGGGGGATAAGCGTTTGTCCTCCGAGTCTGCCCTTGACTCCTGGTCAAACTCTGTTCTTCATTCGAGGCCCAACTCAAATGCCATCTCCTTCCAAAGTCCTACAAAGCTGTGGTCCAGGCCCAAAGCATAACTCCTTCCACTGAGCAGAGCCCAGCACTCCGAGCACTCTCACTGGAGAGAGAGATAGTTCTCTTTGTCCTTTGTGGCGCTCTCCAGACCCTCAACAATTGCCTTTTGTCCAGTCTGGACACGGTGGAGAATCGCTTCAAACACCATCCTCAGTCAGTAAACTGCAGCGTGGTTTTCTTTTTAAAAAAAATCATTTTATTGGAGCTCATACGACTCCTATCACAGTCCATACATACATCAGTTGTGTAAAGCACATGTGCACATTCCTTGCCTTCAACATTCTCAAAACATTTGTTCTTCACTTAAGCTTCCTCAACTTTCTGATGACGGAATCCAGGAGCCACCAGCAGAGGCTGTCACCTGCTTCCTGGTCTTTGGACCACCTCCACCATAGCTGAGAGAATCTCCAAACTTCCCCAACACGGGACGGTCCTGTGAATGGCCAGCTCTCTCCTCCAGCGGTCAAGCTCAACCCCAACCTCACACCCAAGAGCCCCGGAGCAAAGCCAAAAGAGCAACGTAAAAACTTCACTTGCGCTGATTTCTTATCATCTTACATAAATAACTGTATATGGATAATCCCATAAAGAACTGGCATGGCCTACTCCCTGCAGAGACTATACCATACGAGGTCACTGCGAGGATACGGGCAGTCTCCCCGCCCCAGAGCCCATCTAGCTGGAGGGCAGCATCCTGGTAGCACTTCAGGATTAGCCACCCTGAAAACGACACCAGAGCTGTGGGAGATGCTGACTGAGCGGAAAATTGTCTCCTGATGGTTTTAGTTCTCTTCTAACTGAATTCTTTTT
>NW_022111373.1:84956364-84957221 GCF_000313985.2 Echinops telfairi
TCCTTCAGAAGCAGATCATCAGGCCTTTATTCTGAGGGATGGCTGGGTGGATTCAATCTGCCAAACTTTTAGCCATTTGTGCCAGCCAGGGACAACAGTGCTGCTAAATCAACTGTTCCTAGTCCTTGTACAACTAACAGTTGTCAACCAGATTCAGCTAACTTTGCTCCCATCCCGGGTTTTTTTGTTCCATGACCTCTGATGACTAAACAAGTCACATTTTACAAGCTTGGAGCGTCCTCCTGAGACAGTAATTCAGATGTCCTGAGGATTGTCTTCAACAAAAATATACCAAGCCCGGTAAGAGTTAACATGTACGTCAGCACACAAGATGAGCCAGCACTGTTTGAAACCCTTTACTTGAATTAACATGTGGACCTGACAACCAGTTCAAGGAGTAGGTCTTATTATTTTCCCCCATTTTAAAAATAAAAATGCTCTTCCTCTTGGGGACCTGATGATGTGCAGGAGTGGGAAGGCTGCTTCGTTTCCCCAAGAGCTGGCCTGGCTCAGCAGTTCCCCACCCCCACTCCAATCTGTTCTTAAATTGGCGAAAATCACTGACCTCAGCAGAAAAGCCAAGCCTGGAACTCCTACGAACGGGGAAAGAAAAGCCGGAGACAGAGTTTCCTACGTACTACAAAGTACGAATACAGAAATGTCCAAGCAAATAATTAAGCAGAGGAAATGCAAACCCTCAGAAAGGCTGAGAGGACTTAAACACACAGGTTTAAACACAGACACACACACACACACACACACACACACAACTTGTATGACACCAACTCAAAACAAAGGTAACTATACTACGTTTCCCGACCTTGAGTATTGATGTCTAATTATAGAATGTAAAGTGA
>NW_022111373.1:84958488-84968797 GCF_000313985.2 Echinops telfairi
CTGGAAACACAGGGAATCCAGGACAGATAAACCCCTCAGGACCAATAATGAGAGTAGGGATACCAGGAGGGTAAGGGGAAGGTGGGGGACAAAGGGGAAACCGATCACAATGATCTACATATAATCCCCTTCCTAGGAGATGGACAACAGAAGAGTAGGTGAAAGGAGCTATCAGACAGTGTAAGACATGAAAAAAATAATAATTTATAAATTATCAAGGGTTCGTGAGGGAGGGGGGTAAATGAGGAGCTGATACCAAGGCTCAAGTAGAAAGCAAATGTTCTGAGAATGATGATGGCACCAAATGTACTTGACACAAGGATGTATGTATGGATTGTGTTAAGATTTGTACAAGCACACAATAAAATGATTAAAAAAAAAAAAGAGTTCCAGTCTTGGAAACCCACAGGGGCAGCGCTACCCTGTCCTGTAGGGTCATGACGAGTTGGCGTCTACTCAACAACAGTGAGTTTGGTGAGGGTCCCTATGAGTCAGAAGTGACTCTGTGGCAGTGAGTTGGGTTTTGGGAGGTGAATAGGAACTTCAGTTTGACAAAGAGACCATCAAATCTATCAGTATTTACTGGAGAGCAAAGGCTCAATGAGCATTGCGTGGAGCTGCTACTAGTAGTAGCAGCGGCTTCATTTCACACACTGAAATAACAGGAAAAGAAGATTTCTTTCTATCTGTACACCACCCAATGAAGAAAAACGGAAAACCCACTGATGAGTAATGAGTGGTGTGGTGGGAATTTCCATGAAGGAAAGCGAGTAACTAAGTGAGAACTTGAGATAAATCAGGGATCTGTGCTTGCAAATAGGAAATTGCTGCATTGGCCAACACTACCAGCAGCCTTTGAAGGTCAAGAACAGGCCATGAGAAGATGAGAGGCAAAAAGAGGACAAGTGCCAGTGAGGCCCATCGAAACAGAAGAAGCAAAGATGACCATCTAGCCTAAAACAGAACTGGTTTCATGAAAAACAAAGCAAAAAGAAAGTTTCCCGAGGGAAGCACTCACAGTAATACTGAAGGAGAGTTTTGCATACAACCCAGTACTTCTAAGTGGACTAACATGCACGTGCTAGATGGGAATGATAACCTCTCTGAAAGGAGAATAACTAATGAATCAAACTCTTACACATTGTCTTAGATTATTCCTTTGAACAAGCACTGCTCATGGATAGAGGAGCTAGATACATAACTTACTGCCTATACCAGTTCACTTTTGACAGCCAAAAGGGGCACTGAGAATTACACAGACTGAGAGTCATGGTCAACTTCCATGGGACATACCAATTGATGCCCTAGCGTATGCCCTCTCCTTAACCCACAACATTGTGCTGTTTGTTCTCTTCGTCCTCCTCGCCTCCCCAATTTGTATCTGTCTACTTCTACTCGTCCTCCAGCTGCCAGTATAGAGAGCGCCTCCTTCCCTGAGCAGCCTGTATGACGGGCTGAGATGCCCTAAAACATGCTTTCTGGCCACCAAATTCTTCGGCTTACTCCCGCACTTGGTACACTGCAGTAGACACGCCTATTTACTCACTAGTAATGCCGGAAGTTTACTCCTAAATTTCACTTGCATGCCATGATTTTAAAATGGCCTCGTGTTTCTCAGCACTATTAATTTATAGGAGAATGTTCAAAATTATAAAGTCTCAGTCTCCTGAGTTACAGGGGCTTGGGCATCAATCTGTAGGCTTGTAAATTTCATGAAAGGAACAACAGTCCTTGACAAGGAGAGACACGAAAGTGGTTTCATGTTTATTTCTATTAGGCGAGACACTCCAGTCAAATTCTCTACTAAATTAGCTTTCCCTGCCATGATGGAGTGAATCTGATAACGACTGTCCCAAAGGCTGTACCTGTTCAGTCATAGAAGAAGCAAAGTGCAGGAATAAACATTCCACTTTAGTTTGGGCGTGCTGCACAATTCATTTGGCATGATTTGTGCACTGGCTCCCGAACTCCAAGGTTCCAGAAGACAGCATCTAGATGACCAGATACACCGGAAACAAGAACGGCAATTGTTTTCCAGTTGGTGTAGGGGCTGGTGGAGAGAAATATCATCACCATCACACACACGTCGAAGCCCCCTGAAATAAAAAGATGACCCAAGTTTCACAGATGCAATAGAATATCTTTGTAAACAGAGCCTCCAAAACGTTAGGCTCCACGAGGGCAGAATTATGCTGAATTACTAAATGATTTGGGGCCAGTGTACTGGCATTTTTGTTTTCCATAAAATGCTATTGGCTGGACTGGACCCAGTTGTTGCTTTGTTGAATGCCACTAAGTTGATCCCAACTCATCGTAGACCCATATGACATTAGAACTGCCCCACAGTGTTTCCTAGGTTGTAATTGTTACTGAAGTAGATCACTCATTCTTTTCTCTCTCATCACTAGGGGACTCAAAGGGGAGATCATCAGATTAACAAAGGATCACTTAACCATGGAGCCACCCAGACTTGTTGACTTGGCCCTACACTTATTGAGTAAGAATCTTAAGGGGTAGAGTACAGAAATTGCTACTTTCTAAATGTCTACCAGGCTCTAACTTACTACTCTATTTTCCATAGGACTTCCCAGAATCAGTGAGAAGCAAGAAGCATCATTAGTGTTATTTTCTCAGGGCTAGGCACTATTTTATTCATAAAGTTTTCACTGGCCACTTATTCTAGACGGGGGAACTGACAGAAATTCAAGCAAGATTCAACAGAGGATAAGGAACAAGGAATATCATTGCTAATGCCAAATTGATTATGGATACAATAGAAAATACAAAAAAGATGTTTATAGGTATATATTGACAAGGGCAACATATTGACCAATGCAAGAAGCATCAAAAGAAGACGGAAGGAATACGCACACTCTACACACACACACAAAAGAGCTAATAATCAACTATTTCAAGAAGTAAACTTTAATCAAGAATTGGTGTACTGAAGAAAAAAGCCCAAGTTGGCCTAAAGGCATTATAAAAAAAAAAAGGCTACAGGAATTAACGAAATACCCATTGAAATATTTCAACAAATTGATGCAGGGGTATAGATGTTTACTCATCTATGCCAAGAAATGTGGAAGATAGCTACCTGGGCAACCAAACCAAATAGATTCCAAAGAAAAATGATCCAACAGAATTAATATCACATACAAGTAAAATTTTGCTGAAGATAATTAAAAAATAGTTGCAGCAGTACTTAGGGAGCTGTCTGAAATTCTAGTTGGATTGTGAACCATACATGAAACAAGGGATATCACTGATGACATCAGATGGATGTTGACTGAAAGTAGAGAATACCAGAATATTTTACTGTGGTTTCATTGGCTGTGCAAAGTCATTTGACTGTGTGGATCATAACAAACTATAGATATGACTGCAAAGAATATGAATTCTAGTATATGTCATTTGTGTTCGTGTGCGGCCTGTGCTGTGCATAGACCAAGAGGCATCAGGAGGTGAACTAAGGGACACCAAGTGGTATACAGTAAGGAAAGATATGCACCAAGATGCTCTCCTTTCACCATACTTAATCGATATGCTGAAGTGTAAAAATGTCACTTTGGGGACAAAGGTGCACTTAACCCAACATATTTTCAATAACCTCAAAGGCTTCTAAATGCTCAAGAAAAATAAAGATGATCTAAGAAGAATCAAAGCCTTGGGGTTATGCGGTTGTTGTTGTTGTTGTTATGTGCCATCAAGTTGGTTCTAACCCATAGCAACCCCATGCATAACTGGTCCTATGCCATCCTCACAACTGTTCTTATGCCTGAGCCCAGGGTTAAAGCCACTGTGTCAAGCCATCTGGTTGAGGGCCTTCCTCTTTTTCATTCCCCCTTCACTTTACCAAGCATAATGTCCTTCTCCAGGGATTGATCTACCCCAACAACATGTCCAAAGTAAGACAAAGCCTTTCCATCTTTGCCACCAAGAAGTACTCTGGCCATACTTCTTCCAAGACAGATCGGTTTTTCCTTTTAGCATTCCATGGTACTTCCAATATTCTTCTCCATACCATAATTCAAAAGCATAAATTCTTCATTCTTCCTTATACAATGTCCAAATTTCACATGTATATGGGGCAATTGAAAACACCATAGCTTGGGGCAGGTGCCCCTTAGTCCTCAAAGTAGTACCCTTGCTCTCCAACACTCTAAAGAAGTCTTGTGCCGCAAAGTTACCAAGTGCAACTCATCTTTTGATCTCTTGACTGCTGCTTCCATGAATCTTGATGGTAAGACAAAATCCTTGACAACTTCAACCTTTTTCTCCATTTATCATGATGTTACCTATTGGTCTAGTTGTGCTGTTAACTATTGGTCTACGGTATATCGAGTTGTAATCCATGGAGACGGCTTTAATTGTTGACCTTCAAGATTAAGAGCTTCAAGTCCTCCTTACTTTCGGCAAAGAAATTTGTGTCATTTGTCTATCAAAGGTTGTTTATAAGCCTCCTTCTGATCCTGATGGATTGTGGTGCTAGCAAATATGGAACAGACTTCCAAAACTAACAAGTCTAACTTGGAATATGTACAGCCAGAATTCAGATGTCACCTTCCTTGTTTTGGACATATTCTTAAGAGGACACTGCCAGGAGAAGAGTCTCATGTTTTTGAAAGCAGCCGGTCAGCAACAAAGAAGACGCGACAGAACACAGACTGGCATCGTGGCCACAACAATAGGTGCAAACACAGGAAGGACTGTTCGATGGTGCCAGGCCCAGCAGGGCTTGGCTCTGTTGTATGTAGCAGGGTCACCATGAGTTAGACGTGACATGATGGCCACCAAGAACCACAGCAGCAGCACTAGTTTATATCAAGTTTTCTCCTGGGCCCTCCTTTGGGGCTTTTGCCAGTGGATCTCTCCATCGGGTAAGTCTTACTCATAGCTGCTTCCTGGGAGGGATAGAAGCGAGATGAGCTACAGAGAGATATGGAAGGAGAAAGAAGTACATGCATAAGAGAGAGCCATGACACACTGTCCCACAAGGCTCATTGTGACTCAAATCATCTAACAACAACAGTAACCTTTTTAAGAAGCCCATCCCTGAATCCAGTATAGGACAGGGTCACACAGGATACAGAGACCAGGAGGTGGGATCGATGGAGCCATTGGCTGGCTGCCTTTCCTCTCATCGAGAAGACCTTAGAGCCGAGTCTACATGTAATGGAAGTGATTAAGGGCTGGAGGCCAGAAGGAGTCCATCTCTGATGTTAATTCCAGACAAGGGAAGTGGCCAAGAGAGGAAGTCACGTGCCCGGAGCACAGCCCTCAGTTGAGGCATGCTTCATGCTGCTTCGCACTCCTGCTTGAAATCCCCATCTTTTGAGTTCCTGCATTAGCTTCACTTGACACCAGCCCATTGGTGTACAGGTGTTCTCTCTCAGACACCTGCTGACATGAATGCTAGGATGGGGACCACTGTGTAGGTGGGAGAGTTTGGGAGGGAGGCTCTGAAAAGCACAAAGACTTGTTCAGAGTTCCCAAACTGGGAGAGAGGGAAGAGCTATGTCTGAAGCCGGCTCTACCACCTCTACCTCTGCATCCAGGCCTTCTCCGGGTCGGCGGGGGCTGTGTTGGTGTCGCTGTGTATCGTTAGGAGCGGGCATGGGACGAGGACGGCATTAAGCAGCCCAGAGGGGGTCTTACGGAGGTCTCATCTGAGGTTTGAGCATAGGTCAGGGGACCCAGGATATAATCGCACTTCCTTGGTGAGGGAACACATCAAACTTGGAACCCGGGAAAGCAGGGGCCCACCCTCTAGAGGCAGGCCTAGCAGCTCACTTGATTTGTGACACTTGAGGCATGCTTTCTCCTTGCTTCCTGTCAGATGCTGAAAAGTCCAGAATATCTACCCTTCTAGGAAGGATGAGACGTGGTCTCAACTTCCACCAGCACAGGTGCTGCCACAAAAGGATCCAAAGAGCTACCAGCATGAGAGTCCCCAGCAGAGGAGGCAGAATCATGCTGACACCATCTTCCCCAGAAGGGGCCAAGAAGGGTTGGCAAAGCCTCTGGTGTTAATGTGGGTACAAGCAGGATAAAAATGATCCTCTCATGGAGCAGATCATCAATACAGAGCTTGGGGATCCAACAACACATTGTAGATGGAACCATCAAGGATCCCCCACTAGCTCCAGCACCTGAAGCAAAGGAAGACACTCTCAGAAGGCAGAGCCTTATCTTGTATGAGATGAAGAGCCAGCTCCCAGAGCACTGAATAATATCAATGCTGCTCCAAGGACATTGGGCCTCCACTCAAGTACTCCCTCAATGCAAGAATTCTTTCTTCTATTAAATTGGCATTCTATGATGCTCACCTTCCCGACACAACCGCTGAAGACAAAGCGGGTGAATAAGCAAATGTGGTGAAGAAAGCTGATGGTGCAGGCTATCAAAAGATATAGCGTCTGGGGTCTTAAAGGCTTAAAGGTAAACAAGAGGCCATCTAGCTTAGAAGCAACAAAGCCCACATGGAAGGAGCAAACCAGCCTGTGCGATCAGGAGGTGTGGAAGGGATCAGGTATCAGGCATCATCTGAACAAAAAAATCATATCATTGTGAATGAAGGGGGCAGTGCAGATTGGAGACCTAAAACCCATTTGTAGGCCAATGGAAACCCCCTTACAGAAGGATATCAGGGAGATGATGAGCCAGTCAGGGTGCAGTGTAACAACGATGAAACATACAACTTGCCTCTGGTTCCTAAATGCTTCCTCCTCCCCCACTATCATGATCCGAATTCTACCTTGCAAGTCTGGCTAGACCAGAGGATGTACACTGGTACAGACAGGAACTGGAAACACAGGGAATCCAGGGCAGATGATCCCTTCAGGACCAGTGGTGTGAGTGGCAATACAGGGAGGGTGGAGGGAGCATTGGTTGGAAAGGGGGAACCGATTACAAGGATCTACATGTGACCTCCTCCCTGGGGGACGGACAACAGAAAAGTGGGTGAAGGGAGATGTCGGACACGGCAAGATATGACAAAATAATAATTTATAAATTATCAAGGGTTCATGAGGGAGGGGGGAACGGGGAGGGAGGGTAAAATTGAGGAGCTGATGCCAGGGGCTTAGGTGGAGAGCAAATGTTTTGAGAATGATGAGGGCAATGAATGTACAAAGGGGCTTTACACAATTGATGTGTGTATGGATTGTGATAAGAGTTGTATGAGCCCCTAATCAAACAATTAAAAAAAAAAGGACAGTAAATGATGCAATGAAAGTGAAACAAATGAAAAAAAAATCAAGGCTGATCTTGGAACAACTGGAGGCCTGCAGGCCACCCTGTCCTTCAGCAGCAGTTCCATCTGCCCCACCAGAAGAAGAGACTGTGGAGGGCCAGGTTTACTTTCGGGGCCACCTGAAGAACTGGCTCATCGATCAGCAGCTGATGTCTATGCAGCACGTTTAACCAGCACTGGAGCTGCTTACAGAGGGGCACTCTCCATCATAAGCTCTATCACTGGTACCAGAATAATAGCCCACTGGAGGGCTACACAGTCTTCGTAAGCTGCCTCCAGAACTCGCTCATGGACCACTGGCTGATGTTGCCTCAGGTCCTGTGCCAGCAGGGGAGCTCCATACAGCACCTAGTCCTCCCGCACCAGCTCCGCCATCAACACCAGACTGAGAGCCTGCTGGAGGGCATTGTCCCGAGCTGCCTCCCGAACCAGCTCACAGTGCATGTCATTCTGTGCCCTGCACCAGCAGTGAAACACCATAACACACCTCACGTCTCTCCCATGGAGTGGGAGTGGGTTAAAACCACAGATTTGGGGTTAGCCACCTGATGCTTAACCCACTGAACCACTAAAGAGAGGGCAAGGATGGCCCCAGATTCCAAGCTCACCTTTGTGGGATCCCACTTCTTCAAGATCCCCAGCCTCGTAATTCCTCGCCGTATTTCTCTCTCTTTGCTGCATTCATATTTTGAAGAAGACGCTGACCTACTTTTCTAGTGGCTCTCAACAGCTGGATCGAAGAGAACAGAACTGTCCACCACGGCCTCTTCCATTCTCACATGAGCACGTTCAATCAGGAACCACTGCTTAAAGTCATTGAGAGCCTCAGGATGCTACATCCACTAGCAAGTCTCAGTCTGTATCTCCCTGAACCTCTCAGCACCAATTCACCAAGCTGACGGCGCCCACATCCTCACAACAAACACATGCTTCCTTCAGCCTCTCATCCATTCCTCCTCGAGCTCCTTCGCTGATTCTTCATCATCTCCCTGACCATCCAACTCAGAAGCAGCTGGTTCTTCCTCCTCCTCCCCTGCTGACACTCCTTCCCTAAGTGACCCCATCCATTCTCATGGCTGTACCCACCATCGCCACTACTGATGCCCCAGTGAAGACTTCCAGCCACGACCTTCGCCCCCAACTCTAGGCTTAGTAGACAATAGACGCTTGGCTCATTCAAAAGCCTATCATCCAACTTGGTGTGTCCAAACATTACACTCCTGATTTCTATCACCTTGTCCTCTGACAATCTTCCCTATCTTGGTAAATATCAACTCTAAGAGTTTGGGGCAAAATACAAGGTTGAAAAATGCAAACCGGTTCCCAACTAGCTCCCTCAAGGTTACAATACTTTTGTAAGCGAGAGAAGAAAAAACAAAACCACTCTAGTTCCATTGAGCCATTGCCACGTCATAGCGACCCTAAGTGAGAACACCAGCCATTGAATCCTTCTCCAAGACTGAGAACGTAACCATGTCAATGCATCGTGCTTTACATTGTTAACTGAAGAAAACAAATGCCTTGGAAAGATTTACGGGCTTTTTTTTTTTTTATATTGGGGAACAAAAAGCAGTCAGGGGTCTATAAGGTGGATGTCTAATGACTGCATTTGGGTGAAACACCTGTTTTAAAATCCATGCATCGTGGGTGGCTTTTTCCCCCCTATAATATGCATTTTCCAGAAACTTTTTGAAGACATTGCATATTATTCACCACACTCAGGCACAACTTTGAAGTCACCCTTGTCTCTTCTGTCCATCAGCACGTTTGTGTCTATCTTCAAAATACAGAAGCCCTGGTATGCAGCGGGTTGAGTATTAGGCCGCGCACAGAAAGGTCAGCAGTTTGAACCCACTAGCAGCCCTGCAAGAGAAAGATGAGACTGCTGCGTCCGTGTCCGCAGAATCCACACGGAGTCGTTCTGCTCTGTCCTATGGATTGCTGTGAGTCAGAATCAACTCAACAGCAGTTAACATCTCTGCTTACCACCTCTGCTTCCACCACCCTGGCCCTCAGCACAGCCCTGCTCTGGTTCTACGGCAGGATCTACACAGTGGGTCCTCTCCCCGGCATCCAGCCTTGGTCTGCAATCTTCATCACATCAGAGCAGCCGGAGTGATCCTGCTGATAAATGCCCTGTGCATTTCATTCCCCCATTAACTGTGTATACTTTATTTTTGCAGAAAGCTGTGTGTTGAATCAATGCTAGGCTCTTACTGCATTTCTTGGGCGAGAAGTTCTGATTGAAAATTGTGTCATTTCCTTCCAAAGGAAAAGCTGTGTTTAGTTAAAAAAAAATTGATGATACTTTTTAAGCTTAAAAAAAATATCCTATCAACTCAAAATCAGTTGCCACGGACGTTGATTCTGATTCACAGTGACCACATGTCCACCTGAGTAGTAACTGGTTTTCCATGGCTGACATTTCTAAAGCAGGCTGACAGGCCTTTCTTCTGATGAACCTCCGGGTAGAACGCCCCCTCTAGCCTTTCAGTGTAATGTCAAGGTGCATGTAAAGTGTGCACCACCCAAAGATCTGTTACAACCTAAAAAATAACATTCACTCCTGTGCTTACAAGCTTTCTTCTTACCCAGCACAGCAAAGCGAAGTCTTTCTAGTGACCCAGGGGCCCTACCTGATCTGCCCGTTCTCTCAGGGAGCTCTGCTGTTTTCCTGTTCCTTTGCTCGCTTCACTTGCTGCCGACCTCCTGGTTTCTCTCCAAACAATCGCACGCAGGCTGCATTCAGCGCTTTGCATGTTCTGTTCCCCTTGCCTTTACCCACACAGCCATGGGAGCGGCTCCCTCACTTCCATGGTGCCTTTCCTCATGTATGACTTTCCCAAGGGGGTGTCCCACCACTGACCAATAAAACCATGGTAACTCCTCCTATCACTTCCTAGCTGCTTTCTTTGTCTCCATTGCAGATAGCACCATTTGACATTCACTATCTGCTTTATCATTTGTGCCTAACTGTCTCCTCCCCTTCGGTCTCAAACCCCTAAGAGGGCTGGGATTTTTTAAAAAATCATTTTATTAGGGGCTCATACAACTCTT
>NW_022111373.1:84970045-84974615 GCF_000313985.2 Echinops telfairi
TGCCAGATCAAGGTTATCAGAGAATCTAGAAATGAATTAATATGTTTCCGAGAGCACCAAATAGTTCTTTTTCCGAAATGCACAGTCGGCAGTTAACAGCCTCCAGTCTCCTAAAGGATTCCGCCAACCCCCCACCCCCCAATTTCTTCTTTTTGTTATCTTTAAAGAGACGGAAGCAGTAAAAGGAGTCCAGCATGCTCAGTGTTCTAATTACCAGCCGATCGCGCTTTGAAAAGACCACTGTCCCTTTAACTTTAAAATAAACTGCTTACACGCCCAGAGTTCAGCTATTAAGAGCTCCTGAATACATTAAGAAGTGCCCAAAGAACTAAAATCCTTGACTGTATTACAATATTTAATTAGGAAAAGAAAAGGACGCTGTAATTAAGGTACTTTACATGATGGAAATGTGAAATGAAGAGCTTCAAACGAAATAATTTGACAGGCTCTGAAGAGGAGTCTTCCTACTCACAACTTTTGTTTGCCTGGGTTTTGCCGCCTGGAAACGGAAGACGACGGCTTCATTCACCAGTAGGCCTCACCGGAGGCCGAACGTTTCAAAGAGCAGTGGGCAAACTAGAAGGGCAATACTAATAATCAAAGAGTAATTTTTTTTAAAAAAGACCACAACTATTCGATTATGAAGACTTTATGGAAGAATTCATTTAACATTCTAGATGCTAAGTTCTAGAAGGGAAGTGATGTTGGTCTGTTTTCTTTGCTGCTAGATCCCAGGAGCCGAGGCTACCCCTAAAAGAAATACCACCTACATTGCATGGCGTCCTTTGGGTTGGTTAGCATCCCCAAAGCATATTTTAAGAAAGAAAGAAAGAAAAGAAGAAAAAAAACCCAGTAAGTTTATAACTAAATTTTCATACATCATGCTTTATCTTTCAGAATAAAAATGTGAGTGGACAAAATTGGCCATCACTCTTGGAGACCCAAACTCAAAATCACTGCCAGAGTCACCTCTGACTCCTAATGACCCTACAGAACCGGGCAGAACTGTCCTTGTGGGTTTCCAAGACTGACCCTCTTCACGGGAGTAGGAAGCCTCATCTTTCTCCTGTGGAACAGCTGGCGATTTCGAACCGCTAACCTTGTGGCTAGCAGCCCAATGTGTAACCAGTACTTTTCATTGAAGGAACTAGTCTCCAAGAGCTACCTTCAGTTAAAAGTACCTTGAAATTACCATGTTGCCTATTTTCCCCAGTTTGTTAAGGGCAAATACAGGCACTTACGTCATGGTTATTTGAGTTTTCCTTTTCAGTCATCTCGTTGCTAATATCTCGTTGCTAATATCTCACCCCTAAGAGGCAAAGCAGCAAATGCATGACAAATCCAAGTTCTAAACAAAAATAGGGGAAGGCCTTTAGACGTGGTACTGCCGGTCACTATAGTTGTCCAGCAAGCATCCCTCTGCTCCTTCTTCTCGCTAGCCGACTCCCCGCCCCTGGGGTATGTTTTTATCCCGCACCACTCCCACAAAATCCTAACTACATTCCAGTGGAAAGCAGGAGACCAATGGCAAAAGGAATCCTACCAGCTGAATCTGTCCTCTTGCTGAAATTTCCCCGAAGATTTACCTGCCACTTTCTGCAAACCCTTCATTGGCCAGTATTGGGTTCCATGGTTACCTCTACCTGCAAGACTGTCTAGGAAATTTTCAACCCCAGGAGCCCTGTGGTGAAGTGGTTATGGGTTGGGCTGCTAACAGCAAGGTCAGCCGTTTGATACCACCAGCTGCTACGAAGAAGAAAGATGAGGCAATCAACTCCCATAAAGTGTTACATTCTTGGAAACTCACGGGAGCAGTTCTACCCTCTCCTATAGTTGCTATAGTTGGCATTGGCTTGATGGCAGTGAGTGAGCTTATGTTAAGGGTGGTCCTGCAAATTATTATTATCATTTTGCTCATGACTACTAGCCTAAAGATGGATGGTTCAGAACGATCCAGTGGTACCATAGAGAGGCGGGGCAACCGGCTTCCATAAAGATCACAGACCAGAAAACTCCATGGAGTTCTACAGAGGTCTCCAAGATGTGGAATCAACTGGAAAGCCGGGAGTTTGGTTCACGGGGGTTGATGAGGAAGGAGGTGCTGTGACTTGCTTTTTGGTACCCAGGCCAGAGCTCCCCGATGGATTGTTGAACAGCAGTACGCCCAGGTGACAGACAAAACTAAACAAACACCAACCAAAAGAAAACTCCGTTGCTTGGGTCCCTTTGCCCTTAAGCACAGCCACACAATCGTCTCGGCCAGTGATAGGAACGAACAAGTCGCCAGGTAGCGGGTTGGCAGGCAGGCCACGGGAGCATGTGTTTTGCCCGTCCCCTTCACCCAGGGGGGAAGGCAGATGCCATAGTAGAAACAGAGCAGTCATCCTAAAACCAGGAGGCAACAAGCTCATGCCAAGGAAGGCAGAATGTAAGGAGGCAGGGGCCTGGGTGCCCGGGGAAGCACCGCCTAGTTCCAGATGGCTCAGTCACAGCGAGACACACAGCCCCTACCAGTGTAGGTATGCTGGGTTTCCTGTCAGCCAAATGCAGTCCTTGCTGATCCAGATATCGGTGATGGCTAGAGGAGCGACCAGAGGAATGAATCACTTTGAGTACTGCTTTTGCTAAATGCATTACCTTAGCCTATTTATAAAAAATACAGACCACGTGCTAATAAATAGTTATCCACATTTTTACAAGGCAATAGTGTTGAGAGTCTGATTTTAGTTATCTAGCACTAAAAGAGACTAAGCTTTTAAGAAGCCACAGTCACTTTTATTAAATAGGTTTAAACTAAAAGAATTCGTACAAGGGAAGAGAAATCCAAACACTATTAAAGAAAGGTCTGAATTATAGAATTTAATTATATTACGTTCATCTTAGCAATTAGTGAGATATTTTCTGTGTATAAATGTTTCTAGAATATTTTCCAACGTTGGAAAACAGTTTCAGCTCCAAAATTAAAATCGTTCCCTAAACTTGTGTGTGTGTGTGGGAGGGGGGGGTGCGGCTGGGAAGGACATGTCCGATATAAGCAGCATCTCCTCTTTGCTCAGGTATGTCACTCTAGGCTTTATGTATTCATCACAAATTTCAAGTTCCTGCAGACAACATGGTGAAGTTTTACTAACTAGTCACAGGTGTTTCTTAGTAAGCCCCGGT
Source organism: Echinops telfairi (assembly GCF_000313985.2). Lineage (NCBI taxonomy): Eukaryota > Metazoa > Chordata > Mammalia > Afrosoricida > Tenrecidae > Echinops > Echinops telfairi. The sequence goes on from NW_022111373.1 coordinate 84,973,208, forward strand.
CTTTGTCAAGTTGAAAATTATGTGAGGCTTGGCTGAGGTAGTTTATTATGCCAACCTTGCCAATAAACACATGTGGGGTTAATTGAAGGGCGGAGGGATAAATAGCTTGGTGAGCCTTGCCTTTCTAGTTCTCAGGTCTCTTGCTTTGTGATGGTTGGACTAGGGTACAGCTGCCTCAGCCAGTGCCCTGCTTCAGCTGGCAAGGCTCACTTCCTGCAAGACATCCCTGAGGCGTAGCTGCATGCACCTATCCCAATGCAGCCCTGGGTACTGGAGCAGCCGCGTGGAGACCCTTGCCAGCACTGAGATGCTTACACATTCACTGACTCGGCTTTCCTCCTGCAGTCAGCATCGTAGTGTGTGTTTTGTGAGATGGAGGAGGACTTTGTGGATTGGTGTCAGACATATGGGTTAATGTTGGACTTGTGGGCCTGGGCAGCACTGGGTTGGGATGTTTTCTTGATGTGTACTTAACCTTTATATAAAACTCTCTCTTATACATGAATTTCTATGGATTTGTTTCTCTAATGTACCCACATTAACACACTTGGCTTTCACAGTTCTATAAGTAATGCAGACAGTTGCATATTGGTCAGCACTTTGAACCCAAGGGGTATAGTTCAATTCTATCACACAGGGTCACTATGAGTCAGAATTGACTCAAATGTTGTGAGTTTATTTTTCAGCAATATACCTTGCACAAGAAACAGGCAAGGAAACAAACAATCGTATTGCTATTGAGTTGATACTAACACATAATGACCCTAAAGGACAGGGTCCTGTGGGTTTCCAAGACTGTAACTCTTTATGGGAAGAGAAAGCCTCATCTTTCTCCTGAGATGCAACTGCTGACTTTGAACTGCTGACCTTGCAGTCAACAGCCCAATGTGAAACCCAGTAGGCTACCAGGGCTCCCTCCACATACCTTTAACTACTATTACCCTAAAGAATTAAAACTCCAGAAACCCACAGAGACAGGTACCAGTCTTAGAGGAGCACTGCGAGTTGTCGTCAACCTGATGGCAGTGACTTCAGGTTTTTGCTTTTGAAAAATAGAGCAGTTACTTCTCATGTTGCACCGCATATGCGTCACTGATTCCCAAACCCTGAGCACCATGCGTGGGGAGGCACCATCTCTGTCTTCACAAACACTGTCCTATAGGGCAAAGGAGTCCTTGTACCCTTTCTCCTGATTGGAAACTCTGGCACATCCTATAACAGTGGTTCTCAACCTGTGGGTCGCGACCCCTTTGGGAGTCAAACAGCCCTTACACAGGGGTCGCCTAAGACCATCGGAAAACACATAATATTTCACAATATATAATTACATATTGTTTTGTGCTGAATCAATATACTTTAATTATGTTTAATTATGTTCAACTCTAACAATGAAAATACATCCTGCCTA
>NW_022111373.1:84974770-84976983 GCF_000313985.2 Echinops telfairi
TATGGTTGGGGGGTCACCACAACATGAGGAACTGTATTAAAGGGTTGCGACATTAGGAAGGTTGAGAACCACTGATCTAGAAAATCCAGAAGCAGCACCTCACCCCCTTGATAAAGGTTGTCCCCTTAGTACATTGATTATTCTTATCCATACCTCTAAGTGCTTGGGTGTCGTCAAGCTTTTGAGTCCCACTGATTTTAAAGGCCTGGACCCGCCCAGCAGCCCAATGGAAGAAAGGGCTGGTGATCTGTTCTCAGGGTGCGGTCAGGTGGATTTCTGACTCTGAGCCAGCCCATGTGAGAGTGCAGAACGGCCCCAGGGTGACCCTCTTGACCACAGCGGATGGTCAGGTCTTCCCCCCCAACCTGGCAGCTGACAGCCAAGCCCTTCCAGCAGCAGGCCTGCGGGGCCCCTCCACATGGGGCTCTTCGACTCCGTGACAAAGGACCGCCATTGCGTTGATACGGGCTCAGCACCTACCTAGCAGCACAGGAGGAGGATTCAATTTGCTCCCTAGCCCTGAGCCAGAGCAGTGTCTGGTCCTGGGAGGCACCCAAAGGCCCTGAACAAGTGAGTCACTGGGGAGCCCCAGTGTTAGGACTCAAACAGCAGTCGTTTTCCCACCCCACCCTGCAGCCTCATCATGACTGCATGACCAAATGCTGTTTATTCTCCGTCACGTTCAGTTTAACACTTGCGGCAACCAGCTCTCTTCTCACTGCAGTGTTTTCCTTGAAAGACTAAGCCAGTTGCTGCCTTGACCATTCTACTGTCTTAGGATTAATTTGATATTGATTTAACAGAAAAGGGCGGGGGTCCCCATAACAAAGTCTACACCTCTATAGTTAACTCCAATGAAAAATTATGCTAACATAAAGCTAGGGGAGAAATAAGCCAATCCCAGTCACAATCTGTTTTCTCTAGAATGGGCCTTTACACCAAACAGGCCAGCCTGACCGGTTTATCAAAAATCCAAAGGACATGTTCCAAAAATTCAGGAAAGCCCACCCTCTGACCTACGTAGTTTCATGAGGTGAAAACCAAACAAACTATAAGAGAGCGTGTTCTCATTTCGCCATCTTGCTTGGCTCTCTTTACCCACAGAACATATTCTACTTCGTGTTTCCTCTTCCAAGAACAGACGGAAAAAAAGGACAAACATACCAATAAGAAGAGGGTAGAGAAGCCACTATGGAAATCGATCTGGCGATATCTAAAACAGATGGAAATTGAGCTACCATACCACCCAGCAATCCCCCTACTGGATACATACCCACAAGAGGCAAGAAACAAACCACGGCCAGACATCTGTGCTCCAGTGTTCATCCGCACAGTTCACAATCGCAAGGAGTTGGAACAACCCAAATTTCAATCAAGAGACACATGGAATAAAAACTGTGGTACATACATACAATGGAGTACTATGCATCCCTAAAAAACAATGACGAACACATGAAGCACAGTGCTACATGGGAAGAACTGCAGGACATTAAGCTAAGTGAAGTAAGCCAAGCACAAGCTGACAAGTACAACATGCGTCTGCTGAGTTAAGCTTAAAAAAAAATGCAAAAGGGGCACAGGGATAAAGCTACTAGACACAAATACTCCTGGGGTGAGGTCCAGGTAGTATGGCGGGGGCCAGACAAAATCCAGGGGTACATATGTTAGACAACTAAATAAAGGGGAGGGGAGAAATGGGTAGTGGAGGAATAGGGCACTAAAAACCACACAAGGGGAGGGTATATTGCCCTTGATCAAGCCCTACCAGGCCTCTTACACCCTCCTTGCCACTGATTTTGGATCACTTGTTGTTGCCTTGTCCCTGGGTTTCTTAACACCACTTCCTTTCCCCTGCCTCTCCCTCTTCCATGTCCCTCTGGAACCATTGGTCCCATTGTTTTCTCCTCAAGATTGTTTATCCAGCCTATCTTATCTAGATAGGTCTGCAGAGATAATAATATGCATAAAAGAACAAGACAGCAAAACAAAGCAACAAAAAACAAAACAAAACAAAGACACCAACCCCCCCCCCAAAAAAAAACACCCCAATGACAACAAAAGAGAAAAGCCTGTAAATAGCTCAAGGTCTGTTTGTGGACCTTTAGGAGTGTTTTCTGGTCGAGTCTGATGGGCTGCCAAGCCCTGGTCCCAAAGTCTATTTTTGGTACTCTCTCGGGCATTCCTTGCTCTGCTCCCCTTGCTGTTCTGTTCCA
>NW_022111373.1:84978345-84980907 GCF_000313985.2 Echinops telfairi
TTGCTGAAGGAAGGTTTTCTCCTTGGTGATAAGGCTGTGTCCTCTGTTGAAACAATGATCATTTTTATCTCTGCTTGTCACCCCCTGTAAACCAGACAGGCTATTGATTTAGGCTGGACGTCCAAATACCCAAACAACAATAAATGGAGAGAAGAATCAATCATTCATAGCAAGTAATGACAGACACACAGCATCTGGTCAACAATCCATCCTTAAAGCGGAATTTATAAAATTTCTGTTTCCTTTTCGCTTTCTCCCCTATTACTGAACTTAAAAAAAAAACAACCTATGCTGAATATTTACTCTATAACGTCAAACAAATAATAAATAGAAAAATTTCATATTACTCAGCAAAGTGAGACATATAGTTTCTCCAAACACAATTTTGCTTGGGAAAAATGAAACCAATGACCCACTATTTAAACTTACATGCCCAAGAATTATGTCTCAGAGGTATAAACAAAAGCAGTTTCCCCCTTCAACGGCACTAGAGGGGAAAAAAAACATTTTAGTTAGTAATTTATAAAATATGTGAGCCTAATACTTTAGAGCCCTGCAAAAGTGGAGGCATTCTGATTTCATAAAATCAAGTCACATAAGGAAGAAGGGTGCACTTGCAATGCAAATGAGCATTCTTCACACCAAAAAAGCTAAAACCTACCTGAGAACTCCCTCTCCATTATATGGAAAAACCAGTGAACCTAATCAAGTGAGGTTATCAGAGTTTCTCTAATCGAATCTAAAGTCCCACCCACATTGTCTTCTAGTCAATATTCCTCAAGGCTTCCTCTTCCCCAATTACAAGAGGCCAGATAACCCTGTGACTGATGGGAGATACAGGGGAGCTAATTTTCCACTGTTCAATGGAGTTAACGCATCTAGGGAAGCTATTTCAATTACTGAATAAATGAAAAAGGGTTAAAAGTAGAATTTAATGGAACAGGATCTAACAATGTTCCCAACCTCAAGCAAGTAAACTGGAAATTCCTGAGAAAAAAAAATATGCTAAGAAAGACCAATCTCGTGCAAGGAGAGGCGTGGTAAAGGCAGCATTCGAATTTCAGGGATGTGCTCAAAACAAAACTGAGCAGTACTTGATATCCAGCATCCATGACTATGCTAAGCACAGAGCCCGAAAGGGCTTTACCCTCCCACAGCACCTCTGCTTCAGCGCTCTCTGTGCATTGGCCCCTCACCTGCTGCTGCCTCCGCCAAGACTGCTGTTACTTTCTGTGGTGCCAGGTTCTCGGCACCTCTCCTTCCAGATGCCATTTCTAACTTTTCTTAATTGTTCCTGTTGTTGTTAGCTGCCATCAAGTCAACTCCAGCCCATGGTAACCTTAGGCATAGCACAACCAAACTTTTCCCGGTCCTGCTCCATCCTCACAAATGTTGGTCTATCTGAGCCCAACATGGCAGCCAAAATGTCAAACCATCATGGAAAGTTCCTTGTCGTTTCTCTGAACCTCCCCTCCACCTTACCAAACTTGATGTCCTTTTCTACTGATTGGCCTTTCCTAAGGACATGTCCAAAGTGATCAAGATCAAGTGTCGCCATCCTTGCCAATAAGGAGAATCCTGGCTCAATGTTTGCTACAGTGAAGTGAAATTACAATGGCTCTTCTGGCCATATAAGCCAAAGTAACCAGGGACAGGATGGGAGCATGCAAATAAGGACAGAGAATCCCAGCTTGGGGATTGGTCAGTTTTTTGTTAGTTTTGGCTTCTGTCATTAATCTGGAACTGAGCCACCTCCAAAGCAAGAACGGAAGAATTCCATGAGCATGGAGAAGGTGGAGTCATGAGTCACACAAGCATGCGAGAGATCCCTGCCAGAAGCACGAGGGGGTACCCACCCCCCCAAAAAAAACACACAATCGCGCTAGGCAGAGCAGAACTTTCATGGTACACATTTTTCCCACTAGGAGAATATCGAGCAACTTACTCTGAGTTAGTGCACCCAGTGGTGTCACCTGGGAAGGGGCTCTGTGATCACAGTGAATTTTTTCATTAACAACAGTTTCATTCAAACCTCGTTTTTTTGTGATGGCTGATTTAAGAGAACAGTGTGCAGCTGTGAAATTTGTTTCCTGCTCTGGAAAAATGTTACAGAAACTGTTGTGATGTTAAACACAGTTTACAATGACAGCATTAGGGGAAAACTCAAGTGTATGAGTGGTTTTCTAGTTTCAAAAAAGGTGAAATGGTGACTAATGACAAACCTCATTCCGGATGTCCGACAACTTCTTAAACAGACAAAAAGGTTGATTCGTAGTGCATTTGGAGTTCATTCCACCAGGTCAGACTATTAATAAAGCTTTCTATTCAGAGGTTCTGAAAAGATATGTAATAGTGTGTGACAAAGAAGACCTGTTTTGTAGCAGATGGGGGACTGGTTTACCACCATGACAATGCACCTGCTCATGCAGCCATCTCAGTGCACAAGTTTTTTTGTTAAAAAACAGCATGCCTCTCTTACCCCATGCATCTTACTCACTGGACCTCACTCCGTGTGACTTCTTTTTGTTTCTGCGAGTGAAGAGGGACACGAAAGGATAGCGA
>NW_022111373.1:84981802-84983294 GCF_000313985.2 Echinops telfairi
GGACAAGTGGTCATACGGGAGCAGTCCCTGGAGAAGGACATCATGCTTGGTAGAAGGCCCTCAACGAGATGGATCACCACGGAGGCCGCATAGGGACAACTGTGAGGGTGGACAGGATGGGGCAGCGCTTCTTTGTGTTGTGCACAGTATCTCCACAAATCAGAACCACGGCACCTACAACAACAACAAGTCCCTCAATTTTCCACAAATTTCCACAATTTCCACAAAGTTGAGGAAAAGCAGGGACGGGAAACCTTGCTAACAGTGGGTAGATTTCTCTTTTGTTGTTTTTACCACCTTAAAACCTGTGAACCGTGCCACTCTTTGCGTTCAGAGTAGGTACCACCTACCACACTTCAACTAGGTTTGCCGGTTTATTAATGAGTCGGTCCCCACGGCATGGAAGTTGACACACAAGCACCATGCATTGTCCTATGAGGCAGGAGTGAGCAGAGAGTCGTGACAAAGTGAGGAATCGTGTTTCCCAGGCTGCAGCTGATTGTGTGAGAGCAGAAGCCCATGTGAGCTTTGTGTTCTCTCCCCAGAGCCGAACAGGGTGCGTGTGTGCGCCCTGCAGGCTGCACCCACCCTGAGAACTAAGACTGCCCCCACCCACCAAGATCAACCATCTCTGGGAAACTCACTTGTTCAACTGAAATCTCCCAACACTGTGAACACTGCTTTTCCTGGAAACTCCCGTGTCTAAAATTGGACCGCTGGCTCCCTTTTCAGTGTTGAGTGGGACGTGGTTAAGCGGGATCCGGCTGCACTTCGGCCGCCAATAACCAGGTATTTTGAGTCAACGGCTTTGACTTCTCTGTGCTTTAATTCCCTCAGATACAAAACACTGAAGTCTGCTCTTCTATGGAAATGCTATGATTCTGACCCAATTATTCTTTTTAATGATTAGCAACCTTAGAACATGAAAGCACCAATACCATCATCCTAAAAACTGTCATAAAATATGTAACACCAAAGTTCTAGGACGTCTGTGCTAATTACATGGGCTAAGGACAGGGCCCACCTCCCAATGTTGGCCTCACGATGAGCATTAGTTAAATCCAGAGGAAAATTCATTTCGCTCAATGCCTGGCATTTAGTACACCACGGACTGAGTGGGCTCTGTCGCATAGCAGACCTACAGGACAGGGGAGAACTGCCCCTCTGTTTCCTTGATGGCAAATCTTGATGGCAGCACAAAGCCACAACTTTTCCCCTTGGAGCCACCGGTGGAGCTGCACGGCTCCGCAAGGCCTCCAGCACAACACTGAGTAAGTATCCACTGTCCCTGGGTGGCACAACTGCTCAACCTAGCAGGAGCCCTCCTAGCACAGTGTACTATGATGGACTGCTAATCTTGAGGTTAGTGGTTCAAAACCACCAACCTGCTCCATCAGAGAAAGATGAGGCTTTCTACTCCTGTACATATCTAGTCTTAGAAATGCAAAGGGACAGTTCTACTCTGTCCGATAGGGTCACTAGGAGTGGGAAT
>NW_022111373.1:84985060-84997183 GCF_000313985.2 Echinops telfairi
GTCTCCAATGTCCACCCTCATCATTCCCTGGTGATCTTTCTACTCCCCTCCCCTGCTGTTCCGCTGCACCCTCTTTTTTCTTTTTTTGTAGTTACTAAGCTAAGCAGGGCCATAGAAGAAAGGCTTGTTGATCTGCCTCCACAAAGCCTGCAGTCGGGAAAACCTTAAAGAGTAGTTTTACTTTGCAATCAACTGGCCATCAGCAGCTTTGGTTTGAGTTTATTAATACAGAAACAAGCATAATTAGAACAAGTTCTGTAGGCTTTCATCAAAACCCACAATTTCAATGTCTCTGAAGGTGAAAGTCGAATCTGTTTGGAAATCCCCTAAGCAGAAAAGAGTAGAATGCAAAAACTTTTGGGCCACTGATCAATCCTATAATCAGAAAAAGCACATTCCAGCAAACCCGAATTCCCACATTTAATTTTGCCTGGATACTCGTTTGTCTCCTGCATAAAAGCAGTCAGAACACAATGCTGTGCTAAGCTACCCACCAACACAGTGAAAAATTTGTTCAACTGTTCAATTAAAATGGGTTTTGGATGTAGTGCTTAAATTATTCGTTGGTCTAAACTTCACTTACACCTACCCTGCTTAATTTGTACTTAAAAAAAAAAAAAGACCAGCAACCATTAAATCTTCCATTTCCCCTATCTACCCTGTCCATGTGAACCTCTTCCCTGCCCCTCATCACTGTGAATTCAAAGGTAGGACGTTCAACACCACTGCCTGCCCTGTCCAACTTTCTTCTGGGTGCCGGGGCCCTTCATACAGCTTCCTGAGAGCTCGATCCACTCCATAGCAACCACCATGCTCCAGAACTGCACACCTCTGGTTGCCCTATGGGAGAGGGTAGGGGCGTGGGAAGTATGATGAGCATCACTCTCCTCTCTGAATGCCTAGGGGAAAAAGACGAGGCTTTCTACTCCCGTGAAGAGTTCGTCTCAGAAACGCACAGGGGCAGTTCTACCCTGTCCTCTGGGGTACTATGAGTTGGACTCAACTTGATAGCTGTGAGTTTGACTTTTGAGTGGAAAATTATGCTCTATTTTCCCCCAGACATAAACCTTTCATTAATATAAATAGTTTTATCAACAACACCTAGAATGATCTTCTCTGACTATCCCATCTGAAGTCCCCTGTGCTTCTTTATCATAGCCCAAGTATCCTTGATAACACTTCCCACAACATTCATTTGTTTTCCCTCTGTTTCCTTCACCAGTCTGCAAACCCCACGAGGACAGGAATTATATCGGGTTCATCCATCGATGGACACTAAACATCTAGTACATCATCTCATAAACCAAAAATCAAGTATCCCAGAAGTATCTGTTGTATACCTCAATGAAATCTGGGATGCTTACATGGTTCGGGACTGCCCTAGGCTGGATAAGAAAAGAAGTGACAGAGGGGGTCTGCCTGTACAAGACTTACCATTTTCAGGAGAAACAAAGCATACAAATTAGAAAGATAATGCTCAAGAATAGAGCCATGCAGCTGGGCATGGATCTACATTGCCAAGGAAAGCTCAAAATCCCTTCACCTCAAATGGTCAAGGCCACGAACACTGAATGGAGGCAATGAGTCAACTTAAAAATAGAACTTTTCCCCCATAAATTGCATTAAAAGTACAATTAGTTTATGACCAAATTCCATTGCAATGCATACCCAATCAAAAACTCAAACTCACTGCCATCACGTCTATGCCAACTTACAGTGACGCTATCGATAGAAAAGGGTGAACCTGCCATGGTGAATTTCTGAGACCATAACTCTTTATGAGAACAGGAAGACATCTTTCCTCCATGGAGTGGCTGGTGGGTTTGAACTGCTGACCTTGTAGTGAGCAGCCCAACTCGTAACCAGTACACCACCAGGACTCCCGCAATCCCCACAGCCAAACATAATATTAAAAGAAAGACACTTAAGCAACTGGATTTTTAAGGACCTGATAACAATAAACCCTCAGTCCAAAAATAGGAAATTTTTGCTATTATCTCCCAGATTAAAGATGGAATTCTACTTCCTGGGCAACAGGGATACCTAGGAAAATAAATGGATACTTATCGTGTTCTTTATGCCGTATTCCGAAATAAAAACAAAATTCTAACTGTACCTTCCTTGTCAACAGACTTGTTACATTGCTCAGTCAATGTGAAATGGACATTTTTAAACAGGTTGGGGAAATATAAATAATGCAAGCTGACACGAAGTATCTATATTCAGGCTTGAAACATATTTAAATGTACTTATTATGTTTGTAATCAAAGAAATAAATAGAAAGAAAATGAGATAAATAGCAACAGTTAAATAAGTTACACTGTCCTGTTTTATGAAATGTCTATTGTGCCTGCCTGGCACTGGGCAGGGCGACGGCCACACTGAAAACCTCCTTCGTGGAACCTGCATCCTGGAGTCTGCTTTGATCTCAGCCTTTTATCACAGGGTGCTCTGGGGCAAAGATGACGCCCAACTGAGGAGCCAATTGTATCACATAGAGATAGATGCCTTGTCCTAGAAAATGTATAACAATTCTAGGCTAGCCTGTAAAACAGGACTGAGGATGTAACAATATAACTTTGGTAGGCAGCTTCTATGAGGAGTCAGTATGTAACAATATAACTGTGGCAGGCAGCCTGTAAGATACCCACAATATTCCATACCCTCCTGGTATTCATGCCCCCAAAACACACTCACTGCCATCAAGTTGATTCCAGCTCATAGCAACCCTATAGGACAGGACAGAACGTCCCCGGTGGGTTTGCGAGACTTAACTCTTCTCAGGAACAGAAAGCCTTGTCTTTCTCCCAAGGGGCAGCAGGAGCCTCAAACTGCTGCCCTTGTGGTGAGCAGCCCAATGCATAACCACTATGCCGCCAGGGTTCCCCTGGTATTCATACTCTTGTATAATCAGACCTAATGATTTGTTTCTAATAAGCAGGACATGACAGAGCTAAGAGAGGTCACTTCTACTATGAAGAAGCTAATATTTTGCTTGCCTTGTGGAGGGCTCCATGTGGCAGAGGACTAAGGGAGGCCTCCAGCCAACAGCCAGGGAAGAGCCTAGACCTTAGACCCAGCAACTAACAGGAATTTTGCTGGCAACTATGTGCTAAAAAAAGAGAAAGAATGCTCCCCAAGTTGGGCCTTCAGATGAAGCTGCACAGCTAGCTGGACCCCTCCATTGTAGCCATACTGAAAGATCTTGCTGCCAGCACACCCAACGTGCAGATTACTGACCAACCGAAAAATCAGAAAATCACTGTCTACTGTTTCAACTGTAAGACTTGGGAAATGATCTGGTAGCTAGCGCTGTCATTAATGCAATAATGTAAATTCAATGTGTATCACCTAAAAGATTGTATAAGGTTTTCAGAGACTTTTTTTTTCAGAAGAAACTGTTGCCAATAACTTAATTTTACTTGCATCAATATTCAATATCCACGGAAGTAGCCATCAAGAAAATCAAAAGCTAATGGTAAATCTGTTGCAATTGATCCCTTTCAAGTTTACTACTATCATTATTAAAATATCATTTTATTGGGGGCTCTTCTAGCACTTATAACAACTCATACAGCAACTATATCAAGCATATTTGTACATATGTTCCTAGCACTGGTTTCTAAAAGCAGGGGTGCCACTTGATGTCTAACAGGCACCTCACCCAAGCCACGGCTGCGCGGTGTCCTCAAAGGCAGATGAAAGCCGTACAGTGGAAAAGGAAGACAGAAGAATGGATGCATGTCAACTGTGGTGCTGGTGATCACTACACATACCATGGGCCGCCAGAAGAATCAGCTCATCAGTCTTAGAAGAAATACAAACAGGAGGTGTCTCAGAAGTCACGGTTCCAGTCTCTATTCCCTGACTCTGGACACATCATCAGGAAAGAACAACTACTAGAAAAAAGAAAAACAAAACAGTATGGTCGCAATGAGAAAGACTGGGCTCCCTCGGTCTGCTGCAGAGGTGAGACTGGCACTTAATAAAAGACAGCGGGACTGGTGTAGATCTCTGACGCCGATGGGGAGCCACTGAGAGGTCGATGAGAATGCTGTGCTCCAAACAGCTCAGTGTGTTACAAAGTGGAATTAACCCCAATTTTAAAAGACGAGGGTGTGCGAATGGAATGGAGTAAGATTTGTCTAACCCTGCTCTGGGCCAGACACAAAGCCAGGCACCACAGAATCCACGGTGAAAAGAGAGTGCAGAAAGACAAGTGAGAGAACCAGGGAGGCCCAGGACAACTGGAAGCCAGGGGACAAGGGACCGTGTGGGATGCACGCAGAAGCACCAGGAAGTTTTGTCTTTGACATAACACAGGGCTGCGAATATTCCAGTCTTTCAGGGAGCGCTGATTAGTGGCTAGGTAATGAAGAAGACTGTGAGAATAAAAAGAGAAATCAGAACTTCTGTAGCAGAAATGGGCGGCAATTACACAAGTGAGGAGAGCAAAGTGTACCATTGACAGCCGTGGACTGTGCACCTGTGAGGGCGCAGCTCGGCCTCTCCTGGGTCAGGTGAGGAAGCGCTCCTCTTGGCCTGTGTGTACCAGGGAAGAAGCACAGAGCCTGTTGTGAAGAAGGTTCTCAGACATCGAGTCCTACAAATTTTTAAAAATAATTTTACTGGGGGCTCTTACAGCTCTTATAACATTCCATACATCAATTGTGCCAAGCAAATTTGTATATATGTTGCCATCATCACTTCCAAAACATTTTCTACTTGAGCCCATGGCATAAGCCCCTCTTTTCTCCTACAATTGTTCTTACCTTTCATTGGCTGCTTTATCCATTTACTTTTCTGGACAACCCTGAATATGTTCCAGAAACAAAACTCAACACTTCAAGTTTCATCAGCATCTCATGAGAGCATTTCCGCATGAGTCCTGTGTCGAAGTGGTAAGATCTCCTCAGAGAGCATTTCAGAGCTTGGCCAGGGCTTCGAGAACACACTGCATTACCAAAGCAAGAAGGCCCGTCCTCTCAGCCAAGGGAGAGACACGGGTATTAGCAGAGCATCAGATTCCTTATAGAACTCTGAAGTCCGCAGTGTAAGCCACACCTTGTCCGGTAAAGGACTGTCCAAACTACCCGGGGGAAACCAACAATATCAGTATGCAATGAAATTTAGATGGTTCGTTTTGAAATGGAGCTTTTTATTTAATCAGTCCCAACTCCTAGTGGATGATCATAATCACACACACACACTTTGTTACCATAAGGGTCTTGTCTCACTGAGTCTTTTCTGAGGATCGTTGCCTTGCAGGTGATGTAAAACCTAAATTCATTTTAGCCACACTAGTAAATCAAGCATACGAAAGCCATGCTACCAGATGACAATTCAAATATTGAAACACAGAAAGAAAAGAAAATATTTGACAAGGCTTTCATTTAGAAATATCTCTGGATACAGTTCAATTGGGTACCCATCTATTCTTCTGAGCCTATAATGAAATATTAAAATTAATAAGGCCATTTTCTTCAGAAACTTGGGTGAAAACGCAACCCTCAATGGGTATCACAGAGACGAGATGGACTAATTTAAGAAAGAAAGAAGAAAAAATGTTACAACGCCACATCCTTACTGTTCGTTTCTGCCGCCATTAAACAACACACCGAAGCATTTCTGGTACAGAAACCTAAATATAAACTGTGGATGAGACATAACACAGACAGACAGTTTCATTCTCCGGTGTCTGGGGAGCCTTATTCAGGAGCGTCCCATACTTTGGATTCTTTTCTGCCAGTTTTCCCCCTGCTCAGTTGCATGTCTACCATGCCAAGTTAAACTTTCCCAAATCTTCTTGTTCTAATCATAGCACAGTGAACCCCTGCAAAAAGAACTGTGTAAAGCGTCCTTATAATGACCAGAGTCTGAGGCAAAGAGCGGGTTCAGGATGGATTTGTTGCTGCTATTGTTGTTGTTGATGATGATGTTGTTATTGTTGTCAATGTTGCTGTTTTTACATCACGGCCAAAAGGACAACCTTGCCACAAAATCTAAAACCATGTGGAGACACAAAATGCAACACACACACACACACACACACACACACACACACACACCCCACTTTAATGAAGTAAGGATTGCCTTCCAGTATAGAACAGCAATATATTAATGAGTGTATAGAACAGGATATTATGATTAGGCCTAATCCATACCTTGATCCCTACATGCTTACGTTCTTTTTTCCTTTGTTTAAGGTAGCAAAGGTAGAGGCATGAAGATGGAATGTTCCAGTAAACCCTCAAGAAGCAATGAGGGCCCACCAGTGGCAAAAGACTGTGTGATGCTCTTAGGCCTTTCCTTCCTGTAGGGCGTTCATTCAGGGAGCCCGGAACCCCACGCCATTCTCTGCCATGGCAATTCTGTTTGGTTCTATGGACACCAAGTCTTCAATAACTATACAAACCAGTTAGGCCACAGGTAGCTTAGATTATTTAGAACCTTTCAACTACATGTAAAATATGCAAATCATTCTAGGTAATATTTTAGGAGTGGTATTCCTGTATAACGTTCTCCCTTCAATATACAAATATCGCCCCAAACTTTTGTTCCTATTAGATTTTTTTTTTAACTCACTATCCCACGTCATTTGCAAACAGCCTCTGAGGTATTTTCAGATGAAAAGCAGACATGTTTAGAGGCCATGTTCAAGGGCCCTGGGCAGTCACTGTGGAGTGGGTGGGAAGGGGAATCGGAGATCTTGCTAACTGCTTTGGGAGATGGTTCTCCCAATGCATCGCTCTTTGCAGAGCTACAGCGATCAAGCCCAGGCTTCAAGGTGGTTCCCCATGAGTTCAGCCATGGCCCACAAAGGGTCCCTGAACCGGAGCCAAAATATTAAACTGTAGGTGAGCTGAACACTGGCCAGAATGGGAAAAATTAGAGACCTAGGCTCTCCTAGTAAATTGATCTCGCTCTTAGAAATCAAGGGCAATGTGTATGTTGTATAGCAACAAAACCTCTTGATTGGCAGAGTCCAAAACAGTGGCGCCCGGCTCAGTGGTGGCCAACGACACGGTGTTATGTGCTGCCCTCCCCAGCTCTGGCAGTAAATGGATGCCACGGACCAGGATCCGGAAAAGGCTTGCCACATCTCATTTCCAAGTGTCCCATTCTGCCCTTCAACCCTGTTGTGGGTTAGTTTTCAGGCTCACCCACACTTTACAAACTCAGGTCTGCTTGAGTTATGCTTGGGTGTCCATGACTGAACCAGTTCAAACCTGTTCAAAACCCTGAATCAAAGCAGGCTGGTGTGTTAGAGAGAGACCAACAAATCATGCATGTATTTAAACGATGTCCCAATCAGTGAGCCTGTAAGCGAACGTTTGGGAAACATCCAAAGAGAATGGGGACACAGGTTAGGAACAGGCAGCTGACTTCGCCAAGGACTCTGCGTAGGAAGGTCATTTAGAAATGTGTTCACCAAAGAAGTACTGACAGTCACTCTTTTGGGCCTCCTTCCTGGTGTGCCCGTGACAGGGGCTGGAACCCCTGAACCCTGCCCTGCCACCTTGGGAACCAGAGGGCCCATCTCCAGGTCTGAAATGAACCGGAATGGCATAGATAAATCAGTAAGTGGGACACCTTATTTAAAGGTTATTTTACAAGTCATTTAAATTTTTCCATCACAGTGACTGACAATAATAAGCCTTTCTTTCAGAGCTACAGTCTTCAGGGCTGGGCATAACGGAGGGCCGCGAAGCCAATCTTGAAGCTGACATTTGGTTCTGTCAGCTAGGGGGCTGCTTGGGGCTACAGCCTGCCCGAGTTATTTGGCCAGTTATCACAGCCATGATAAATGGTTTCATAAAGTGCCCGTGACACATCTGACATCATCCACTGGAGCCGAGGAATACGTGACCCATGACTTAAGAGTTAAATGAAAAATAAAGGGTACAATGATTTCCAAGGATTTGGTGTTAAAACAGATTACCAAAGAAATTAATACTAGCTTCCTATGAATACAGGTAATGAATGCCATCATCTTTCCTAAAACAATACCACGAGCACTCGGGGGGGAAAAACCAGCGGTACCAGGTTTATATTTTATCACTGTGTTTTTGTTATTTCTACATAGGATAAAATGACAGGTTAAGTAGTAATAGAATGTCACGCTTTTGAAGGTAGCAATTGGAGGGAATGTTTAGCATTTGGAGAATCTTAAGGTTTCAGTAAGAAGTAAAGGATTCAAATCAGAGTCTCTAATTGGGATTTAAAATACATGGTGCTGTCACAACTCAATTCGTGATGTGTCTATAACTAGTGGCATCCCTCATAAATGCTGGGCTCTGAAAACACTCAAATGATTTATCATGAAACATTTTTAAAAGTATACCCTTTACCAATGATTAATGACCAGAGTCCTCCCGTCCAGATATCTGATTGCATGGCAAAAAGAAGGGTTTATAGCACTTACCCACTGTACACTGCAGAAAGAATGACGATTAAGCCAGGTGAGGGGTGCGCTTGAATTTTAACCAGTTAGAATATCTTAAATACACACACACACATATATGTAGGTAGGGATATGTGAGTGTGTGCATGAGAAAGAGAGAGAGAGAGAGAGAGAGAGAGCAAGCTTGTGCCCTGGTAGCATAATGGGTTATGGATTGTACTGCTAACTGCAAGGTCAGCAGTTCAAACCCACCGGCTGCTTCATGGGAGAAAGCTGAGATTGTACTCCCCAAAAGCGTTCTGCTCTCCCATTAGAAACTTGTCCTTATGCATCAGAATTGACTCAATGTAGCAAGTGTATATGTATAAATGCAGTCAGTTTGTGTGTTGCTGCCAGTTAGGGATTCTCTTCTATTTATGACTTCATAATTTCATTACAACTTGATGAATAAGTGTAGGGGTGGAGTCTAGTCTGTCAATCAGGTCACAGCCTGATGATGCCTTTTTGTGGGTGTGGCCTCCTCATGAGGATTCTGGAAACTTCCTCTCTTTCTCCCTGGAGGTGCGCCACACTCTCTCTCTGTTTTACCTTCCTGTTGAGAAGCCACACTCAGAGAGCTGGAAGGGCCAAGTGGCAACCTGTGCCAGCGCTGATGCTTCCACCAACCCTGGATCCATAAGACTTTTCACCCACAGGCCTGTGGTCATCCTGCATCAACATCATTGCATGTGCTGCGTGAGTCTGAAGGGCCACTTATGGACTAGTATCGAGCATATCGGCTAATAATATCAGATTTATAGACTTGATCTGAACTGGACTGAGATGCTTACTTAATATACAATTGCTCCTTGATATAACGTTCTTTGTTATACATGTATGAGTATCTCTGGATTTGTTTCTCTAGGCAACCTGGTCTAACACAGCTATTTGGAAGCAAAAAACGAGAAGTTTTTCTTTTGTTTTTTAATGTTTGAAATGGACTTATAAGTCACTGGAGATTCCAAGTCCACGTCAGTCCTGCTTTGCCTTCTTTGTTAGCCACTCAGACCAACATTTAGATCCGAGGGGTAAGGAATCTTGAAGCGAATAATATTTTAAAGTCTCCTTTTGTGTACAAACACTTCCTAAGTTAATGATAGCCCACAAACTGCCCCTCTAACTTGTTCTACTGGTTATTAAGGAGGCTGAAACAAATACCCTGAAACCTTCAACTGCCCCTACCGCCCCCAGGTCCTCAAAGCTCTAGGCTGGGATGCTATCATATTTTAAACAGCAGTGGCCAAGGCATTGTCCGTGCTTGTAATTCTAAGGCATTCATTGGAATGACATGTTTTCCCTTCTACTTCACAGTCAGAAAGAAGTAAATTCTGGAGGCAACATTTTAGATAATGGCCTATAAAATCAATGTACTTATAAAAACAATGGACAAGAGCTAACACTTAAAACCTAATTCAGATTTTTTTCTGATGACTCAGAGAAAAATATTTACTTAAAGTTGAGCTCTTCATTTCTCAGGACCTCAGTCACAGAATCTATAAAATGAAAAAGTTGGCATCACAGTAGCTGTCATCTATCCTGGATATGAGGGTTTGAAGGCCCTGTAGCATCCAGGCTCTCCCGCCACCTACCAATCCCTGCCAAAACAACAAGAGAAACTGTCAGTGCTTTATATGAGCTTAAATGTCAGACTGCTAACCTCAAAGTTGGTAGTTCAAACCTACCAGCCACTCCTGAGGAGAACAATGAGGCTGTCAGCTCCCTTAAAGATTTACAAAACCGTATAGATAGTGTTGCGATGAGCCAGATGGACATGATGACAGTAGGTTTGGGGGTTTTGTTTGGGTTTTTGGTATGAGGAGGGAGGTAGACCATGACCCCTTCTCCCTGAATCACAGCCAGAACCACCTCTCAACAATTTGTCCGATACTCTGGCATGCCTCAGAAAAAGACATCAAGCTTGGTAAAGTAGAGGGGCAACAAAAAAGAGGAAGACCCCAACAAGATGGCCTGGCACAGTGGCGAAACAGAAGAACAATTCTGAGGTGCAGGACGGGGCGATGCTTTCTTCCGTTGTGCTTGGGTCGCTATGAGTCCTGACTGACTCACCTGCACCTCAGAGCAACACCAGTACTCTGATGGTGTCCTCAGATGTCTTGAGAAAGTACCTCCCACGCTCACTTGGCGATGAACAAGCCTATTTCAAAAAGCGAAAGGATGTCTTGTACAAAACATGGTATAAAATTTAGCTTCTTCAAATGTAGTTTTCAAAAATAACAAGATCATCACGGCTCACTATGTCCTGGTGGGCATCTCTTACAGGGCCCTTAGGGGCTCTTAGGGGACGACTGAGTGTTGGCTTGGGTTTTAGCCTCTGTAAACACAGTAGTCCTGATAACTACACAAGGGGTACCTGTCTCAAAGAAGTCTAATCCAAAAATAAGCTGCCAATGATATTTCCCTCTCAAATTAAGACACAAAAGAGTGATTGTGTGATGGGAAGAATGCACAGAGGATGCCTATACTTTGTTGACATAATAATTTTTTGTAATAACTATTCTATCCTTCCTTGGTCTAATCAGTAGATCAAGATTACATAACACTGTTCAATACCATCCCAAAGAATTAAGTGTTGACAAGCAATCGATGTTGTTCATACATATTAATAGAAGTGTAATTCTGTACAATCAGGGTAAAGGCCAACGGGCAATATAACTGAGAAGCCCAGGACCAGACTGAAGTGTACCTGTCAGCATGGCTGAGAAGAGAGGCCATGAACCCAAAAAAGTGCATCGTTAATATTTCTGATCCTGACTGGTAACCTGTTAACTTCATTACTAAAGTCCATAATGGTAGGAGAGCAGGGGGCAGGGGGGAGGAAGTGTAAAAAGGCCAACCATACCCACTGCTTTTGAGCCAATTCCAGTGCTTAGTGACCTCGGGTAAGGGTCCCAAGGCTGCAAACATTGACTGGAGCAAAGAACCTCCCCTCCCTCAGAGAGGCTGGGGGGTTGGAAGTGGGTTTAGCAGCCCAACACCTAACCCACACCACCATCACGGCCGATGGTTAATACTTCCTTTTATACCTAAAATATGATAGAAAAATTGCTAGAGCAAACTAAAATTTCCTCCAACAATGTATTAACTACCCAAAATTGGTGGGTACCAAAAACCAAATGGCACTGGTTTTCTTAAAAAAAATCATAACTGAACACTTTTATTTATTCAAAGAACTCAACAACACAGAACATAGCCACGTACACAACAAACAGGAGTATTTCAACGCTGTAAAAATTCATATTTTACTCCTGAAAGTTATTTGGGTCACTGCAATAGGATAAAAATCAAACACACTCTTCTTCCCTTCTCAATAAATCCCTTCAAATCCAAAAAAGCAGCAACAGTTTAGGAATGCAAATAGGTTTTCCATTTGCCTCTATTCTTAATGATGACTTTAACAGAAGGAACACAGCTTAATTTTTTTTGGAAGAAGATTGAACACAGAGGAATATATTGTTTAGAAAAAGGGAGAACAACCTCATTTCACCTACTAAAGCAGAAATAAATAGAAAAAAGCAGCTGAAGCCAAAGAGAAATTTAAAAACATAGCCTGATGCCCAGTCTGAAGGCCATGGAGCAGACAATGCCATTCACTGGGTGTACAAACAGTTAACAAATCAGCAGCTGAATGAAAGGTTGCTGGTTCAAGGCCACTGAAGGTG
>NW_022111373.1:84998805-84999830 GCF_000313985.2 Echinops telfairi
TATTAGGGGCTCATACAACTGTTATCCCAATCCATACACACATCAATTGTGTAAAGCGCATGTTCTTGACACAATTGATGTATGTATGGATTGTGATAAAGTTGTATGAGCCCCCAATAAAATAATTAAGAAAAACTCAATGGATAACTAAAATCACAGTAAAACAACAACAACAAAAACCTGACGGAGCTCAGTTCTAATCTGACACACCTGGGGCCACTAGGAGTTGCCATTAACTTGACAGCAAATGGTTTGGGGGAGGATTTTTGGAGGAGTTTGTGTTATCGATGGGAGAAAGATGAGGCTTTCTATTCCTGTAAACGGTTACAGTCTTGGAACCCACGGGGCAGTTCTACCCTGTCCAGTAGGTTCACCACGAGTTTACTAAATGGCAGCACGTTCAGTTTGGTGTTTGTTAGCACTCCTCAGGTGAGCATGTGTCAGAGGAGCATCCAGACTGAGGCAGGCTCCTCCACCGCCCAGCATGGAGAAGATGCCGGAGGCCATCAGGCTTTCCTTCCGTTGCTGTGCCTGAGGTTGCCATGGCTGGGCAGCAACGGACGGCAGGAACAATTCTCTCCAGGAGAGATTAACTACCCGGGGCCATCACACATTACAGCCCTCCAACTGTCCAGGGTATTGAGTCTTGATTTGAAGCTCCTAACTCCTTTTATTCCCCCCTGGCTGCCTGACAGGTTACTAGTAAAAGAAATGCTTTTAAGCTAACCCACATGCCCACTTACAAAAAAGCACATCAATGGCACCTGTACTTCCCACCTCCATCAGAGGGGCAGGTTCACGGAGGCTTATTTACATGAGCTTCTCATTTCCTCAAGCGAACAAAAACATACCCAATGGATTTTTTCCATAACTATCCTGCAAGCGCTTTTCATCTTTAATGCGATAATGTCAGCTGTCAACTGGTCCCATCCAAAATTGCTCTGTCCCAGAAGACAGATCTGAGCATAAACCCCAATCAGACAGATTACACCAGCCTATGCAACCACGAGGTGTCGAAGGGATCA
>NW_022111373.1:85000473-85040637 GCF_000313985.2 Echinops telfairi
TTACACAATTGATGTGTGTATGGATTGGGATAACAGTTGTATGAGCCCCTAATAAAATGTTAAAAAAAAAAAAGAAAAAGAAAATAATAATTCTCCAGTGTATTAACAAATGCACTGGTCTTAAAATTCATGTTTTCACGATAGTTTATGCCCCAAAATGAAGGGTTCAATTTAAGTTAAGGGCATGGTGCCTCTTCTTTGCAGTTTTCCAGGTATGTGAACAACAACAACACGATGCTACAGTCAATGATCCACAAGTTATCATTAATGCCAGCCCCATCCCAGACCTCCAGAAGGAAAACACTAGAGAGAGCAATACATTCTGAATCACTGTTTGACAAACTACTCAGCCACCAGTTTTGTTTGAATAATCTCAGAATGGAGTACTGTATTCTCGGCATGTATAATTATGGGTAATAACACTATAATTATATCTGGTGGTTCCTGATGATGGTAAGGATTAGAGTCCTTTTAAAAAAAAATGGAAAGTTTCAAACTTAGACAAAGGGAGAGAGAAGGGTATAATGAACCCACCCCCACCTAGCCATCATGCTGAGTCTATGATCAACATGTGCTCATTCCTGGTGCAGCTGTCCCTGCCCACTTCCCCACCTTCCCAGAACCATCTCATCACAGCTATAAAAGTTTCTGCATCTCTCTCTAAAGGATAATCCTATTTTAAATATAACTGCAATATCATTATCACACCTAGCCACAAAAAAAAAGAAAAGGAAGGGTTAATATCTTAAGACCAAATATCAGGCATTCCACTCCTCTGTCTAAACGGTTCTTTAGTATGTTTGAATCAATATGCAAATAAAGAGTATAGTTGTACTCTACTGATATATTTCTGGAGTCTTTTTTAACCTGTGGGCTCACCTTCCATGTTCTTATTCCTCGCCACTTAGTTGTTGAAGAAACTCAGTGGGCTGTCCTACATACAGTTGCCCACAGATCACAACTTGCTGACTGCCACCCCATTATGTCATTTAACAAGTTCTGCTGTTCCCTGTATTCCCCTCAAATTGACAGATCCAGAGACTCAGAAGATACACATTCAAAAACATTTTTTGATAAGAACATTTCCGAAGTGGCACTTCTGCCGTCGGAAGGGACAGAAGGTCTACCTGCCTCCTTTTGTGTCCTCTTAGCAGCCAGCCATCAGCTTGCCTGATCGATTTTATGAGGACTTGGCCTCAATGTTATGAGGAAGTGGCCTTACAGTTTCTAAGTTATCATTTCCTGTACATTTATTCGCTCCAAAGCTCTGATAAAGAGAAACTCATCATCAATTATTTGGTTAGCCCACGGTGCAGCTGTGATCGGCAAGGCAGGAGCCGTGAAAATGTTTCCTCCTTAAAACTGTTCAAGCCGCCACAACTGTGTCCAGTGGGAGGTTCTTTACGTCCGTTCCTGAATCCTTGTGCACCCCCCAAGTCCTGGGTGGCTTCCTTGCTTTCTGGTGACAGCATGTTTCAGATCATCTCATACATTTCCTGTTTCAGACCTGGAGTCAGCTCTTTCTCCCAGGAATCTAACCCTGAGCACACGGGCCACTTGGTCACTGTTTCTATACCCACACCCCACCCACTCCTGCACGCTCCTCACGTGTGTTCTCATATTCTGAGTCTATTGTTTCAGCTCTTGTGTCAAACCCATCTTATCAAAGGCCTTCCTTTTTGTCACTGCCCCTCCACATGACCCAGCATGACAGGGTCTTCTCCAGGGACCTGTCTCTGCTGACATGCCCAATGTGAAGGCTCGGCATCCTTGCCTCTAAGGAGCATTCCGGCTGTACGTCCTCCAAGACAGACGCGGGCGCTCGTTTGCCAGTCCGTGGTACTTTCCGTCTTCTTGGCCAGCACCGCAGTTCCAAGGCACAGATTCTTCTCCAGTCTTCCTGATTCGGTGTCCCAATTTCACAGGCACGGCTGAAAACACCGCGCTGGGTTGGACTCACAGTCCGCAAAGTAACATTGTTGCTGCTCAACACACAAGCCACTCTTTGTCAGTTGGTCACACTGTGGTGGTTTGTGTGTTGCTGTGATGCTGGAAGCTGTGTCACTGGTCTTTCAAATGCCAGCAGGATCACCCAAAGGGAACAGGTTTCCAGTTTCCAGACTCAGAACAGACTTTTAAAAAGAACTGGCTGTCCACTGAAAATCCTATGGATTAGATCAAAACTTACCTTTTTAGTATAAGGGAAAAAAGACTTAGAGAATTCATATTTATAGTTCGGATTCATATTTAATACTAAAGGACTTTCACCTAAATTTTGCCAATCTTTTATTTGTATCTCCTTCCACAAGCATACCTTAAAATGCTAATTCTCAATGATACTAAGAATCTCACTTACTTTCCCCTTTAAGCACTGGAGTGCTAACTGCAGGGTCAGCAATTCCAAGGGACCAGCAGCTCCACGGAACAGAGAGGAAGGTCTGCTCCCGTAAAGATTTACAGCCTCAGAAACCCCACACAGGTTCTCCTTGAGAGGGAGCCGACTCAACGGCAATGGGCTTTGCTTGTTCTGGGGAGGACAACCCGCATGCAACAGTCTCAAAATAGTCACACGGACACAGCAAGCCACTGTGCTTGGAGTGAGTATGATACACTTGTGCTCGACATGATCATGCTACTCTCTTGCGAAAGAGAACTGTGTATATGTTTCATTTTGCTTTTGATGCTTCAGGGTTTAATCTCTTTTTAAACTGTGGTTTATCCTTATGTGCAGCATCCACTTTAGTATTGGTTTTAAAATCTCTCCAGGCCATACGACGTATTTTGCCTGCACCCAGAGGGCATTGCTCCCATGGCCTCCTTCTTTGGGACACTGCTGGCACAGACCTCTCCAAACCGCCTATGGTTTCACGCTGAGAGCCTTTGAGGAGGCGCGTCTGCACAGTGTAAGACTGACCAAAGTCATTCCCACCACCTTCCAGGCCATTCGGGCTCACAGTGACCCTGGAGATTTATAGAGCTAATTGTAACGTCTGATATTTTTAAAGGTAAAGTCATCAAAATGTAATGCGTAAAACCTAGGAATCTCTGAACTACCCCACTGCCTCTTTTGCCATGAAACCATAAGAATTGGATGCTGGCCAGCTACTGAACATTTTGATCAAACATTCTATTGAAGAAGACTGCTCAAAGGGGAGGGCACGCTAAACACAATTTCAAAATTCTCCTGGACTCCAGACTTTCATGAACCATGAAACAATTACCCTGAGATAGTATTTTATTCTTATTGATTGATTGGGATTAATACATACATCCAATCATTCCATAATTTAGTCACATCCAGCAGAACCGTACATTTGCTACCACAGTCTCCAAACATTCTTTTTCTATATGGATCCCTGGACGTCATCCCTCTTTACCCCTTGACCTACTCCGTGTCCCCCCTCCAGTTTTCATACCCAGAAAAAAAACAAAAACAGATACCACAACTTCAAGAGGATAACCCACACTGACACAGCACTCCGGAGATACCCCATAATATGTACAATCAGAAACCAAACAAATAATACAACCCCAAATACATAAGATTTTGGAAGCTAGATCAAGTCCAGCATGCCTCCTGGGGGGAATCTGCTGACAAGTTTTAACTGTTCAAACCAGGCTTCTGCCTTTGACCTTCTACACTCAACTCACCAATGCACTCTGTTTAGGGACCACTTTGCTCCTGTCCCTCAATTGTGGACAGAGGGGGTTCAACAGGGGTTTATTTCCTGCATAGTTCCACCAATGACCCTGGAACTCCCACTGTCATCCAGAGGCTTCTGCAAACCAGATTCTCGACTTCAGGCTCTGGTACTCATCTCTCCCTTCAACTTGGGATCTATGCTTCACAATCCTTCGGGACTGGTGGTGTGCTTCTTCCACGTGGACTTAGTTTACGTCTCACGTAGATGGCTGCTTGTTCGGAGCCAAGCCTTTAAGACCCCAGATGCTATTTTATCTGATAGCCAGGCACCATCTCATTTCGTCAGCACATTTTGCTAGAGCACCCGTCTCCTCCGTGTTCCCTTCCTGGAGGCAAGTATCAAGCAGGCCCATGATGTAAAGAACTAATTATTCTCAAGTTGAAGCTAGGATTTAGTGTGATCCCCAGAACCATTCCTGGATCTATGCTTGCTTGTTTGTTGGGTCTTTCAATTGATTCTTGGGAATTAATCCAAATGTCTTGTCATTGCATCATTCGATCTCATCAATCAAAATTGTACCATCACTTCCATAATCAGTTCTAAGACATTCTATTTCTTCCTGAGTTCCTTGACACCACTGAGATGACATTTTAAATACTGTGGCCAAATTATCCTCTAAACTCTTCTTAGAACCAACAACAATTTAGACTAACTAGTAAAACTAGTAAAAGCTGGATTCCTGTACTGTTGCGCTGTTTTAAGATTGAGTTGACACCAGCAATACAACGTGTAAGGCAGGAAACTTAGAAGGCAGTGAGTTTACGTCCAGGGGGAGGAACAACAAGGGGGGAAGCACCAGAGTGCTGCACAAGTCAAAGAACATCACCGCCCCCACCGGCACTGAACCACCCACACAGAAACTGGTGAACTGGTTGTATGTTTTGTCTGTGAATGCTCAACAAGAAAACCACCCACACAGAAACTGGTGAACTGGTTGTATGTTTTGTCTGTGAATGCTCAACAAGAAAATTAAATTTAGAAAATAGTAAAATAAATCTACAAAGTGGATCGTTGCAAATGCAGTTAGGTTAAAATTTAACACCCTATCATTTGGACTCCCTTAATGATCCAGGTAAATTTGTTCTAGTTTTTAATATTTCCTGCCTTCTTTTTGATTGAGGTTTTTGTTTTGCTTATTTGTAATTTTTTTCTTTTTTCATGTTTACTTTGAATATGACATTCAGAATTAGTAAATGTATAGAGACAGTAACTGGATTCATGGTTCCTTGGGGGCGTGGTGAGGGGAAAGGAGGGCATAAACAACAATGGGTACAAGAATGAAAGAATGTTCTAAAACTGATGTGATGATTGTACAACTCTTCTCGATGTTACTGAACTATGGATTTATATGATATGTGAATTATATGCCAATAAAACTGTTGGGGGGAAAAGAAAATTACAACTCAAGAAGATTAGATAGATAGATAGATAGATAGATAGATAGATAGATAGATAGATAGATAGATAGATGGATGGATATAGAAGCAAGGTTATGAAAAATAAAACTTTTGAGCCACAATAAACTTAGACACCCCCTCAATAAATCATTAAAATTTACAAAATGGGTCAATATTGTACAATCATATGGAGTACTTGCAAATCGATAGCATCAAAAGTTTCTGGTGGTCCTTGGGCCCAAAGGGTCTGTACTACCTGTGACAGTGATTTTTCTCCTTTGCTGGGTAGTGTGGTGACAGATGCAACCC
Organism: Echinops telfairi; assembly: GCF_000313985.2. Taxonomy (NCBI): domain Eukaryota; kingdom Metazoa; phylum Chordata; class Mammalia; order Afrosoricida; family Tenrecidae; genus Echinops; species Echinops telfairi. The sequence goes on from NW_022111373.1 coordinate 85,005,884, forward strand.
AAACTCTAATAAAAGCTGGGACTCCTCTTTCTCTGCCACTCCCTTTGCATCCAACCTCGGAAAATCCACAGACATCTCTGCTCTCGAGCTCACACACCGATTGCAGGGTAAGACGCCCCGTCAGATGGGTCACGTTTCTTTGCCACGTGGACTGCTAGCAAATTAGCTTCCAGTTGGATACCCACCTGAACAAGCACACAGTTTACTTGGTATGCAATCTGCTATCCTGGCATACTATAGGAAAGCTTAAATTCTAAACATTAACTTTGACAGCCCTAAATCCTTGTGTGTGTGTTATTTTTTAAGAGGAAACTATAGCCCATTGTAGTAAAAAGTGTTTCAGAAGTTACAGTGCTTTTTGCCAAGAACTTAAATGCACTGTCTTTGCAATAGATAAAAGTACAAGAAGAAGGGATGAGTACATTTTTTGCACTTTTGAGTCTCACATATATTCAGCCTCCATTGAATTATTTCTTACCGTTTCACTCCCAGTGTGCAGAGCCTTGCCCTCGGGCAGACTGCATTAGAAAGTGCGTGACTACCACTCCCCGTGTGTAGTGCAGGGAGGGGCAGTCTAGCCAGGGCCAGTCTAGCCAGGGCCGACTTGCCTGAGTATGCCCTTAATAGACGTTAGGGTGCTGGATATGAGGAGCCCTAGTGGCATTCATGGGTTATCCACTGGGCTGCTAACCACAAGGTCAGCAGTTTGGAATCACCAGCTTGTGTCACTGTGAGTCAGAATTGCCTTTATGGAGGTGAATTTGGAATTTGGAGAGAGTCTCATAGATAGGAGTCATAGCCTGGCTGCCTGGACTAGGGAGTCCCCGAACCAATCTTATGTGGTGTTCTATCTAGCGTAATGTACCTGTCCCAAGCAGGCTCTCATTCCTGCTACTGCACTCCGGCCTGCACATTTTGTGTCTGTGACAATTTCCCTTGTACTCACATCCTATGGAAGTGGCCACTTCTCTGTAAGTCCTTGGGTGCCATCATGTCCTCATGCCAAAGATATCCCTCCTCATCCAGATGAACTTTCTGTTAAATGCTCTCCATAAGTTACATTTGAGAAGCGGGATCTCTTTTCTCCCTTAGAACAATATCTATTTCCATTTTATGTCTCTGACCTAATGTCTACCCAATTTTTTTTAATATGTTGTGTTTGGTAGAACTTCATATATACCCGAGAAGACCAAATTTTCTAGAGCAAAGGTAGAAAGATGGGTATAAATCATGGATTAACACATAATGCCAATTCCCAATCCAGTGTACTGGTCAGTAGTGTCACTGAGCAGGTGAGTTCTAGTTTTCCAGGCATGTACCAGGATGATAGGCCACATCACAAGCTTGAACCAATCTATTATGAGAAGAAGGGATATGTGTGACTTCTAAACCAATGCATTCCACTCCTGATGGAAATCACAGCACAGACACCCCTGAAACTCTTTGTACAGCAGTTGTTCCCAGCTAGGTTAGAAATGGTGGCTTTTCAGAGAGCCTGGGTTCCCAAGTGGCCACAAGGGCATTGTGATGGACAGGTAGTATGATGCTGTTTGAAGCCAGGAAAGTTTGGCGGTGTTTGTGTTTGGAGCTGCACATAGCTGAATGAACTACTGGATCTGATGCACATTAGATATAGACAGTGCTCACTCTTGAACCTCAGCATAAAACTGCTCTACCAACCAAAAATACAGCTGGAAAGTAGGTGGAATGATTCTAAGAATGTGTGGCACTTTTAGTCACATGTGGAGGACAGATGAGACAGGACCATTGGGTTGTGCAGCCAGGGAACACTAAAGAATATTATCCAAAGAAAGGTAAGCAGAGAAGCTCACAGCAGATTTCGGGAAGGCGGAATGAATGAGGAGAAACCTGGTGTGATAGGTTGTGGGTCAAGTTGGCTGTGCCATCACCATCCTCCGTAGTTTGGCAGTTGAGGTCCCCCACCGCACCCCCGCCCATTATGTGACCTAATATACAATGTGATCAGCTCTGCTGTGAGGAGGCAAGCAGTTGTGAGAAGATTAGGGTTGAATATGCCCTTGATCAAGCCACAGCCCGGATGCAACTGGAAGGAAGTTTCATCAGGGTGTGTGGCCTACTCCTTTATAAGCGGATGCCGTGGGGAAGCTGCCTCACTTCTGCTGGGTTTGGATCCTGAATCTGGTTCACTGATCTCTAGTTCTCTGGACTTGAGCCAATGGTCTCAGGCACTGCCAGCAGCCTGCTGACCTTGTTTTAGTTCAACTCGGCATCTCCCAGGCTGTGGTCTTCCTGCGACACTTTCCTATTTCCAAGTTTATCAGCCTCAGCAGCTACACAAGTCAGGAAAAGCCTCCAGCTTAACAGCTGACCCATGTACTTGAAACAGACTGGGCCTGCCCACTTCTACAAGTTTACCCACTGTGTAAACCACTTTTATATTATGTGTGTGTGTGTGTGTGTGTGTGTGTGTGTGTAAACCAGTTGATATTATATATACAATATCAATGCACACAGACACTGGCTTTGCTTCTCTAGAGAATCTAGGCCAATACACCCCGTAGGGCATGGTACCATCACTCAGGCCCTTCCGGGACCCAGCTCTAGTGTGTCTGACTCCTGGAGTCAGACATCTGCAACAAAAGGGCAAGCCCTGTCCCTCAGCCACTGCTGAGAAGACCACATGTCAATGGCTCCAGCACTTAATGAATGAGAGTCCGTGATGAGTAGGTTTCCTTGGTGTGCTCCACAGAAGCATTTAAAGTTGCCCACTCAACTGTGTACAATGTTTTCTTCCAAATGCAAAGAAATCAAAGTTAAGTAGGGGCGGGGATAGAAAGATATATACATATATTTTTAATTTTGAAAGATGAGGCCAAGAGCGAGTTTAATGAACCAAATGCACAGCTGGAGGCTGCATACCCTGGCTGCAGATGGGCGTGTGTGCACATTTGGCTTTCAACTGTCTCAGTACGCAGCACAAAGAAGGAAATGGGATCAGTTACCAGAAAAACAATGTTCCTAAGGAAAACCAAGCAGTCACCCTGGAGAAGGACAAGCCCTGTCAGTACTGAGACCAGGAGAACGTCTCCCCCGCAGCCTCATAATGAAGTGCCGAAGTAACACGATCCTTAAATATAAGGGTTTCATGGGGATTTTTCTCAGGAACGTGTCCTGTGTGAGCCGACAACCTCGATCCAAAGGAAGAACCAGTTCCAGAAGGTCTCAAACAAGGTTTTCAGGAACTTCGCCCGCTGGCCAGTGGGGAGGCGGGGCTGACCCAATGCAGCAAGATTTAGAATCTCCAAAATAATTACATGATACACATATGCTACACATATCAAAGTCAGACAACATGGTTAGGGTAGGTGAGGGAACACCTTGTCTTCCAATAAACAGTGCAAGAAAGTGCCTGAATTCCATGAAACTCCATTTACTGCTTTTTCACAACTCAAAAGATGACCATTCTCAGCAATGGATTCCAACAGAATGCTGCTGAGAACATTGGAAGGAACAATCTACAAATGGGGATGTAACAAACTGAATGTAAGGTTTGCAAAGAAGGCATATTGCTAAAAAAAAAAAAACCCAAAATATACATAGTTAATTTTTAAAAGCTGACTTAACTGTCTATCCTTCAGGCAATTCTCCATAATAGTATGCTCTGAATCTAGTGTCCGATCACTACGTGGCCCGAATTCCTGACGGCCCTTCTCATGCAGCACCTAGCGGAGAGCGAACACTTCCGCTGTGCACTGAAGTTCCTAGTCCTTTCGGGAGGTAGTCTCACCTCTGCAGAGGGACCAAGGAAGGAAAAGCATGGCCAGCTTTGGAAAGCAAGGAGAAGGGTTACACCAGGCCTCTCAAACGCAGGCACTTGTATCCCAAAGGATTCGTCTCCAGAGGTGTGACGAGGGGGAGTCAAAAAGTGGTGCTACTTAGGTGTCAGTCCCTACCTGCTTTGGTTACTCCTGCCTTGGTTTTCAACATGTCTCTGTAAGCAGAGAAGAACTGATTTTCTCAGAAACATACATCTCCAGGTTTCGTTAGGGTGCCTTAAAAAATGAAAAAGAAGAAGATCCAATCAGAGGACCCTCTGGAACCACTGAATTCAAGACAGCTCAGAGATGATAGTGGGCATTAGTCCCTCGGGATCGTCTTGATAGATTTGCTCAAAGGACACAGGACAATGGTAGGGGCTTATTAGGAAGACCGTTTAAGAAAACTGAAAATGGCTTTGGTGAGGAAAAGGTCAGGAAAGCTGACCCAAAGAATTATTCTGTCCATCACCGCAATCACAACAATACCTCCTCCTTGTTTGAGGGTGGCAAGGGCAGCCTGTCCTGCAGGACGTTCACTGAGGATGCTTAGAACATCCACCCACAGCCTGATCTTGCCCCTTCACTTTTCGGATCCCCAAACTCAAAGAACATTGAAAAGGAACATGATTTTGTATCCCTTAAAGAGGCATAAATGGCCCGTTTAGTGTGGTGGGAACCAGAATGCAGAATTCTCCATGGGAGAGCGGGAAATACTGCCTTCAGAAATGGACCTGCAGATAGGGTACAATAGCTTCACATGCTGTTATCTTTGTTTAATAAATGTTTCTAAAATTCTGGACAAATACTTCTTAACCCTCATATGTACAGAACACAGGGTAAGCATGGCATCTCTCTCTAAAGCATCCCTTGGGCAATGATAAGTAGTCATTAAAAATATAAATACCTATGATAGCCTATAAAATGTACATGCATCTTAAAATAAAAACAGAACCATACAAAGGCAAATCTGCTGCTTGGAGTTATGTTCCCCAACCCCAAAGATTAGCATCTATCATAAATACGATTCAGGACACTTGAATACAGTACCAGAAAATTAGTATAAACTATTATTGAACAAATAAAAAGAAAAAAATACTCTCTTGTCCATACACACACGTACATGGGAAAAGAGAACTACAAGATCATACTATCTTTCTATGAACTTGTTGAAACCGTGTGTGTGTGTGCACCAAATATTTACTGCCAGTGAGTTTACTCGCACTCATAGGAACCCTATTGCAGAGACTATAAATCTATTCGAGAACAAACAGCCTCAGTTTTCTTGAGTGCAATAGCTGGGGGGGTTGAACTGCAGACCTTGCAGTTAGCCACAATACCTAACCCACAGCACCATGAAGGCTCCTTAAAAATATACCATCAGCACCTACATAATATGAGAAACACTTCCACAGATCAAGGCCAGAATAATTTTCAGTCTAGAAAATATGCGACAGTCTGCATTGTCAAGTACCTATCTCATTCATCACGCACACATACACATCACTTCACCACCACAAGTTAAGCAGTACAACTTTTTAATAACCTACATGGATAACTATTTGGAAAATAGTTCCCTAGGCTGCAAACAAAGGACACAAGAGTGCTAAGTATTAGACAGATAAATGGAGGGGTGTGTAATGGCTCACAGATTCCATCTACTAAACAATCACAATCACCACGTGAGACAGGCATTACCACCTGAATCTCATAGGCAGCCCCGGTCTACCTGCTCCGGAGCCCTTGCTCAACCACCACATGGCCCCAATAATGTTCCCATCATTAATACAAAGCATATGAATGGCAGCACTAGGGCTGGTATTTAAGAAACACTCCCACATGTCTACCCTCGCGGCAGACCTTCTTTACAAAAGAATAAACAGACAGCACTAAGGACATGATTCTGTGACCCAATAGCCTCCTTTGGAAGAGGACCAAGAGTAAAGCCATCAACAGCCGCTCGGCTGTGCCACAACCCTGCCTCCTCCTTCACGAGTCCAAGAAGCTCATGAGCAAAACTTAAAAATAAGGCACCTGGCCCGGCTATCAAAAGATACAGCCTCAAAAAAAGAAAGAAAGACAGAAAGAAAAATATAGCATCTGGGGTCTTAAAGGCTTGAAGGTAAACAAGCGGCCACTTAGCTGAGAAGCAACAAAGTCCACATGGAAGAAGCACGCCAGCCTGTGTGATCATGAGGCGTTGATAGGATCAGGTATCAGGAATCAAAGACCCAAAACAAAGCAAGCAAACAAACAAAAAAGCTTATCAGTGGCAATGGCGGGGAGGGCAGAGTGGAGACCCAAAGCTCATCAGTACTCAATTGGACACCCCTGTCAGATGGGCCACAAGGAAGAGACAAGCCAGTCAGGGTGCAGCTTATCAATGAAACACACAGCCTTCCTCTAGTTCTTTAATGCTTCCTCCGCCCATCCCCCCAACTATCATGACCCCAATTCTATGTTACAAATCTGGCTAGACCAGAACATGTACACTGGTACAGAGAAGAGCTCGCAACACAGGGAATCCAGAACAGATAACCCCCTCAGGACCAATAAGGGGAGCAGTGATACTAGGAGGGTAAGGGAAGGAAGGAACCGATCGGGAAACCGATCATAATAATCTATGTATGGCCCCCCTCCCAGGGGGATGGACAGCAAAAAAGTGGGTGAAGAGAGACAGCGGTCTGTGTATGACATGAAAAAAATATAATAAGTTATCAATTTTCAAGGGGACATGGGAGAGGGAGAGTGGGAGAGGGAAGGAGAGGGAAAAATGAGGAGCTGATACCAAGGGCTCAAGGAGAAAGAAAACATTTTGAAAAAGATGGTGACAACATATGTATCTATGTCTTTGACACAATGGATATATATGTATGGCTTGTGATAAGAGCTGTAAGTGCCCCCCATAAAATAAATTTTAAAATAAATAATAAGGCACCTGACACACGTGCCGGATGGCAAAGGAACAGAGCTCTAATTGTGCGAGAACAGGGCAGCAGGTCTCCCTGGGGTGGAGGTGACAATGAGCCTGCTGCCCTGTCAGCCTCAATGCGGGCCCTGCATGAAGAACGCAGAAATGCCACCAAGAGCCCCGTCTACACAGACACAGAGGGATCCCTCTCAGCCCTCCCAGATGGATCAGAGCTACCCTGGAAACCCCTCTACCTGAGGCTGGCTCCCGGGCCGGTGCCTGGGAGGAGAGTGGTAGAGATGTTCCCTTGGGAAACACTCCCACGGCTGGTGTAGTGACGACAGGCTCAGCTCTGCAAGGTCAGCAGTTCGAAACGGCCAGAGGCTCCCAGAGAGAAGGACAAGGCTTTTTACTCCAACAAACAGTTGCAGTCTCGGAAACCCACACAGGGCTGCCTTGTCCTATAGGGTCGCTGTAAGTCGGCATCGACGATGGCCGTGAGTTTGCCGTTGGTTGTTAGTTTTTTTGTGGGGTGGGGGGTGTCCATTGGGAGCCTAAAAATCACCAGACACTCCTAAGGGATGGCCAAGGGGCTGGGTGGGCAGTCTACCGCCAGCTGTGACCTGCCTCCCACTCTTGTTCCTGACTTGTGGCATACTACTGGCCTCTTCTGCGGCAACCCCTCCGGCGACAGTAACGGAACACATCAGGTTTCTTTTTGTTGTTGTTTTTTAAAATATGCAATTCCTCATATAAGACATGAAGAAAGTACACAAATCTTCTGAGCAGAAATGATGAGTTACTGCCTCAGGAAGGTGAGTCTGTGAATCTTCTAAATCCCACATTTTTCAAGATGAATATCAAACTATTAAAAGATAAATCACTAATGGGCTACAACGAATATTAATAAGAGTTATTGGTTAGCACAGAAAGAAAAAAGCCCAAAGTGCTTGCAGTAAGAGAAATGTGCACTGACATAATCCCCTCCATTGTACATTGTAAGTGTCCGAGGTTTCACACTGCGTGACTGCTTGCCGGTGACCGCAGGGAAACAGCTGGAGACCACAGTGGTGGAGACAGTGAGGGATACAGTGATGGAGCCCTGGTAGACCCTCATTGTGGCACAGGTGTCAGAGCCACAAAGACGCTTGGCTCCTCAGCAGGATCCCAGATTGACACATGGAATTCACACTTAAATGCAAAAGCTTACATAAAGCACCACATTACAGGGTGCTTTTCATTTAAGACCCACTGTGAAGAACTCTCTCCTGGAAGGAGCGCAGCCAGAATGCTCCTGGGAAGCAAGGATGGTGAGACTTGGCACCTACTCTGGACACGTTGTCAGGAGGGACCCATCCCTAAAGAAGGTCATCCTGTTTGATAAAGCAGAGGGTCAGCGAGCAAAAGAAAGACCCTCCACAAGATGGATGGACACACGGGCCGCACCAGCGGGCTCAAACCTAGCACCAGCTGTGAGGGCGGCACAGGGCTGGGCTGTGTTTCACTCTATCTGAGGGTACTAGGAGTCAGAACCGGAGAGCGGGTACCGAGCAACCACGGTGCACTTCATTTATACAGCAGCTCCTTATTCTTGATCTGGAAATGACTCCCCGAGCTTCCCTGTCTGTAACAGGTAACGAGCCAGAAGTGAAACGAACAAAAAAGTCAGTGTAGCCCATTCACTGCCACTACATACCGGTAGTCCAGGGACAGGAAAGGCTGAGGCCTTGACTGATAGTCTATTCCTCTTGACCCACGTCACCCACTGCCGTCAAGTCGATTCTGAGTCATCACGACCCTACAGGACAGAACAGAACTGCCCCCACAGGGTTTCCCAGGCTATGAATCTTTACAGAAGTAGACAGCCCCATCTTTCTCCCTCCAAGTGGCTAGGGGGTTCAAACTGCAGGACCTTTAGGTGACCCACCAAACCTACTACCCGTGTCAGTTGGTAATGATTGTCTGCAAGGGTTTTACCAATCTAGCCTGGTCTGAGCATGGCTGCTTCATTTTATCAAATCATGTTACCAGATGACGGTCTACAAGGCTTTATCACTCTACCCTGCGCAGTTCGAGAGCAGCTATTTCCCTGCAATCACCAGCCTGGAGTAACGCAGAGTGAAAACGTGTCGGTCAGTTAAAATGTAAAACGAAGGGGATTATTTCAGAGCCTATTTCTCTTACAAGCACTGTGGATTTTTTGCGTTCAAACCTAGTACCCATTTGACGGATATCACCCACTGCCAGCAAGTCGCTTCGGACTCATACACAGAGACCTATTACAGGATTTCTAAGACTGAAAATCTTTATGGTCGCAGCCAGCCTCCTCTTTCTCCATAGAGTGGCTGATGGGTTTGAACCCCTGACCTAATGATTAAAAGCCCTACACCTAACGCACAGTGCTGCCAGAACTCCTATGTTAACCATTTTCTCCCTTGCTTTCCAAGTTCATGGCAGATTACAAGCAACATATTAAGTGAGCTTGGAATTAAGGCTACCCTAGAAAAACCATAAAAATAAGCTAAATCCCAATGTCTGGGGGGCACTCAGAAAAGGGTGCCGCACACCTTGCCAATTGCTGCTGAACGGCCCAGCATGTGACCATGTCAGTAACACAAGCCCCCGGCCGCCATCTGTGATCCTTGGTCCTCTCAGGGCAGCAGATTCCAAGAGCTTGTTCTATGGAAACAACTTTTGTTTGTTTTTAAAGGTGTGATGTAACTCTTCGTTATCTGAGAAAACTGATATACTGGAACAACCAGCTGCAGATAGACAACATTCAAGGCTAACCCATTGAAAGCCATCAAGTGGATTCCTACATGCTGTGACAAAAAGGAGTTGAAGTTTGCCAGGTAGAGACTTTCAGAGCCTTTAGAGCAATGGTTCTCAAACTTCATCATGCCGCGACCCTTTCATCCAGTTCGTCATGTTGTGGTGCCCCCCCCCACCATAAAATTACTTTCATTGCTACTTCATAACTCTAATTGTGCTACTGTTATGAATCGGTAGACCCCTATGAAAGGGTCGTTTCGAACCCCAAAGGGGTCGCAACCCACAGGTTGAGAACGCTGCTTTAGAGAAACTGCCATGTAATTAATACTATACAAACTGGTTTAATTTCAACATATGCTTGAAAGTACTTGTCAACCTGCTTTATGGCCTAGATCCTGGGTTCCCAAACTTATTTGCGCTTTGGTCCAAAAAATGACTCAATATTTCCTGGCAATTAGAAACGTTTGTACTATAGCCTGTATGCCAGGATAAAGTATAGGTATCTGCTTTGGGAGCCCCCCTGAATCTTTCCAGTGACCCCCAGGGTCAGTATCTCCCATTGTGAAAATTAAACAAAATTAAACTCTCTTGACAAACTTAGTAAACTCTCCTTGTTTATGCAGGTTAGAATAAATGCTCTGCTCACTGCAGAACCAAGCTAAACCCCTGTGCAAATACTACTCAAACCAACTCCTCAGATGACACATCCAAATGACTAGCCTTGCCCACCGCACGGCAGCGCAGTTGGTTCTACTTTTCCTAAGCGGATCCAGTAATTTGCACACCCATGAAAGCAAGATGCAGCCCTCGGATGATAGTGGTGGAGGAACAAAGGCGATCAATGTCACAGAGCTCACCTCTTCCCAACCAATGGGAACCAACACTTCATTCTGCTGGTCTGAGTGACAACCGTGGTTCTCAACCCCTTCTCGAAGTCAAGACCAAACTTGATAAGCTAAGAGTGTGCTAGGCCCTCTACCTCATTCTGAAAAAGCCCACCAGCTGCCCCTTTCCTTCACACTTAATAGTTGACTCATACATTCCTCTACACGATTGAATATTAATGACTCACAGCATTAAATAAATAAATAAAATAGCATTCCTCTACACGATTGAATATTAATGACTCACAGCCAAGCTTTACAGTTGATTAAAATTATTAAGCACTTAGCTTTTTTTTTAATAAGTTACTTTAAAGCCCGTCCACACGTGCTCAATCCTTCCTGCACCAGCCCCGGGCAGGCCCGGCAAGCAGTGCCACTTCTTTATGGTCTGACGCATTCTCGAAGTGCTGCACGCAGTCATGGGGGTCACCAAAGGGAAAAGAAGGGGAGACAGGCAGACAGCAGCTGCTACAGGAACCGTAAAATGGACTGAGGCTCTATTTAGAATTCCTTCACAGAGATAAATGGAGATAGGGAAGGGCCCAGGTGGAAATGGCTTATAATATTAAATATGAAATGCCCCGAGTCATGTGCTAGAAACCTTGAGCAGAATGAGACAGCTGGGTGTGGGCAGACAAAGGGAGAGGCCAATCCACAGGTCGGTGGGTGAGCCTGCTCTCCCCCAGGACCCACCGAGCAGCCCCTGGATGCAGGGCCAAGCTGGAAATGGGTTTCTTACACGGTCCCCTCGCCTCACCTTCAGTAATGCCACCAGTGTCAAACCCAGCACACACAGCAGGGCTTCCTAAGGAATACAGAGACAGGAAGAATATACTTTTCTGTATCCACAAGCTCCCAGTCAGAAAGAAACCCAGCCTTCCCTTGAGTCCCCTCCTGATGTTAAGTGGTCGTCTGTTTGAAAACACAACCCACTGCCACTGAGTCGGCCCCTGACACCAGGCCAGCCTAAAGCTAAGAATAAGACACCATCTTCATCCGGCGCCATCCCCAGGAGTGGTCACAGGGTAGAGGAGCATCATGATCCCTATGCTGTTCCCTGGCTGGTTTTCAGAAGTAGAGAACTAGGTCTTCCTTCCTGGTCCATTCAACATCAGCAACACACAAGCCTTCCATAGTCGGACAGATAGAGACTGTGTATAATGACACTGTCCGCGGATGGAACCCAGCTCTCCAGCGTGAGAGGTGAAAACTTCAACCACCGAGCCACTGCTGGCTTCACCCTGCCCCACTAAATACCAAGAACAAACAAACAAAAAACCCCAGACCTACTGCCTTCAAGTTGATTTAGAATCAGCAACCTGACATAGTGTCTCTAAGACTGCGTATCTTTATGAGAGCACACAGCCTCATCTTTCGCCCAAAGAACAGCTGGTGGGTAGGCATCTTAATTTCAAAAAAACCCCATAGTCCACAACCTACCCTCTACTCATGCAATTGCCAAAACAGATAACTATGGGCTTAAACACCAAATATCTGTAGTACAGGCTTTCTCCCTCCCCCCGCCCCCCAAAATAGAAGCCTGGTGGGGGTCCCTAGTATAACCACGCCTAAGTATAGTTCTCAAAGCTACAGACAGTTCAAAGAGGCTCTGGACTAGCTACTGTAGTGACAAGTTGAGAGCAATTGCCAAACACAAAACATATGTGTGTGACCACTGTATAAACATCATACAACATTTTCTAGATAGGGGGAAATTTCTTAGACCTTAATATTAAAAAAAAAAAGTCTGTTTCTCTTCAATAACTAGCTCACATTTCTGCCCTCAGAACACCCAATCCCATAATTATTATATTTCCTTCTTAGTTAAAGCTGCATGAAATTCAGAATCAAGTTTTGGCCTCCGCCTAGAACTACGCATGACCTGTTCTCATGACCCTTAAACACCAAACTCAACATGGCCTTTACTGTCCTCCCCATCGACCCCCAGACATTTCCGTTTCCCTTGGCTTCAGTTTTCCGATCCACTAACCTCATCCCTCTATGACTCACAGGAAATCAGTCAACCTGGCTATGTCAGCTGACATAATTACACATTAGCACCGTACGATTCCTTTTGGTGAAATAGATGGCAACGGCTGTTGACAATGACCCTCCTCCTTTAATAGCCATCATGTAAGGAGCCCCGGTGACCTAGTGGGTCACTCATGTTGGACTGTCAACCGCAAGGTCAGCATTGAAACCTACCAGCTGCGCCCTAAGGGAAAGGATGAGATCTTCTACTTCTATAAAGAGTCCCGGCCTTGGGAACTCAAAGGGGCAGTTCTACCCTGTCCAAACGGTCGCTATGGGTCAGAACTGACTCACTGGACATGAGTGAGCATCAGAGAGCTATACTCTGACATGTTTTTAAAAAGGATGTAAGTATTTAAACCATGGCTCCAAACGAGCGGGGAAGTCTGAGACTGGCAGCAACCAGCAAGAACCTCATGTCAGAGGGCTGCAACTAGCTAGGGTCAGTAGGAATGTTGTGAAAGAAGTTTGCGTCTTTCTCACTTAGCTTTTTAAAGCTCTGAACTTTCCTGTCACCGCCGTGGACCCATGGTGACCGCAGGTGTTATAGAGTAGAACAGCTCCCCAGGGTTTCCTGGGCCGGATGGCCAGGCCCATGCAGCAGCAAAGTGCCTAGGTGGGGTCACACCACCAAGCTCTTGGTTAGCAGCCAATCACCGTCTGCTTGGGGCACCCGACTCCTTGAATTTTACTGTAGGAAAGTACATTTTCTTTCTGTAGTAATACTGAAGTAAAAAGGAGGAGGAGGATAAATGGCTAGAATAGAAAAAAGATGGCAGTGATTAACAGGTTGCAATGGCCCAAAGTTTATATGCTGAGCTTAATTACTTGCAGGCATTGATCTATACAGTTTCTCTTTTATACACATCTCTCTATTCACACTGCTCTAACTAGCACCATCAAAGACTTTGCTAAGTAAAGTCTCAATTTCCTGTCTCCTCTCCCTTGACCCTTCAACAGCATTGGACGTGGCTGACTGCATGACTTACTTGAAATGTCATCTTTACTTGGGTTCCAAGACGTGATCTGGCTTTCCTCTTGAATCTTTTATCTTTGGCATTAAGCCTAGTCTCCTTTGCTAGTTGTTACTCATCCCTGAGCTGAATCAAGAAAGGTGTGCAGCAGGGCTGTATCCTCTCACATGTATTCACTCAGTGTGCTGAGCACATCAGAGGAGCTGGACCACGTGGAGCACCGGGATTGGAGGAAGGCATACCTGTGACATGCACTGGACAAACTTGCTTGTTGAAGTGAGGAGGACTCAATGCGCTTGCGGGTGAAGATTGAGGACTGCACCCTTAAATATGGATTACAATCCAAAGTCTCACAACTGGACCAATAGGTATCATCGTGAAAAAGGAGAACAGGATGAAGTTGTCAAAGATTTCATCTTGCTTGGATCCACAACCCATGCTCAAAGAAGCAGCAGTCAAGAGGTCAAAGAAAGCACTGCATTGGGTAAACCAGACCTCTTTAGAGTGTTGAAACGCAGGGACATTACTGTGTGGACTAAGGAGCACCTAACCCAAATATTTCCAAATGCTTCGCACCATGTGAAAGTTGGATGTTGATTTTAAAAGACTGAAGAAGCACTGGTGCGTATGACTGATGGTACTAAGAAACTCAGTGTCAGAGTTGATGCCTACCCATAGTGACCCTATAGGGCAGGGTAGATGGTCCCCGTGAGTTTCCAAGAGTACAACTGTTTACAGGAGTAGTAAGCCCCATCTTTCTCTCAAAGAGTAGCTGGGGTTTGACTTGCTAACCTTGCAAGCAACTCAGGACTCCTTAAATTACAGTGCTGGCAAAGCATACTGAAAGCAGCAAGTTCTGCCTAAAGAACAAACCAATGTGTCCTGGAGGCAGTACAGCCAGAACGCTGCTGCAGAGCGAGGGTGATGAGCCATTGTCCCATGTGCTCTGGGCACGTTATCAGGAGAACCTAGTCCCCGGAAAAGACCATCATGCTTGGGGTGCCGATAAGTTGTAACAGACATGACGGCACCTAAAACAACATACCATACAGCATGGAATTTTAAGTACGGACACATGATCCCTTCATAAGATAAAGCTAACATAAAAGGATTTTTTTATTTTATAAAAAAATAAAAGGATTGCCTTATTATGGGCAAGAAACTTAGAGTCGTGAAATCATTATTGTGTTTGTGCGACCTGAAATTTGGCAAAGCATTTGTGAAACCCTGGGCAGGTGTTCTCACAGACAATTTACCAGAGACTTGAAGGAGAAGTAAGGAGACTGAAGCTGAATTGTCTACGTCAGGCATGGGAAGAGCAGTGGGAGAGGCCTGCACCTTCCCGGGCAGCAAAGCCCAACCATTCAACAGTGCGTGTTTTCTGTGATTCTTTGACGGCCCAGGCTCGCACAGCCACCAGGTGTCAGTCCACACACCTTTCTGTGTTTGGGGCCTCACCTGGTGATCCACTGAGCATCAGGATCTCCTTTGATAACTCTGGCAATGGTTCTCAACTTCCTAATTCCACGACCCATTAATTTCCTGTTGTGGTGTCCGCCGAACCATAAAATTATTTTCATTGCTACTTCATAATAGTAATTTTGCTACTGTTCTGAATCGGGCAACTCCTGTGAAAGGGTCATTCGACCCCCCAAAGGGGTCACGACCCACAGGTTGAGAACGGCTACTCTATGGACTGGATCAAACAGGACTGATTTGAAGAACCTTCCCATAGAATCTTCACCAGCTCCCAAAAGTTCAGGACTCTCAGGGACTCAGAGCAGCACAAGGTGGGTCCCCGGCTCCACATCAGACAGGAGTTGGGAATGAACTCCAACATGGCCAGATTTGCATAATACTCGTGTTAGGAAACAGGCGCATGGCCAACCAGGGCACACACAAGTCCAGGAGATGTGGCCATGCTCAGTTTTGTGTCGGTCAGACTGATGTAGTGAGCAGAGCAGGGCAGGGGACTCTGGGCAGTTCAGTGGCAGGCTGTCCTGCCAACAGCACATGCTGAAGTCCTTTAAAACTCATCATCCCTAAAGACCAGAACTCCCTATCTTAACATGTCAGAACAGAGCACCTGATAGTCTGATAGTACTCCCCACCCAAGAGTTCTACCTCCTCCTCTCCAGTTGATCTGGCCCCAAACTTGGAATCATGTTTGATCCCTGATTCTCATAAAGTACTTCACTCTGAAGGCAAACATTGTCGAGTCTCCATTCAGCACACATCCAGAGCCTGATCACATCTCATCACGTCCACCTCCACTACAAGACTGGTCCAAGATCCATTTGTTAGCACTGAGTCAACAGGATAACCTCCTCACTGGTTCTCCCAGCTGCTTCTCCAGTGTCCGCCCAGAAGCCAACCGTCCTGTTAAAAATTAGACATGTCACTCTTCCACTGGAGTGCTCCAGTGACTGCTCATCTGACTTAGGTCAGCATTAAAGGACTTGCAAGACAACGTGATCTGACCTCACCCCAGGCCCAGCCTTTGCTTCTGCACCTTCTCCCACCATTCTCCTCCTCACTCACTGTGCCCAACACCCTGATCTTCCCTGCCATTCCTTGGATTCCCTGGGCACGTCCATCTCAGGTCCCCACTGTATGTGTCATGCCCATCACCTTGTTCAAATCCTGCCAGACAGCACCTTTCCCAGCAAGGCTTTCTCTGCCTACCAAGAACTATACCATCCTCCTCACTACCTCAACAGTGCCGGCCACATTCCTCGCCTTTTCTCCCATGGGGGTTTGCCTCTATCATAGGAGTTTGCCCAAAGTGAGCTGCAGGGCACCTGTTTTTGAAGACAAAGTCTGACTGGAGCAGAGTCACACAGCTCCATGGGCATGTTGTCTCTGACCTCCCTCACACTGTCACAGTAGAGTAGAGGAGCTGAGTCAGAGACATGTGGCCCACAGAGCCTAATGCCTTAATCACCCAGTTCTTCGCAGAAAACACTTCCTGGCTTCTGCTCTAGCATAGTGTCTGCTTGCCTTCTAGAGCATATAACCCTCATGAGATCAGGAGCTTATGCCTCTCGGGTTCACTATTGCATTGCTAGAGCCAATGCAAGTGTCTCCGTGGCAACAAGCCGATGCCACCTCTTAGTGACCCTGTAGGACAGAATAGAACTGCACCTGGGGGGGTTCCGAGGCTGTAACTGTTTGCAGGAAAAGAAAGCCTCATTTTTCCTACAGGAAGCGACTTGTGGTTTTGAACTGCTGACCTTGCAATTAAAAGCTCTACTTGTAACCTACTATACCGCCAGGGCACCTACACAAGGCCTGGTACATGGTTATTGCTCAATAAATATTTGTTGATTGAATGGAAGAGTGGAGGAATAAATAACAAACTGGTATGGTTGGGCTGGAAGATCTAGGGCACATTAATGACATTTCCACCTCTTTTTTTTTAAACAACTTTTGCTGTGAAATACACCGAATTAAAAAAAAAAAGCCCTGCTGAAACATCAGAGTACAGTGTGATGAATAATTCTAAACACTCATGGAACCACCACCCTGTCAAGAAAGAGAATAACTTCAGTCAAAATATTGCGTTTCTGTAAAATCCAAAATTAGCGAAAAGCAAAGAATTAGACCTAGCGCCAAGATGCGATTCCTCTATAGCAACGCTCTGTTTTCCCCTTGTGCCCAGGGCACACCCCCAGCCACATTCTCACCTCTCCCCATGCCACAGCACACTGCCAGACAAAGCAAGCACAGGAGAAATTCTAGAGCCTCACAAGAAAGGCAGCCTGCAAAGACAAGTGCCATTTAAATTACATTGCCGTTACAATCAGAGCCGTGGGCATTTCAATAACCCTCCCCTCTTACTGGAGGTCCTCAGAATCAAATTCCACTCTAAAATGAACAGCAGACTACTAAGGTGCTCATGGATTTATGTAGGGCTCTGACTTCGTTTTTCTTAAGCATCACTGGTCCCTCAGAGCAAAAAATTAAGACAGTCACCCTCAACTTCTCTTTGTATGTCTCTCTCTCCCATATATTAACAGGATGCTGCTGGTGGTGCCCTGAGAATTCTGAAAAAAACAATCTATTTAGAAACAATTCAGACTTAACTGTTGTGTCATTTCCTATCCATGTCTGCCTTCCTCTGAATGAGGGGGACACTTGCATTTAAACAGTGGCTCTCTTACTTAGAATGCACCTGCTCCGGCTGATTAAGCCCCAGCTGAAATCATCATCCTCTACTTCAAAGATCACGACCATCCTAACAAAATGAGCTATCACTCCCTGGGAGGCCGCAGAAAACCTAGGGCTTGTACAAACATACCAACCCCCAGACAGAGGGAAGGTGGCACGGGGATGTAAGAAGCAAATATTGGGAAATATTTTCTCATAAGATCATAGACATGTTAAGTCACTGTTTACAGACATTAAGCGTTCCATCCAATTTTATGGAAACCCAAAAACGATTGCTCACAGAGTCAAATTCTTCTTTATATGCAGAAATGCTTCGTCTTGTTTTGTTTTACTCTAGCTGTACACTGTTCTGGGGTGTTCTTGTTTGATTTTCAAAGACCATGAGGGTTTATTGCCAAGAAAGCAAGTAATAAGGATGACTGGCACAGATTAATTTAACACGATGGTAACCTCTTTGTTTATAATTTAAAAGTTAAGTACTAACATAACTATCTTCAAAAGTCTGTAAAATATACAGGCATAGTCCTATACTTCCAGAGGGCTTTAAGGCAGAGAGAAAAGACTTAAGCAGTATGGCAGAGTTCCACATATTTTCCTCATTCACAAACACACACCTGGCAAAACTGTGAGCACTTCATTTTAAAAGCCCTAGAGAAAATCACAAGCTCTACCCTTGTACTATCCCCAGGTTCCATCTAACATAGTTAAGTTTAATGAATAGCATTTTCTCAGTTGAGCATCTTGGTAAGGGTCCCCTGTATTGTATTAGATAACCAAATCGATGATGGCAACAATGTACAAATATGCTTGACACAATGGATGGCTGGATGGATTGTGGTAAGAGCTGTATGAGCCTCCAATAAAATGATAAAAAAAAAACAAAACAAGATAACCAAACCCAAACCAAGCTCATTGCCATCAAATTGATTCCGACTCACAGCAACCCCGTAGGACAGAACAGAACTGCCCTGTGAGTTTCTGGGGCTGAACCCTTTACGGCAATAGGGAGCCTTGTCTTTCTCCTGTGGAGCAGTTGGTGCTTTCAAACCGCTGACCTTGCGGGGAGCAACCCGAAGTATAACCACTAAGCCACCAAGGCCCTTTCTATTGGATAACAGGTGTGCTTTAAAAGACGTATTGTCCCTCTCCTCACTCTATGAAAGGGAAAAACCAAGTAAGTAAATCTTTCACTTTGTTCCCTACTTTAAGACCTTTATTTAAAATATCATTATATAAGTGAATGATGGGGGGAGTGTGGAGTGGAGACCCAAAGCCCATTCGTAGGCCACTGGAGATCCCCTTGCAGAGGGGTCTCGGGGAGGAGATGAGCCAGTCAGGGTGCGATGTAACAATGATGAGAAATACAACTTTCCTCTAGTTCCTAAATGTTTCCTCCCCGCTCCCACTACCATGACTCGAATTCGATCTTGCAAGTCTGGGTAGACCAGAGGAGGTGCACTGGTACAGATAGGAACTGAAAATACAGGGAATCCAGGACCGATGAGCCCTATAGGACCAGTGGTGTGAGTGGCAAAACAGGGAGGGTAAAGGGAGAATGGGTAGGAAAGAGGGAACCGATTACATGGAACTGTGTGTGACCTCCTCCCTGGGGGACAGACAACCGAAAAGTGGATGAAGGGAGACGTCGGGCAGGGAAAGATATGACAAAATACCCATTTATAAACTATCAAGGGCTCATGCGGGAGGGGGGAGCGGGGAGGGAGGGGAAAAATGAGGACCTAATGTCGGGGGTTTAAGTGGAGAGAAAATGTTTTGAGAAACGATGTACAAATGCGCTTTACACAATTGATGTGTGTATGGATTGGGATAACAATTGTATGCGCCCCTAATAAAATGTTAAAAAATAAAATAAATAAAATAAAATATCATTATATATATATGAATGTTAGGCAATGTTGTACTGGGCAATGTTGTGACCCAGAGGTTACCATGGTCTAGCTTTTTTGTTTGTTGGGTTGTTTGTTTGTTTGTTTGTTTGTTTGTTTGTTTGTTTTGAGACTGTCAGTCCTTTCTTCCTAGTCTATCTTATCATGGAAGCTGTGCTGAAACCTGTCCACCATCAATGGCCCTGATGCTATGTGAGATGTTGGTGGTACAGCTGCCAGCCTCATCGCAGCCCACAAGCCTCCACAATACAACAAACTGACAGATAATTACACATCAGGTCGCCACGAGTCACAGCTGACTCAACAGCAAGGAACCGACCCACAGGGGGACCGGCGAGAATTCACAAATCTGTTATTTCCAAGAGAAGGTGATGATGCTAAAACTATTTCGTTGGAAACATGCTATATGCAATTATTAAACCCACTAATTACTTTTCTTTCTTTCTGGAAGTAATCAGTGTTGTTATGGTAATAAAATAGATAATGCTGAAAAGGCATCTGGTAAAATATATACAAGGTTAATGAAAATGGAAACAGTCCCCATGATGGAATCTTCTAAGTGCACACGGGCAGAAATCTCTTAGTCACATTGAACCAGTGGGGAGAGAAATTAGCTTATTTCATTTCCCTCCGCAAACCTACTTTTGCTTATACATGAGCCTCAATATAGACTCACATGCACGCTTTTGTACCCATGTACATGAGGAGAATGATATATCTATTAGGAGAAAAAGGTATAAGCAGCTCAACAAAATTCTACAGGATCCTGCAGGCACTGATAGTACATGAATTTTTATGAGTTTGCAGAGAGAGAAAATATTCCTAACGCAAGGTTGATAAGAGCTGACAGCTCCGAGTAAGCGAAATCCACACACCTTGGGGCTCCGGCTTCCCGGGTCCTGGGTGGCAGGCGGCCCGGCTATACTGCAGCCCCCAGTGTTAGAGACCCACTGCGCTGAGGGCACCATGGTTCGGGAAACAGACCCCACGAGGTTCCCAAAGTAAACCCAGCTCCTCGAGTTAGTTCTTCCTCTAAAAATCACTCTCGTGGGTGGCCATACTTGGACTGGAGGGCCAATTCAGTGGCAAATAGAGTCAAAATGCACTTTAAAAACCCACTGCTACTGAGTCATTTCTAGCTCTTAGTGACCCTACAGGGCAGAGAGGAGAGCTGCTGTCATTTCTAAGGAAGCCGACTGCCTCATCTTTCTCCCATGGAGCAGCTAACTAAGCGTAGGTTCAAACTGCCCCCGTTCAGGTTAGCAGCCGAGACCTTCCGCATTGCCCCCCCAGGACTCCTGGAATTCAACACACTGCTATGAAGTCAGCCTCAACTCATCCGGACCCTGCAAGACGAGCAGAATTGCCCCTGGGGGCTCCTGAAACGGTAACTCTGAACCCGAGTAGAAAGGCTCACCGTATCTGTGAAGCTGCTGGTGGTGTCAAAGTGCTGTTACAGTTTGGGTGGTGACAGCTATTCTCCCCTCCACCTGTGGAAGCGTGCCACTAATGTCCCTCGCCATCTCCCCCTCCCCCAGGAGAATCCTCCTGCTTTGGGGTGACAGGCCAGCATGCAGAACAGGCGGCATTTGTAAAGGGAACTGTCGGCGGAAAGCATTCCCTTGCTGGTTTAAAGGTCCTAGAAAGGCACCAACGCCCGGGCCCACGAGAGAGAGAGAGAGAGACCTCTCCTTCAGTTCCCCTCTCCTCACACCGCGATCTGCAAAATTAAATGGAGGGACCAAAAAGGTCCTCGTTTTTGTGCACGGTGTCGCAGCAGTTCTCCGACTGCTAAAAGGAGATGGCGAGCACCATACTCCTAATGGGGATGACTCTTCTTAATCGCCGCCTTGCTACTGGAGGCCACACGCAAAGTCGAGCAGGGCAAACCTCTCCAGTGGCGTCAAGTTCATCTGAGGCCTTTTAAAAACCAGTGTCTGTCGTGTGGAGGAAAAGTGCTCAACTCTGTAACGGGACGGGCGTGCAGGTCCAAAAGCAAGGTTGTGGTGAGGACACGTAATTGTGTGGAACAAGGCTTTCAAACACACACACACACACACACACACTTAGTCTTCTACAAGTTGCCACAGATTCCCCCACAGGGCAAAAAGCAAAGCCAAACCCTAGGTTGATCCAAGCACTCTGGTCGGCGCTCTTTCCCTGAAGCCCTTGGGTCAAAACTGAAGGCCAGGAAAATGTGAGTGGAAACAACTCAGAGACCGGCGAGTTAAACAGAAGACGTTACATCCAGCCCTGTCGCTAACTAGAAGCCCTGTCGCACACACACACCCGGTGACATGGTGGGTTAGGCATCAGGCTGCTTGCCTCAAGTTCAGCAGTCTGAACCCACCGGCTGCTCCACAGGGGGAGCGAGGAGGTCTCCTGCAAAGATGAACAGCCGAGGCGATCCAAAGGGGCAGTTCCACTCTGTCCTGTCAGAACACCATGACGCAGACTTGACTTCATGGCAGTGGTTTTTCATAATCGTCTGCCCCACACACTTCCAGAAGGATGACATGGGATAAGGCATACAAAAGCCCCATCAGAGCTCCGGTTCACAAAGAGCCCTTAGTAAATGGCACTGGGCAGAAAGCATCCGTTTCTCTGTGAGCCAATGGGAGTAAGGTCAAGGCGTCTACAGCCCTGGCCACTCACAGAATCACACACACACACACAGATTCTGAACCCGCCAGCTCTGATGTGCGTACCATCAATGGCCCAGAACTGGCTCGAATGTCGTTGAGGTTCACTAGCACCCATTTCCCAGTTCAACACCAGGTGCCAGAAGCCGAGGCACCATCATCTGGCTGATTGTGTTTCTGGCTGTCCTTCACTATTTTGTCTCTGGTGTTGTGTGCTGTGAGCGGTCATTGGCCTTTCTGTACCTGCACCTCCTGGCCTGCCCTCTCATTGTAGCACTCAGCGAGAGCAGTAGCATTCCACACACCAGAACGAACCAAGCGCCGCGTTATCTGCTGCGTTTCCCAATGCATCCCAAAACTCGGTGTCAGAAAACAACCATTTTATTATACACCACAATTGCGTGTCAGGAATTTAGCAACCTTGCTTACTGAAAGTGAGGGAGAACTGGACGCAACTGCTGATGACGATCAATGTAAAGACCAAAATCCTCAGAACCGGACCAATAAGTAAAATCATGAAGAATGGAGAAAACGTTGACATCGCCAAGGATCTTGTCTTGCTTGGATCCACATTCGACGCTCATGGAAGCAACAATCAAGCAATTAAAAAGGCTCACTGCAGTGTGTAAGCCTGCTGCACAAGACCCCTTTTAGAGTGTTGAAAAGCACAGAGGTTATATTGAGAACCAAGTTGGACCTGACCCAAGCCATGGTATTTTCCATTGCCTCATATTCATACGAAAATTGAAACTTGAATAAGGAAGACACACAAAAAAAGAACTGATGCATTTAAAAGCTGGTGCTGATGAAGGCTATTCAAGGTCCCATCGACCGCTAAAAGAACAACTCAATCTCCCTCGGAGGAAGGGCAGCCGAGGTAAGACTTTGCCTCACATACTTTGGCCCTGCTATCAGGAGCCCAGCCCCTGGAGAAAGGCCGCGCTTGGGAGAAGCAGACGGGCAGCGAAAAGGAAGAAGGCCCCCGAGGACGGCCTGGCCCGCAGCTGCACAGGACCAGGCAGTGGTCCTTCGGCTGTCAGGGGGTGGCTGTGGATCAGAACTGCCTCCGTGGCACCTCACAACGGCAGCAATTCTTCTCCTGGACATCATGCTTTTAAACTGCCGGTCACAATAAACGGATGCATCCAGTCATGAGCAACATTAAAAATAATAATAAATTGTCACTTACTAAGTGTACTGCCCCACCCATGGAAAGCACTGGTTTACAAATCTGACAAACCCTGAGCAAGGGATCTCATTTCTATGAGCTTCAATTTTCCTAACTGTGCACTGGGGATGGTCCCCACCTTCCTTACAAGAGGGCAACTAGAAGTAAATAAGGCAATGCGCCCAGAAAACAACAGCACAGCACCCAGCACAGAATAGGCCTTCAATACACACTAGATTGTATGGGGCTGTCAGAGACGCACTCAACTACTTCCTGCAAGGTTGATGAGTGAAACCTACCAACCACTCCATAGAAGAGAGATGACATACCGATTGACAGCCTGGGAAGGCCTCTAGAGCAGGGGTCCTGTTTAAACAGGGGGCCAGTTCACTGTCCCTCAGATCCGGAGGGACTATAGTTTTAAAAAAAAACTATGAACAAATTCCTTTGCACACTGCACATATCTTACTTTGAAGTAAAAAAACAAAACGGGGCAAAAACACCCGGCGGGCCGGATAAATGTCCTCTGGTGGGACGCATGTGGCCCACGGGACGTAGTTTGAGGACGCCTGCTCTAGAGGGTCACTATAAGTCAGAATCAACTCAATGGACATGGTGTGCTTTTTTTTTTCTGTTTGTTTACTATGTTGAAATGCATTATCAACCTCTCCACAGTCAAATAGCCACAGAGAATCACTGGCAATTAACAGCATCAATAACACAAAAAAACTTCAATGGCATACCGCTTCAGGTAGTATTTGAAGGTAAATCAAGTGTCTCAATTTTACTCCTTTCCTGTACCTTTTAGGGAAGAAATCCAATCAGCGAACTCCTCAATAACAGATTCCAGGTGCACCTTTCACACCAGATGTGTAAGTGCAAATTATCTATTTTCAAGACTCAGTTGCATTAGTTAAAAATAAATAAAGCCAGGAAAGAATGGTTTTAGCATTTACTCCTGTGTCCGTCTGTCATGCTGATATGGCTTGCATGTTGCTCTGATGCTGGAATATATGCCTTGGACAAAATGGTATCCACTACAATGAAGGCCAGCTACATGACTACTATTCAAATTTATGCACCAAATCACTAATGCTGAAGTAAAGAAATGAAAGCTTTTATCCATTTCTGCACTCCAAAATTGCTCACACATACAACCAAAATGCACTGATACTTAATGGTGGTGGGAATGTGGAAAAACGGCAACAAAAAAGAAGCCTTGGCAGTTGGGAAATAGGCATTGGTGACAAGCAGTGCTGAAGATTACATGATAGAATTCTGTAAGACAAACAATGTACTCATTGCAGATATCTCTTTAACAGCATAAACAGTGGCTAAACACTGGACTTGGTTGGATAGACTACACAAGAATCAAACCAGCTACATCTGTGGAAAGATACAATGGAGAATCCCAATAGCATCGGTCAGAACAGGCTGTAAAACAGATCAATTGTCCATTGTCAAGCTCAAGTTGAAACTGAAACTATTAAAAACAACTCCACCAGAGCCAAACTATGGCCTTGAATATAACCCACCTGAATTTAGAGAGGATCTCAGAAACAGATTTGACACATTGAACACTAATGATCAAAGAACAGACATGTTGTACGATGACATCAAGGAGATCATACATACGGAAAGCAGGTCAATCTACAGACAAGAAAGAAAAGACGGAAAATGAATGTCAAATGAGGCTCTGAAACTGACTCGTGAATGTAGACTACCTAAAGAACATTATGAAGAACTGAAAAAAGTGTCAAAAGGTGGGTTGCGCAGAAACAGTAAAACATAATGGAATGGGAGTTAGATAGCCAAAAGCGAAGAACATGCTCAGCATAGCCGAAAGAAGTGATGGAAAAATGCAGGCCTCGAGTCAAAATACTTAAAGGATTTTATGGGGGGAAATATTAAGTAGTACAGGAAGCATCATAAGAAGGTAGAGGGAAAATACAAACAAAAAAGAAGAAGAAGAAGAAGAAAAACTGGTTGACATGTGATTATTTCAACAGGTAGCAGATGATCAAGAACTGGTGGTACTGAAAGAAGTCCAAGCTGCAGTAAAGGTATAAGCCAAAACAAGGCTCTGGGAATTAAAGGAATACTACTTGAGACGTTTCAAAAAGTAGATGCAAAACTGGAAGCCTATGCCAAAAAAACCTGGAAGACAGCTACCTAGCCAACCGCCTGGAAGAAATTCCTATATGAGCCCACCACAAAGAAAGATGATCCAACAGAAGGCAGAAGTTATCAGTCATTAATAGCACATGCAATAAGATTATGATAAAGATAACTCAAAAACAATTGCCGCAGTACATCAACAGAGGACCGTCAGAAAGTCAAACTGGATTCAGAAGGGCATGTTGAACAAGGAGTACCACTCCTGATGGCAGATGGATCTTGACTGAAAGCCAAGAACATCAGAAAGAGGTGGTTTATCTGTATTTTACTGATATGCAGAGGTATTCAAGTGTGTAGGTCATAAAAATTATGAATAATATTGCAAAGATTGAAATTTTCACTGAATTTTGCTCATGCAGAACCTTAACATAGACCAAGAAGCAGTCATTCAAATAGAACAGAGTGATAGTGGGTGTTTAAAATGAGCAAATGTGCATCAAGGTCATATCTTTTCACTGCAGCTATTCAATCTATATGCTGGCCAAACAGCTAAACACATGACATCGGGACTGGAAGAAGACTAATCAATTAACTGCACCATGAAGAAGACACAATCTTACTTGCTGAAAGCCAGGAGGACTTAACACACTCAATGAGGAAGCTCAGACTACAGCCTGCGGATTGCTTGCACACAAATAAACAAAAATGCTCATGACTTGTGAGGCTGGGTTCTCAAGAGAAGCAAATCTAGTGAGATCTCTCTCTCTCTCATGTGTGTTTGTATAGTGAGAAATTTACATAAAAATGGCTCCCATAATTACAGAGTGAGTAAATCCGGTCCAGTTCAAGCTGATGGGTCAGATGTGAAGCTGAAAGCTTCAAAGCTCCTCCTAACCACACAGCTGTGGAGGGCTGACCAACCAGGAAGCCAGAAGACTACAGGTTGGTGAATACAGAGGTGGGTGAATCTAAGGTCAGTAAATTAGGCTGATGGGTGCACAGTTCAATGAACCCAAGGTCAGCAGATCAACCGACAGGTCATCAGATGGTTTCCAGGATCATCAGGCAATATGGCGGGTCATTGGCTCAAATCCAAAGAACTGGAGGTAGATGAGTCACATGCAAGATTCAGACCCAGCAAAAAACAAAGCAACTTCTCTACATTGTCTGCTCAAATAGGGATTAGGTCACACCGTCCAGGAAACTTCTTTTCGGTTATATCAGGGCTGTGACCTGAGGAAGGGGGTAAGTGGAAGTCCATCCTAATCTTCCGATTGATTGGCAGCTCACAGCAGATCCCACCATGGAGTTGATTGCTTTGTGATAGGCCACGTCATGGAGAATTAGAAGGCTTTAATTATCAAACCCCTGAGAATCCTGGCTCAACCAAGTTGACACAAAACCTAACTTTCACACACTGTGCATCATCAACAAAGACCGAAGTTCTCAGTGATGTCATTTTTCTTGGATCCATAATCAATGCCCATAGAAGCAGTAGTTCTGAAATGAAAGGATGTATTGCATTAAGCAAATCTGCTGCGAAAGACCCCTCCAAAGGGTTAAAAAGCAAATATATCACCTTGAGAGCTGGGATGCTCCTGACCGAACCCCAAGGCCTTTCAGCGATCACTTATGATGGGAACGCTGGACAGTGAGGATGGAAGTTCTCCCAAGAACTGCTATGTTTGAATGACGGTGTCGTAAAGAATATTCAATATACCAAGCCCTGTCAGGAGAACAAACACAATTGTCGTGCACATACACTCAGAAGGCTCTCAGACGTGAGAATGGGTAAGACTTCGGCTCACCTACTGTGGATGGGTTGTCAGGAGAATCCACACTCAGGAGAAAGACACCTACTTAGTAAGCAGAGGGGGTCAGCGAAACAGGAAAGCCCTCAAGAACAGGGATTTACACAGCGGCTGCACTAATGGGCTCAATCCAACACAGCGAGGACAGTGAGGCTAGAGCCAGCTGGAGCAGTGGCGGCTGCTGCTGTGCACAGGGGTGCCATGAGTGGGACCCCACATCAGCAGCACCCCACATCAACACCATGCTATAGTGTGTTATAACACAGAGAATTGAGCATTTCCATTCAGCAAGCAACCAACGGTGGAGACAAGCCGTCAGCAATACTGTCAGGGAAATTAATTAGTAAAAGGAGAAAAAAAGTGGGGTGGGGGGGCGGGGGGGGGGGAAGCAGGCCTTCCCAAGTTTGCACATGGAAATCATCATCTTCTTATCGAAAATTAGCTTTTGCACACATTTATAAATGTTTGCTTGTCCAGCGGACAGAGTAAGTGGCACCCACACCTGGTCCTGAGCTGTCCACTCCCAGAGGCCTTTGCAGCTGTTCAGCCTTGGAAACAAAGCCCTGGTTACCAACCACAGAGTCTTCGGGAACTGTCATTCCAGGGAGCCATACTCATCCTGCTCTCCTGGACCAGCACCTGCAGAGGGTCCTCAGGAAGGGTGTGGGGGTAAGAAGCAGGAGCCAGGAGAGAGTTGATCAAGAAGCCCAACCATCCAGAACTGCCTAACAGGTGATAACTGGTCAGCCAGCAGAGCCAGACCTCTAACCAGTGCAGAACCGTGCCCCCAAAGGTTTCCAGCGGCTAGTTTTTCAGAAGTCGATAGCCAGATCTTTCTTCTGAAGTATCTCTGGAAGGATTTGAACTCCCATGCTTTCAATCAGCAGCCAAGCATGTGTGTGTGTGCTACCCAGGAACTCCACCAGACTTCTCCAGGACTCCAATCCAAACTCAGTGCCCTGGAGAAGGTTCTGACTCACAGCCCTGTGGTTTTGCGTGGCTATAAACCTTTAGGGGAGTAGAAAGCCTCGTCTTTCTTCCATGGAGCAGCTAGTGGTTTTAACCTGCCGATTTTGTGGTTACCAACTCAACGGGTAACTCAGTCTGCCACCAGGGCTCCACCAGACCCCAAGAAACTGATGATTCCATAGAACTCCAACATATGTCTCTTAATATGAAAAAGTAATCATCGTCATCTTTTCTTCAGATCCAGCACTGATGTGCTCGACCTGCCAGAGAATGGACGTGAAAGATTCACGGCCGGCAGCAGCCCGTGATCCCCCCGGAAAAGCGAAGGGACTCTCTCCTGGAGCTCTTTCATCAGTCTTTCAGGGACGACCATTCATCTCAGGGCCTCCACATCCCTTAGCCACAGGACAGAGTTTCCTCTCTGCATTTATTTATTCAACAAAGATTTACTGCCTCCTGGGAGGCGGCTGCTGTGCACACAAAGAAGACAAGGTCTCGGCCCTTGTGTAGCTTGCAATCTGGCAAGAGAGGACCTCACAACCAGAGCAGGGAAGTGCAGGGCTGCACTTCTAGGAAACAACCCACGCAGGTAGTTGGTAACAAGGGGAAGGGAGGCCACAGGGAAAGGGTGGGAAAAAGCCTCACCTTTCTTTCAGCCAAGAAGAACTGAGCTTCTGATGCCTTAGGCCCATTTGTCTGGATCCAGACACTTCCTTTTTAATTGTTAGTAAAATTACCCTACCTGCCGGGCCACAGCTTTAAGTATGAGGCTATGGAACCTTCTCTAGGCCTTCTGGGAACCTAAGCTTTGATCAAAGGAGCCCTCGTGCATAGTGGGTTAAGAGTTGGGTGACTAAACACAAGATCAGCAGTTCAAAACCACTAGCCACTCCCCCACAGAACGATGAGATAACTGAGCATGTCAACTCAGCTGGCCATAAAGAGTTTCTGCCCGCATAAAGAGTCACAGCCTCAGAAAGCGCACAGGGGCAGTTCCACCCTGTGCTATAGGGGCACTGTGAGTCAGAACTGGGTCCATGGCAGTGAGTCTGGTTTCAGTTTACATTTTGATCCTGAATACAACATGTCTACACAACTCCACTCACACACACGGCTATGGGTAATGCCAATGGCTGTCATCAGGGCACCTCCACATCCTGGGGGCCCTGTGCACAATGCAGCGAAGCCCTGCCCGATCCCTCACCACTCGTTGCAGATTAGACCATTGTGATCTACAGGGTTTTCCTTGGCTGATTTTCCAGAATTGGACGGCCAGGCCTTTCTTCTCCATTTGTCTTAGTCTAGAAGCTCCACTGAAATCGGTTTAGCAACACACAAGCCTCCACCGACAGTTATGCTCACAGCCACACAGGCTTGCAATCAAACACAGGTCTCCCGCTTACAAAACAAAGAACTCACGGCCACTGAGTTGAGTCTGGCTTAGATCGCCCCTGTAGGACAGGGTAGAACTGCCACTGTGGGTTTTCAAGACAGTAACTCTTTGTGGGAGTAGAAAGCTTTGTATTTCTCCATTGGAGTGAGTAGGTTTTAAACTATTGACCTTATGGTTAGCAGTCCAATGCATAACCACTACCACACCAAGGCTCCTGGAGGAGGAGAATTTTTACCACTGAGCCCCCACAGCCCCCACTCTTAGCACAGGAATGCTAACGCCCAGGCTCATGGTGGGGAAATCGGTCCACTGAAGTCATTTCTGGGTTGCCCCACAAAAAAGGAAGGGCCCTCCACCTATTATGCTCATTAATGAATCCACAGGGTCAAATAACATGGCCTCCGAGATCCAGCCCTTCTGTGCTTCTGTCCCACCAAGAGCATCGGAACCTTTGCCAAAGCAAAAAACTCAGGCCCAGCCAGGAGCACTCTCCCATTCCCTGGCCTCCTGCGGCCACTGAAAGGTTCACCATGTCCCAGCCCTCATGCCTCAGGACCCACCAGCCTTGTGGGTCACTATGGGGCTCTGCTCTCAAAGGAAAATGGTCCCCGACCACAGTACACCCAACACTCACTCTTCCAGGGGCTTAGGCTTTTGACAAAGAGGTAAAAAGAACCTCCACTTCAAGTCGCTTGAGGGTTCTGCCAGGCACGCATCCCCACGGCAAGGAATTACAAAGGTCCTAGTTCCTGCCTAAAATATCAGAGAAATCAAAAGCAAGACACTAGCGAATACGTTTTCAATGTTTTCCTTTTAAAAAAAAATTCTGCTACATGTGCCCTGCAAAATAAAACACCAGAACTCATCCAAACCCAACTCGCTGCCATCGAGCTGATCCCAATTCCTAGCCACCGTAGAGGACAGAGAAGAACGACACTTGTAGGTTTCCAAGGCTGTAAATCTTTGCAGGAGGACAAAGCCATCTCTTTCTCCCACAGAGCAGCTGGGGGTTTCAAGCTGCCAACAGCAGAAAGAATGCCTTTTTCTTGTTGCTGTTGTTGTTAAATGCCAATTGATGCCAACTTATAACAATGCTATGTACAAAGAACAAAATACTGCCCGGTCCAGCGCCTTGAACCTAATGTTGCTATGTCAACCCCAAGCCACTAGGTCAATCCACATTGTTGAGGGTCTTCCTCTCTTTGGCTGACCCTCTACTAAGAACAATATACTTCTCCAGGGACTGCTGTCTCCCACTGAGGACGCGAGCAAAGTGAGTGAGACCAACCGTCACCATCCTCGCTTCTAAGGAGCATTCTGGCTGTACTTCTTCATCACAGATTTATCCCTTCTTCTGCAAGTACACAGTACATTACTTGTTTTGTTTTTCTTCTTTGCCCAAAACCATAAGTCAAATGCATCAACTCCTCTTTGGTATTTAAAAAAAATTTTATCTGAATTTAAAATGTTCTTTTTATTTACATTTCCGTTATCAGATTTTTGGTATTTCTTAATCACTGTACAGCATTCCCAAGTCTATGAGGTTCAGGGAAAGACCAGGACTTAAGTCCGGCACATCCTAGTCTTCAAAGTGCTTTCCTTGCTTTTAACACTTAAGAAGGCCTATTGTGGCAAATCCACTCAATATAGTACATGGCTTGGTTGCATGACTACTTCTGTGATCTCTGGTTGTAGATCCGAGTAGAAGGAAGAGTCCTTGACAACTCCAATATATCTCCCTTCATCATCAAGTTGCTTATTGGCCTACTTCTGAAGATTTTTATCTGTCTCTTTAGTTGTAGATAAACCTATCTCCAGAAGAAGGACTGCCGCCACTTCCGAATATGAGGGGGCTCCTAGGACCTTTCTCTCTGCGTAGACCACAAGGTCCCTCCTCTCACCAAACCACTGTCCTCGCATCCCCTTCATGGTGGAAGCTGGGGGAGGACCGTGTCTTTGGGGCTCCATAGACATACGCAAAGGGCAGGAGGGAACTTACTGTTCAAAGAGTGGAAAGGTAGGGTCCCTTGAATGTCTTCTGTTCTGCAGCAATGAAAGCCTCCAGCAAGATTTTGTTCCAAGCCTCGTCTAAGATTAGACTCAATGCCTTCATTAAGAGTCAAGGAATTCTAGAGATCTGAAATATCATTTCAGTAAAGGCCACATAATTCTTTGGCTTCACGGGCCTGAAGACCAAGTCTTCCAAGCGGGGAACCTCTACTCTCTCATTTCCTCCGTTAAGCGGGGACTTTGCAAACCTTCTGTGGGGGAGCGTAAGTGCTTAGCTCTCCGTTTTAAACATCAGCAGCATAGTTGTTTGGAGCCATTCTCAGGAAAGACCACTGTCTAGGGAAGGACACTGTGATTGACCCAGGAGAGGGTCAGCACAGGTCAGGTAAACTCTCCGTGAGATGGACGCACACAGTAACCACAACATGGGCTACAAATATCACGAAGATGGCCCACGACCAGATGACGTTTCCTTCTGCTATCCAAGGTTGGAGCCAAGCCAATGACAACTACCAACAACTACCAATTTCCGAAAGTCCAAAGTACCCACTGGGGTTATAATAAAAATAACTGGGCAGAAAAACTATGAAGACGTCGTGAAACTGTCCAACTGGTTCCTTAGTTAGTGTTTCCCTGCTGGCCTCGCCGTGGGGTTTTCTGTCACTTCTAGAAGCAGCCATGACACCAAACATGCTCTCAACCCAGATCGACCAACCAACACACTGCTACAAGTTGATCCCGACTCACGGGATCCCTGGATGGCAGAGTAGCACTGTCTCCAGCCCATGGCTGGCATCCTCTAACTTCAGAGTGGAGAATGTCCCCCTACCCCTCCTAAAGGGGACAGAGAAAATCTAAGAGATTTTTAGAGATTAGATTTCTCCTCAATAGGCAAACTTCTCTTCCCCCTCGAAAACACCAGAAGTAGCCAGGCTGTAAGTTTTGGAACTGGAGAAACCACCTTACAAATTGCAAGTCCTGAATCAAAAAGCCACTAAGAACAGCTAGCAAGAGTGCATGGCCCAGAGGTCTGCCTCAGTGTTCTCAGAAAGCCCCCAGGGTTAGCAGCTGCTGTGGCCTC
Source organism: Echinops telfairi (assembly GCF_000313985.2). Classification (NCBI taxonomy): domain Eukaryota; kingdom Metazoa; phylum Chordata; class Mammalia; order Afrosoricida; family Tenrecidae; genus Echinops; species Echinops telfairi. The sequence goes on from NW_022111373.1 coordinate 85,038,522, forward strand.
AGGTGCAGCATCTCCCCTGGGGCACAGGGGGCTCCACTGTGATGGGCCAGAATCCCTGCCATGGAATCCGGGCATAAGAGTTTCACCCGAAATTTTTCAAGTGTAATTTGAGGAGGGGAGAAAGGAGACCTCAAGGGTGTGTGATGCTCTCACTGGGCCAAAAACACCCATTGCCCCCAATCTGGACATCTTTCAGTATCGAGCAGCCAGAAGACAGCATGAAAGCAAGGGAAGATATCACTAAAACATGGCTCACCTGATATATATATATTTTTTTCTTTCAACTTTTGGTGATTTGCTTGAAACTTTACACAGCAGATTGGCTATCGCTTGGTAAATTCCTACCCAACCTATTTGCTCTCTGAACTGGGGTCTCTAGGGACGGGGGTGGGGGGAGAAAAAAAGGCTCCTTAAGATAATGACTTAAAAAGAGTATTAAGTGTTAACACTGCTTAATTACCTCCAGGAAATATAAATCTTAAAGAGAGAGAAACTCTTGATAAGAAAGTTATGAAGCCATAAATAAACTAGATTAAGGAAAGTACTATAACTGCAGTAACAGTTGGTGCCAACAATCTTAAAGTACAGAGTGAACTATAAAATAAGGAAAAACTCAGCGGTTGGTTATGATCCCTTCTCAATATTGTAGTATTTAAATCTTACCAGATACCAAACACCGAAACCCAACCCACTGCTATGAAGGTGATGCCGACTCAGAGCAGCCCTGTAGGCCGGGGTAGAGCTGCCCCGTGAGTTTCTGAGACAGTGACTCTTTACCGGAGCAGAAAGCCCTGTCTTTCTTCTGCACAGCAGGCTGGTGGTTTCAAACTGCTGACCTAGAAGTTAGCAGCCCAGCTCAGGTCCACTGTGCCCCCGCAGATTCCTATGATATAAAAGATGACCTGGTACATCCCCCTCTTCTTTCCATTCTTAAACCTTCCAGGCACAACAGAAAATATGCTCTCAGGCAAATCCAATCAGGTTGCTTGTTCTTTCCTGGGCTCCTTTCCCACAAACGCATGCACCCTGAATCACGTGTTCCACTTGTTACTGGTGCCCGGTGCACAGTCAGGTCAAGCCACTCTGTGTGCACTATACCTCCTAACCCAACTCTGTTGCTTTGGCCATTGACCAGACCTGTGTTCCTGTTGTGTTGTTTTTCAACATCACCCTGTTCTTCTTACTTGCTAATTCGTAGGGTGTTTACAAGCAGCCAAGTTCAATAAATAACTCTTGACTTCACAAAGAACAGCAGGCACTTTCTCACCAGCTCTGCCCCACAACAGGAAGGTTTAGCAACAGCTCTGGCGACCAGGAGCCAATTCCACACCTCGCCGCCAATACAGATGTCTTCAGGGGCACCCAAGATGTGACACACAAGGTACTAAGATCACACCCTACAGTCACGCTCTGGAGTTGCTGGGTGGCAAAAACTAAAAGGGTGGAAATTGGAGTCCATTTGGAGGCACCTGACCCTGGTGCCCTGGTGCCATAATGGTTATGCACTGGGCTGCTAACTGCAAGGTCAGTAGTTCAAAACCCCCAGCTGTCCCAGGGGAAGAAGAGGGGGCTTTTTATGATCAGCAAGATTTCCAGTCTTAGAAACCCACAAGGGCAGTTCTACTGTCCTACCGTGTCACTGTGAGTCAGCATCGATCCCATGGCAGTGAGTGCATAAGGCTCCCTGGTGGCAGAATGGTTATGTGCTAGATAGCTCATGCCAAGGCCAGCAGTTCAAAACTGCCACCTGTTCCAAGACTGGGCTTCCTACTAAAGAGGTATAGCCTCCGAGACTCACAGGGCCGTTCTTCCTATCCTGTGGGGTCTCCCTGAGTCTGCATTGACTCAATGACAGTGAGTTTGTTTGGTTTTGAGAGGCACCTATGAGGTGGAGTCGATTTTGAGAGGCACTCCGGAAGAAAGACCAGGTAATCAATCTCTTTGTAAAGACTGGCTACTGAAAACCCCATGGTGTACCGCTCTTTTCTGGCACACGTCAGGTTGCCATCAGTGGTACTAAGTTCATTCTGACTCTCGTGTGCTTTAAAGGGTTTACAAGAGCTAGCTGACATCGTGGCTACATCGTGGCTGCTAATTGCAAGGTGAGGAGCTCAAA
>NW_022111373.1:85042399-85047294 GCF_000313985.2 Echinops telfairi
TCTGAAGTCAACTACCTTCAACCTTACCATTCTGAGCTTTTGTAGGAGACCCTGTTAAAAAGGAACTAAGAAGTGGCCGGGGACCTTCTGTTCTGGGTGAAAATGAGTTGTCTCCTCATGTGGAGAAGCCTTGGGCATCCATGAAGGTGTCCCATAGATACAGAGAGCTACCAGGTATGCATCGTTTAATGTCCGAGATATGTTCTATGAAAAGGACGTTACCTGATTTGAACACTGTGTGGATACCCTACTGAGCCTTTGTGGAGCCTACTTCCGGTCATCCCTGGCACTACTGCTGCAGGGCTGACGGAGGCCAGAGGCACCGCACGGGGGGCAGCAGCAGCCGCAGGGAGGAGCAGTGAGCTAGGAGGGAGCAGAGGGAGCCTCCTTGCCTTGTCCTCTGCCTCATCTGCTGGTCTCCTTGCGCCTGGTCCTGTGCTGCCAGTGTGTGCTTGGGGGTCTTTGTCAGGTTGTGTTGACCAGAGAAACAAATCCAGGAACACTTGTACATGTGTAAGAAAGAGCTGTATATCAAGAAGTGCTTCTATATCGAGAATGCATCCCAGCTCGGTCCACCTCTAGTCCACATGTCCAGTGTGAGTCCATAAGTCCCTCTTCAGACCCATGAAGTCACAGCAATGACGCAGAATGCAGGAAGATCACAGGTTGATGGCTGCAGAGTCTCATGGGCCCAATGGTGGATGCCGCACAGGGCTCTGGCAACAATCGGGGTCAGCCAACAGAGGGGGGGGGGGGTTGAGCTTCCCAGGGCCCTTCTTATGAGAAGGCCACACCCAAAAGAGGCAGCATCGGGCTTTGACCTGATTGACAGGTTGAACACGACCCAGCCTTTGATATACCTTCAAGGTGACATGAAATTAGGTAACTACCACAGGGTCTTTAAAAAGATTAGGGATAAATAAAAAAGTGAGCTGCTTTCCCTTTTTAAAAAAGGGGGATATGCATCTGAAGGTGCATCTGCAGCCAGAGGCTGTCCTAGTGGATGTTAAGGGAGACAAACCTGTGCATGTGGAATCCCTGGCCTGTGTACCTGTGGGGGAGATCCTATTTGCAAAGAATGGCTTTCTTTTATTATGCTTGCTAGGCCACCCCTTGTCTGGGGGACTCCTAAGCCTAATCACTTATGAGTTAAAGAAAGACCAGAAAGAAGAGATCAAGACATCCATGTGGGACAAAGAGAGATGCCAAGGATCACCAGCAGATACCAAAAACTAGGAGAGAGGCTCAGGTGGCCCCTTGGAGAGGAGGGCCCTGCTCAGACAGGCATGTAGATGTGAAGAACCACCCAACAAGGCTGTCCCAGGACACAGGCACCAGCATGCTCCAGGAGCTGCTGTGTTGCTCCCAACACAACAGAGAAGGAAGCCCTGTGCCCAGAGGGAACCTGGAAACAAGCAAGCTTAGAGGCCACCCCACCCCAGACAGCAGGAACCATAGAAAGAGTCAGAAAGCCAGGACCATGGTCACCACTTCTGACTCAAGTTCTCCCTTCATCTCTCTGTATAAAACAGTTGAAGTCCAGGGCCTCAACATTGCCAGCCATACCACCCCATTTCTAAGACTGTATCATTCCATGGTGGACTGGCCTTCCGTGGGCTAGTTGGAAACGGAATTGCCACTCAAAGTTACATCTCTATGGGAACTAGCATTTCTAGTTGCAAACAATTAGCTTTCAACCCCAATTATGAAACAGCTCAAAGAGAGCTTAGCCCTGACCTGCTTGCTAATTAAAAAAACAAAACACACTACTGCCACGGAATCCATATTGACACATGGCACCTGCCATGCATCACCGTGGACCTGAGCCCCAGAGGTTTCTCAAAGGCTGAAATCTGGAAGTGAAGACTGAGACTTTCCCTCCATGAGGCTAATGGGTGAACTTGGACCTCCAACCTTTCGGTCAACAGCCACACACCTGGTCTGCATGTACCAGCCAAGGACTCCTGCCTGCTGAAGGCACACTGGTGAGGTTAGGGGTGGGGATGGGGAGAATTCTACTGACAGAGTCTAGTTTTAACTTTGCAAACAGACTTCAGTCCACTTTAAGGGCTGGGTGTCTAGGATACAGGCCAGTAGGAGAGAGTCTTGGCTGCTGGGGGGTGGGGAGCGGGGGTGGAGGTAAGCACACCAATCTTTAAAACAAAGAGATGTTTGGCGTGCGTGTGTGTGTGTGTGTGTGTGTGTGTGTGTGTGTGTGTTGTTTTGTTTTGCTTTTATTTTTTTCAGAAGTTATTGGTCTAAGATCTATGGCAGACTTGCTCCGTGTCTGTCCCAAAGAGAGTAATTTGGAGCTGCAAGTTCATTCCAAACCCAAAACCATTCTGTTTGGGGGCTTAGGATTAAAAAGCAGATTCAGCCACTGGTCTAAGGACTCACACGCTGCCTATAAGTGAAAGATAGCAGTCTGAACTCGAGTCTCTGGGCACAAGCAAGCACACAAAGAAGCCTCTTTCCCAAATCCATGCTGTAGAGTCATTTCTCATGTGAGAAAGGATTGCTTTGTTTGAAAGATGACTCCCTGGGTCATTATACCATACCATTTTTAACGAGCATCCTTCGAGTACAGAGCTAAGGCCTAATGTTACCCTGGGTTCCCTGGGTGCTACAGAGCCCCAGCCTAATTGTTAAAGGGCCAGTCCACCTGGGGAAAAGCCTAGAGGTCTATTTCCACCCAACAGTAGAGCCTAGTTCTACTCTGACCAAGGGTCGGTAACCGGCTCTCGGGCCATATGCCGCCCTTTGGGTGTGTACATGTGGCCTTGAAGTACAACTGAAAAAAATTTTAAAGGATATAATTCAGATAATGGTGACTGATCTGTTTGTAGAAATATACTTATGGCTCTTAAATAATTTTTGGATTTGTTATGAGGGACAGGATCGGTTCTTCTGTCTCAAACGCTTGCTGTACTTGACCTACACTAATAGGTCAGAAACACAAGGAAACTGGTACCATATACAGGGAGACCTGATGGCACAGTGCACTGCTAATGGAAAGGTCAGCAGTTCCAAACCCCCAGCTGCACCATAGCACAAAGACCTGACTTTCTATTCCTGCGAAGATTTACAGTCTTGGAAACCCAGTGGGGGGAGGGGAGGGGCAGTTGCACTGTGTCTTAAACGGTTACTATGAGTCGGAATCCATTAGATGGCAATTAGCTTGGTTTGATTTGGATTTGGAGGTGAGGGTACCATCTAAAGAGCATCAGAGTCACACCCTAGTTCTCCTGCTAACCAAACCAGCCTTTTATTAGAAGACTTGGTTCAGTCACTATGTAAAGAAGCGGAGTATTTCAAAATCGCTTAGATACCTACGAACACGGAACGAAGCACTGTCCAGTCCTGCACCGTCCTCACCACTGTGAAGTCTGAGCGAACTGTTGCAGCCATGGTGCCTATGCTTCTCCATGAGGGTCTTCTTTTTGAGTGGGTGGGGCTAGAAAGCATACTAGTCTTCGATGTATATGACAATAACATACATCATCATTTAAAAAGATAAGTTGAAGCGGATCATGTAAGTAAACCCTATTTTTTTCTGTATGCTTTACTCAGCATAATCTGAACCCAGCCACCCTGAGCCTAGTCACGGATCAGAACACAACAATAGATTACCACGTCGGCCAGAGGAAAGGGAAATGGGCAGTCTCATAATGAATTACGCAATGAGAACTTTACATTGTTAAAGTCACACTCTAAAGGATCTCTTATTTCGTCACGTCACAGATGAGGGCAAGGGAGGTTAATGACTCATCAAGCACGGGAGCCAGGTCTAGTCCTTCCATCTCCCGCCTGCACTCTCCCACAACACCCAGAACTGCCAGATGTCCGCAACGCATTTCTACTCTCCGCTTTAGATCTGGAGGACTAAAGAGTTCTACCCAGGACCCCTGTATCTTACAACCACACGTCAATATGTCATCACAACTTTAAAAAAATTCCCTTAAACGTAAGATTTTTTTAAAGGGAGGGGGGCACAAGTGATTGTAATGGATAATCAGAAATTATTCTGGTAGCAGTTTTCCAAAGCCAACAGGTTGAAGTAAAAATTGATTTATAGTCAAATCCTTTCATTGGTGAAAATCCACTCATTGCATTAACTGATGATCTAACTCTAGAACCACAGCTTCAGGCCAGCCCACTCACCTTAACTAGAGCTACGCAGACAGGACACTTCATCTTGACAATTAGGGCAAAGGCAGAGGGATTCTTTCACTAACTGAGCAGTTCATTCTTCCAACAGTCATTCATTCCTTCAGCACCCTCCACGGTTCCTTCAAACACACTCAGCGCTTGTTTCTGTGGCCCCAGGTTACAGGCATGAGCACAAGGCTGGCATCTAATGGAGGAGGAGGAGGAGGAGGAGGAGGAGGAGAGATGGTAGAAGCTGAATACAGAGCACAAAACAATGGTCTCCCTAGTCCACCTGCTGGTCTCCTCCGCCTCTTCCTCGGGCCCCTCCTCCCCCTCCCTTGCAGGACAGCCCTGTGGACCAATTACCAAGTGCATTTCAAATGGACTTTTACATAAATTGAGCACGCACATACTTGTCAAACACTCAAATGACTTCTTAACACCCAATACGCCTCAGCTTCTACAATGTTCTATCACTGCAGAGTGAAAGAAAGATCCCTGGTGCTGCCATGGGTTAAGCAACTGGGGCTGCTAGTGGCGAGATCGGCTTTTCAAAACCACCAGTCGCTTCCTCAGGAGAAGTGAGAAACTGCTTCCATGAAGAACTGCAATCGGGGAACCAACTATAATGATAGATGTATAACCGCTTTCCCCTGGGGACTCACAACACAAACATGGATGGAGTAAAGTATGAAAATAATAATAATTTATAATTTATCAGGGGGTCCACGAGGGAGGGATGGTGG
>NW_022111373.1:85047858-85049908 GCF_000313985.2 Echinops telfairi
CTTTCATGAACTGCGTGCCCACAGTGTGATCCTGACAATCGACCCCTCACACACGTTTACATCTGCAGTGGTTTTCAAAGATAACTGATGCCCAAAGTGAGAGCCCTAAAGCACTACAAGAAGCCTAATCATTAAACACACAAACCAAATAATCTAGCTTGTTTGGTGCAGAAAAATGTGCCATGGCATTAAAAAGGGGAAGAAGGTAAGTAATGGGGGGAGTTGTCAAATGAATCTGTAGTGAACCCTAATATTCATGGGACCCAAAAAGGCTTTTCTCCCCCAAACATTCTATTCAACAAAGGCTTTATCTACCACCTTCTTTTTAAGACTCCAACGTCCATACTGCAGATAAGAAAAAAGAGGAAAAAAGAAAGAATTAGAACAAGGCATGCCAGGTAACCTACTATGCAAAAAGTATGGATTCGGAAAGAATTCTAAAGGCAGTGAGAACAGTATGGTTTCAGAAGGTCACAAGATCCTGGTGGATTTACCCCCAGAAACTCTCCACCCCTGATGTTACTCCACACATTGTTCAAATGGTTGCCCTCGGCAGCTCCCATAGGTGACCTAAGTTCTGTCCAGGTAGAATGTTTTCCTTCAAAAGTGGAAATTTTGAAAACAAAAGCAACATTGACATTTTTATTTTATTTTGTCTTCTGTGTGTTTTCTTGTTCCCCACCAGTCTTACTGGTATATCATTCACAGTTCACGTATCATACCGTTCACTGGTTTGATCCCATCAAGAAGAGATCCACCGTCATCACCACGGTTTTAGAATATGTTTTTCACTCTTGTCCCCATCATTATAAGCTCCCCATTTCCCCCCTACCTCCCCTGCCATGCCCACAAGGAACCATGAATCTATAGATTTACCAATCCTGGAGTTCATGTACAGAAAAACCATTTTTAAAAACTCACAAGAAAAACAGTAAAACAGATAAAAACCTCAATGCAAAAGAAAGCAGAAAATAATTTTTAAAAACTAGAACAAATTTAATTGGATCATAAGGGGTATCCAATGGTACAGTGTTAAATCATAGCCTAAATTCATCTGTGACATTCTTATGAAGAAAATCCCAGTGCCAAGGTGTGATTTCCACTTTTCTCTCTTATTCTCTGACCTTTTGTATAAGGAGGCGTATCCTGGTGAAGATCCACCCATCACCGACAGTTAATATCTAAACAACCTTAAAGGCACTGCCTGCACTGAAGTCCCACAAGGTATTACAGGCACTTTCTGGATGAAATCCTTTCTTCAACCAACCGCAAACTAGATGTGTTTATTCGGGTACCTTGCAATCCCTCGAGAACAAATACCCTGGAAATACAGTGGTACGTGAAGTAAAGTTTGTGAAGTAATATTTTAAGCAATAGATCGGTGGTTCAAAGTACCAAAATTGGGGGCGGGGGGGTGGGGGAGGCAAAGAAAGGATAGTCTTTCCTTATTTGACAAGTAATTTCCTCCAATCCGCATTCCCCCTTGGGTCTCTCCCCTTACCCCACATTCAGCTTTTAAACCAATGTTCCACTGACTCAACTTGAAGCTTCTGCTTACTATTTTAAGAGCCCCTAAGGAGGAGATGGCCAGCATTCTCTTGGGTTTTCCTGATTTGGGCTCAACTCACTGGGGATAAGGCTGAAATTCTTCCAGAGGAGAAGCTCCTAGTATGGTTCTTCTTCGCAAATCAAACATCTGTGGCTGCGCTTCTCTGGAGTGACACCCCCTTTCCCTCTACCCTACTTTTCTGGCTGGTAACCTCAGGGCAGGGATCCCAAAGGGTTCAATTTGGCTCTGCCCCCTGCTGAGAAGCTGTCATTCTGTCTAGATCCATGGTTCTCAACCTTCCTAATGCCGTAACCTTTAATACAGTTCCTCATGTTGTGATGACCCCCAACCATAATACTATTTTCATTGCTACTTCATCACTGTCATTTTGCTACTGTTATGAATCAGGCGACCCCTGTGAAAGGGTCGTTAGACCCCCCAAAGGGGTCACAACCCACAGGTTGAGAACCACTGCTCTAGCTATACTGACTCAGCACTGAT
>NW_022111373.1:85051288-85052695 GCF_000313985.2 Echinops telfairi
CCGATTTCACAGCTGGAGCTTGTTGTTCTGCCTAATCCTCAAAGCGCAAGTGACTCCTCCCCAATCATTCCAGGAATTCTGAGCTGGATGAGAGAACCCAAAAAAGAAAGGGGAGCAAGGAGAGGGAAGGAAGCAGTAAGAACCCGGAGCCTGCTGAAGATACACCTGCGTAGTCAGACTTTAGGTCATGGTTCAGCATAAACCAACATTACCAGAAACCACAGGCCAAGCGTGGGCCACGTTCAAAGCAGGAATCTTTGAACCAGATGATGCAGAGTGGCGTAAACGTCAACCCAAACAGGTGCGGAGGGCAGATCACCAATGAGGTGGAAGGCAGGTGGACTGCAGTTGCTATACTGCAGTGGCTGTAACCCAAATGTGCTCCCAGGTCACTGGTGGCTGCATCTCAAACTCCGAACGGGAGCTCCTGTTCAAAACTGAATGTCGGTTGGATCACTCACCTGCGTGACTTCTTACATTTCTAGAAAATTCCATCCTGTTTCAAACCATGATAACACACTCCCTCTGAGAAGTTAAGATGGCCCCTGGCCACTTCCCTAAATCTCTAAAGCACAAGTTGGCATGCAGAAAATCACTTGGTTTTCTCTTTCTGTTATCAGATCTCCCAGCATCAATTTAAAAAACTACCATCTTTTCAGTGCTGCTAAGCAGAGCACTTAAGCACGATACCAACCAACTGAAACCCCTGCCATCAGGTCGATCCCAACATAGTGAGCCTGTAAGACAGGGCAGAACTGCCCCTGTGGGTCTCCGAGACCGCCACTCTTCCTGGGAGTAGAATGCCCGTCTTTCTCCAATGGAGCAGCTGGTGGTTTCAAAGTGCCGGGCTTGCAGGAGGCTGCCCAGTGCATAACCACCACCCCACCGGGGCTCCTGAAATCATCCCGAGAAGCTTGAACGGACCATGGGGTCCTCTCACCAGCCTCATCACACTGCCCATGCACTACCTTCTAGTCAGTCAAACATGTTCGGAAAGCCCTTTCGAATAGTATTGAATGAGTGCTCACTAAGAACAGGCTCCATGAGCAGAAGAGAGGTGGTATATTAACAGAAAGGTTAATGAGCCATATACCATAAAGCACTGCTGTTGGTACAGCATAAGAAATGCTCTGTCCATGAAATTAAAAGCGATAACTATGTTACACATGTATCTACTCATGAACAAAAAGGCCTTCCCGGAGCAGTAAAATATGCTGCTGGCATAGGCCACCAGGGAAGGGACCTGAAGACTTGGATTGGTTCCTGCTGTAGCTCTGCCGTTCTTCACAAGCCACCTGGTTCAAATGCAGTGTTCGCAGCACATGCCCCTGCGAACTGCTTACTATGTGACAAGCATCAGGGTGGGGACCCTGCTGAAACGCTCACAATGTCTCATGACAACCTGGG
>NW_022111373.1:85053818-85055755 GCF_000313985.2 Echinops telfairi
TCTTTCACCAAGCATGATGTCCTCCGTGAACAGTCTCTCCAGAGCACATGGCCAAAGTACCTGAGACGAAATCTAGACGCCCTCACTTAAAGGAGCATTCTGTCTGCACTGCGCTCAAGAGAGATCTGCACTTGGTTACTGGCAGTCCATGATACTTTCAACATTCGTTCCCAACGCCTTAATACAAAGACACCAAGTCTTTGGTCTTCTTTATTCATTGTTCAGCTTTTCCTAAGTGCATGGCCAGACCAAACCAAACTCGCTGCCATCAAGTCAGCTCTGACCCACAGTGACTCTATAGGACGTGCAGAACTGCCCCTCTGGGTTTCTGAAACTGTAAATCTTTACAAGAGCAGAAAGTCTCATCTCTCCCCCACAGACAGCTGGTGGTTTCGAACTGCTAACCTTGCAACCCAACAGGTAACCAACACACTATGCCACCAGGGCTCTTTCATATCACGGCTGGGGACAGGTGCACCTTAGTTCTCAAAGTAGTAGTAGTACTGCTGTGCCGTTCAATACTTCTCAGAGGTAAGCAATTTGATGTCTTGACTATTGCTTCCATGGCATGAAATCCTTGACAGCTTCGGTACTTTCTCCATTTACCAGAATGTTGCTTATTGTTATGTTTGAACCCATTGTAGCCACTGCTTCGTCATCCTCAATGAGTTGGATTGGCACAGAGGCTGCAGTAACACGCTCCAGTGTTACAATTGTGAGGTTGGCACAGGATTAGGAGGTGCAGCTAACTCGGCAACACCTACCAACAACCAGGATGTTGCTTATTGATCCAGTGGTGAGGATTTTGTTTTCTTTATGCTAATGTGTGATCCATACTGAAGGATGCAACCTTTGACTTTCATAACAAAGTGCTTCAAGTTCTCTTCACTTTCAGCAAGCAAGGTTGTGCCACCTGCCTTTCATGGCTGTGAAGGGGTCTGTCTTTAATCCTAGTGCCACGCTCTTCTCTGGAGTCCAGCTTCGCAGATTATGTGCTCAGGATACACACTGAATAAGTATGGTGAAATGATGCAACCCTGACACGTCTCTTTCCTGATCTTAAACCACACACTGTCCCTTTGTACTATGCAAAGGACTGTCTCTTGATCTATGGACAAGTTCTGCATGAGCACAATTAACTGTCTGGGGAGTCTCCTTATTCACAATGTTTTACATAATGGATTATGATCCACACAGTCAAATGCCTTTGCAGAGTCGATGAAACACAGGTCCACCTCTTTCTGGTATTCTCTGCTTCCAGCCAAGGGCCGTCTGACATCAGTAATGATCTCTCTTGTTCCACATCTTGTTCTTACTCTGACTTCAACTTCTCACAGTTTGTTGTTGATGTACCGCTGCAACCATGTCTGAATGATCTTCAGAAAATTTTTACTGTGACAGTAATGATATTGTTTAATAAATTCTTTATTGCCTGTAAACGTAAAAACTTTCCTTGATATCAGATTGGTTCTGTTGGATCCCCTTTCTTTGGAATGGGCACAAACGTGGGTCTCATCCAGCAGATTAGCCAGTTAGCTTTCTTCTAACTTTTTTGACACAGGAGGGCGAGTGATAATCCATCTGGTCTGGTCTGCAGTCACTAGTCTTTAGTGCTCCTGGCGCCAACTCTTCCCAAAATGCAATGCTGGTGTCAGATCACTTTGTTGCTTGTCTCTTTCCATTCACACATCCACAGACCCATCATGCAGTTCCCACTGCCTGGGCAACTCTGACCACCTCCCTTTCCCCAATACTCTCTTCATCCTTAAGTTCTCAGCTCAAACATCACTTCCTCGGCGAGGCAGTCCTTAACTCTCAGAGGAAATGAGTTACCCGGGGCAAGCACACACTCCTCTGCACACCACTTATCCGGCTTGATGCCAATTAATTGATGATCATATATATGATTAATGACTATATCAATAACTGATGATCTT
>NW_022111373.1:85056956-85062118 GCF_000313985.2 Echinops telfairi
ACTGTTTGTGGTTCAGTTGGTTTTGCTCTGCTTTTCCTCATTGTCGTTGACCCTCCACTCAGCACAATACCCTTTTCTAGCAATTGGTCTTTCCTGAAGATGTACCCAGAGCCAGGAAGCTGAGGTCTCTCTCTCTCTCCAGCCTCCATACTAAGGAGCATTCTAGTAATATTTCCTCAAGAATTGATTGAAGTAGCGAGTCCAAAAGAGGACTAAATAATAAATATGCTGAGATTTATGCACTCACTACCTTTTTTTTTTTCAAATTATGAAACCACTGTGATAAATAAAATATAAATTGAGTGAAAAGCTGTGCTAAATGTACAGTTGGTTTTTGCTATTTATTCTCTTCTTGCTGAGACTAGAAATGGGTGTACTGAACTACTATCATGTGGGGGTCCTCCCCTATCCAAAATGATAGGGAAAGCAGTCCTCAGACTCAGGGACAACGCAATCGAAGAGTTTACCCACAGCTCTGAGTGTGTCTGTTGTGAAAAAAATAATTGTTTCCCAATTTATCCCAATAAAACAAGTTGAAAATCCTTTTGATGACTTAAGTGTTTTCCTGACACTCTTGTAAGAAGCCTTGCAAGTGTCAAGCTCTAGTGTACAGATGAAAAAGCACAGCTAATGTGCATGTCTCTCCCAAAGCCAACTGAGTGCTTCCTCAGGGATTTGATTTCATTCAAATTTTACATAAAATGACTGACTGTAACACTTTCCACCATGAACCAGGAGGATGTCCATGCTGCTGAAAGAGATGCGAGCGTGATAGTTGACAATAAACAAACTCACTGCCATCTAGGCATGGCCATTCAGAGAACCAGTAGGACACGGTAGAACTGCCCCTGTGAGCTTCCAAGACTGTAACTCTCTCTAAGAGAGTAGAAAGCCCTGGCTTTCTCTCCTGGAGCAGCTGGTGGTTTTGAACTTCAGACCTTGTGGATTGCAGCCCGACAAAATAAATACATACACACAGAGAAAAATCACCCTTCAATCCAATGTACAGTTATTTTCAAACACTACTTTCCCCATCTGTTAAACATCTTTACTGAGGCTTATGAATTGATTCGAGGCACTGAGAGATGCAAAATGACCCAGATTCCGTGTCGTAAGACAACAGTTACACGCATGCATTACTGGAGCATCACAGGGTGCATCGGGAAGGGGCTAGGACAGAAAACCTAAAGGCAGGTCCCAGTCCTCTGGCCTGGATCATCCTGTCTATTAGAGATGCAGCCTGTTGCATTTGAATATGCATAGACCTCAACTCCACAGGCTTGGGGAAGAAGGGGCAGATGTTCCATACAGTCTATCTCGATGTTTCCCAAAGTGGGCAATCCCACTCCCTGGAGTTAGGGGTTGGGGAGGCGCTAGAACGACCCAGGAGTATTGCAAAAGCAAATAGCTACAAATTACCCTGGATTATGTACAAAAGTTGTTAGTTGTCAGCGGAGCACTAATTTCCTTCCCATAGCCTCCCACCTTGAAAATGGGGGAGTAAAAAAATTTTTTTAATTAAAATAAAAAAAGAAAAGGAGGGAGTAAGCAAAGTCAGTTTGGGAACTTAGGGTCTATTTAAACAGCCTCAGCCATCTCCAACTCTGCTGTGTTGGACATGAAGTACATTCAAAACTAGACTCACTGCCAAATTAGACCACTGTTCTCAAGACATCAAAGGAGGTGGTGCTGGCTGATATGATAGGTGTTGTCAAGTTGGTGTTGACTTACCGAAACTCCAGGCAACAGAAGGGAACTGTCCCCATTGAGTTTCCAGGCGGTAATTTACAGGGGCAGATCCACAGGTCTTACTCTCACCACACAGCTGCGTGGGCTCAAACCCACCTTTGGTTTAATAGCTGAGCACTTATCCATTGAGCTACCAAACATCCTACCAAGATCTTAACATTAACACACCACTGGCCCAGAGAAACCGGAAATTTGCTATGTTTCACCATTGTGTCAGTAAGTTACTGTGGAGAACTTTGGAAAGCAGGACTCTCCCATGACAGAACTAACAGTTTTAAAATCTAAATGAACCTCTTTCCCTTTTATGGGATGCACTAAAGGCTTTTAATGCTTTATACTCTGTGTCTTGTTCCAGAGGATAAAAAGTACCACCCTAACAGCCACTAACCTGACAGCGCATTGTCATCATACAACAGGGTACAAATAAAAACTGTCTCCCAGCAGATACCCACAGCAAAGGTGTCACTTTGAGGACTGCGGTGTGCCTGACCCAGGCCACAATATTTTCAACAACCTCATCTGCTTGAGAAGGCCAGGCAACGAAGAAGAGAGATTGAAGAGGAATGAATTCTTTGGCATTATCGCATTGGGGAAGCATCCTGAATCTCCCGGGGCCCACCAGAAGAACGAGCAGACACTCTGTCTGGCAAGAAGAGCAACCTGACTGTGCCGCCAGGAGACTTCAGGTCGTGTACGTTAGCCCTCAGGAGGGCCCCGTTCCTGGACAAAGACCGCGTGGCTGGGGGAAAGGAAGGCCTTCAGTGAGATGGATCGACACCATGGCTGCAAGACAAGGGGCCAAAACACATCAGCCACCGTTGGGGGCTGTGCCACATCAGGCAGTGCTTTCTTTGGTTGCCCATGAGTCAGCGTCAACTCGACCGCCCTCACAACAGCAGATTCTAATATTTTGGGGCTAAGTGGACCAGACACCACCTCAGGTTCTGGAAACAAAGGCAGCGCATGCATGCTGCATAAATAAAGGAACAAGCCAAACCTACCATGTAGTCCTACTCCACAAAACTTGATCACACTCAACTTCGCAAATTAATATTTATTCTACAAATGAATATTTACTTGGCACTCCATGCTATATGTGTTAGAATTAAATTAGAGAGTATGCCTAAAATGCCGAATCATACTATTGCTACAATTCTCCCCTAAGAAGTGAGAAAACAAGGTGTTATGGGAGTTGAATGACCCACAACACCAAACAGAGTGTAGGTGGCAGAGTGAGGAATCAAACCCAGGCCTTCCACCAAGTGAACCTTCTGGAATGCTATTTATAATTGGGTGTACTTTCTAAGGAGAGGATTTATAACTTTCACCAAATTCTCAGGGAGAGCCAGTCTCCCAGAAGGTTACAAACCACTGCGCCATGCCACCACCAGTGTAAGAAAAGACGACGGCCCTGCACTACAGCCCCTGTCACCAAGATGATCACTTCTCTCCTCTTAGCAGGGAGGGAGAAACTCCTTGTTTCTAGTGTCCCCTTAAGATTCTCTGAGCAAGTCAAGATTTTCACTCCCAGCGGATTTCCAAGGCTCCCTGTCACGAGTTAAGTTACACAATAAATTGCAATACTGTAGCAGTGGACATCCAATTCTGAGCTTCACAAATACTGACCTGCATAATTTAGCCACTCTACTCTCCAAAATGTGTTTCAATCAACCAGTCCCAACCACCTTGCCGGAGAAATATGCTACCATTATTACATCTGCCCTCAAGAAGGTAACACCCCATTGTTGCCCTAGGGCTGAGCAATAAAATCTGCTACTGAACTAGGATCAAAAGTGAGATGATGCCAATTTCCCCAACCTAGGAACTGCAAGACCACATCACATAACCAACCACAAGCACCCTTTCGCTATGCTAAAAACACACTGCAATGCACTCTACTGATGACAACACTAATTAGGATCTAATTGCTGTTGCCATTAAGTTAGGGTACACCCCTAGCTCCTACAGATGTGTGTTCCACTCTGGAAGTTGAGGAGGACATCACACACGTCTGACATCTCAAAGGGAGCTGTGACCAGCCAGGAGCACTGGAACATCTCTGTTGGCCGTTTGATGGTAGACGTTGCCAGCTAATCCCTAGCCCCCCACCACTGAGCTAGCAGTTCCAGGATCAATCTAGGACTCTGTCTCCCTCCTAAACCTCAGACGGCACACAGGGAATGGAGTACTAGAGCATGGACCAAAACTTGACAATGAGGTTAATTTGTTCAAACACCTTATTTTACAGATTAATCAAAGTGAATTTTGGAGAGATCCCACACTCAAGGACAGCGGTGACTCTAGAAAGCAGGTGTCCAGTCACCTAGCCAGCATTTTCATTCCCCAGGCACTGGGGGACTGGGCACAGAAGCCTGGCTACCACCAGTTAAGCACTGCCAGGCTAGGACTTGCCTCTTCTGACCTTG
Organism: Echinops telfairi; assembly: GCF_000313985.2. Lineage (NCBI taxonomy): Eukaryota > Metazoa > Chordata > Mammalia > Afrosoricida > Tenrecidae > Echinops > Echinops telfairi. The sequence goes on from NW_022111373.1 coordinate 85,061,132, forward strand.
TGCCAGATCCAGCCTTGGTCTCCAAGGAGGAGTCCCAGAGGCTACTACCAGTCACTGGTCTCAGCTTGCTTCTGCTGGGGGACAATGCCAATTACTCACTAAGGCTACCCTCATCAGAGATGAGGAATAGCCCATTCTGGGCTGAGCAATTAATTTCACAAGATTATGTTAGGGTGATGTTTTTTATTTATGACTCTGCCTGATCAAGATGACCTCCCTATTATAAATAAATAAATAAATAAATAACGTTCAAAGTAAACAGTCTTAGAGATATGAAGTACCTTAAGCTTCCTTCCTTACTGTCCTGGGGCGGGTGGGGGGCGCGCGAACAGGGACTAGAGTGGTGGGGGAGCCACACAAAGCAACTGGTAAGATACCAAGGCTTTATGTTCAGTGTCTCGTGGCGGGACCCACACTTTTGCATCAATATCCTTCCAGGAAACCAGGACCAACACAGACCTCTTAGAAGACACCCCCTATTTGTTCGGAGACCAGGGCGCCAAACACCCGGGGGGGAAAAATCTGAATGGAAGCTGCCTGCACACAGGTCACCAGCCGAGGAGTGCTGGGGGGCGCGGCGTCCACCTCCCTGGAGTGGAAGAAGCAAACGCCACCAGGACGCGCCAAGCCCAGGAGCAATCCCAGGGTCCAGGGCACTGACTGACGCCCCACCGCACAACTTCGCAGATACCACTCAGTCTCCAACACACACTCCCCCCACCCCGGCCCACGCGCTTGGGTGGAAAGCAGCGTCCACTTCGGAGAAGAATAAGGTCTTCGTTGGGGGCACAGACCATATCCATGCACAGACCGAGGGAAGCAGCCGCAGCCCTGCGGAGTTTGCTGTTCTGACATTTTAAAGAGAGCCTAACACACGCACAGGTAACAGCCATGGAGAAGTCTGCGGCTCCGGAGACTTCTGTCCCTGTCGCTGTCGCCGTCCCTGGCTGGAGTACCCTGGCTGGGGGTCCCTGGCCCACCGCTAGC
>NW_022111373.1:85062965-85078570 GCF_000313985.2 Echinops telfairi
GGCGGGCGGGGCCGAGGCGGGGCGCGGCTGGCACCCCTGGGTCCCGCGGGCCGCAGGGAGACGCGGGCGGGACGCGGCCCTCCCGGGTGGGAATGGAGCCCGAGATCAGAGCCTCCTGTCGGGATTCCGAACTTAACTGGGGAGTGGCTGGCTGTGCTTGGGGACCTGGAGGAGGCGACCGAGGGGTCACGAGAGCTAGGAGAAGAACTGGACTTTGTCTAGGAAAATAAATGAAATTGAGGAAACTGAGGCAAAAGGTCCAGAAGGAGAACGGCTGGAGTTTATTGGGGGTGGGAGGAGGAGACGACAAAAATACACGCAGCCACCAGTGTGCTGGAGCAGGAAAGGGAAAGCTTCGTGGTGTCGTGGACCGACAGAGCTCAGTTACAAATCCCTGATTTTCCATATAAACCCGCTGGATCATATTTTCTTGCACTGTACATAGAGAAACGAATACCTACCTTGCCTGGCTACGAAAAACCAAACGTACTGCCATCCGTCGATTCCAACTCATGGTGCCCCCGATAGGACAGAATGGAACTGCCCCTATGAGTTTCCAGCCTATAGCCTTTTATGGGCGTAGAAAGCCTCAGCTTTCTCCCACAGAGCGGCTGGTGGTTTCGAACTGTTAGCAGCCCTATGTGTAACCCACTACAAAAACTTCCCTTGAGTGCCTAGCTGGGTTATATGAAGAGTTTCCAAAACTATTTTCTGCCTTGATTTCTATTTATGATCTAAAATGTTCAGTCAGAGACTTTTGATGGGGTGGGGACCTGGAATAACAAATTATGCTCCTGTTTAATTGGGACAACGAATGTGCCCAGGACTATTGCCAGGTGCTGGACACACAAAGCTATCTCTCTAAGCAGAGCATCAAGACAGTTCACCTGTGTGTGCTTTCTTTCTCTCAGCCCCAGGAACTGTAACCCAGCAAGCTGCAGGAGCTAGTGCTACATTGTCCTAACCTTTCAGAACTAGAGCAAAGAACGCCATCCAAATGGAACCACCTTAAGGCTCCCTACCCCTTAGACTGGAGGAGGCAGCGTCCTGGGTGATGTGACTTGAATTTCCTGGGAAGCCTGCACTCGACTCAGCAGTGGGAAATAAATGATTCACTTGCCTTCAGCTCCAGCCCCATTCTGCACTCGGTGATGGTGGCCTAGGACATAAATTCACCTAGATTCAATCCCGCAGATGTTGATTGAGATGTGTGCCAGGTCCTTGCGGGGGCTGATACAAAGATGAATAAGACAGGTCCCTGCCCTTGAGGAGCTTATGGTCAATTGAGAGATTGATACTGCATAATGTAGCTCCATTATTAATGCTTGAAAGCAGCGGCGAGAGCTACAAGAAACGACGTGCCCTGGGAGGAAAGAGCGTGGTGCAGAATCACAGTAGCAAGTCCTCCACCTGAGGAGTCCCCAAGCATTTTAGATTTCTCCTTGTCAGCTCAGCTTTGCCAAAGGTCGTTAAGAGCTGAAGAGCTTGGGTGAGAGCCCCTTCAGTTAATGAAGCCTTTTAAACTCTCACTGTATGTACAAAGGATACATGGTACAAAGTGCTTCCTATTAGACAGCAAGTTTTGTCCTGATCAGATTCTCTGCAGCTCCCCACCCGCCCCCGAGATGAAGGGGAATGAAAAAATGGTGCGATCCCAAAGCCAGAGCAGACCATACTGCAAAATGCACCCTGGGTGTCATTGTGACACTTCAGAAGGATCCACGGGTTGTGGAGCCCCGCTGAGGAAAGGACAATTCTGGTGCCTGAGCTAAGCTGGGGAGAGCAGGGCGGCAGAGAGCACAGGGGGCGGTCCGAATCCGAATCCCGCAATAACCTCCTAGTCAGGAGCATTGGTCTTTATGCGGCCCTTCTGTGGTTGATTCGCCGCCACAGCGGCAGTGAAATGAGGACTTGAGCAAGGCATTTGCGTGAAAGAGCAGGAGAGGATCCTTGTCGTGCATTGTGGAAGCGGCAGCCACGACGTGGTCTGAAGGATCAACAGTTGGAACACCAAGGGTTGGGTTCGCCCCAAGCATCTTCTAGGGATGAACTTGAACCCCGGCAACAAATTCATGAACCCGATTTTTTTTTAACCAGCCCACTTTATAGATTAAGAAACTGAGGGTAATAACATGCCAGACACTCCAATAACATGCCATAGTCACCCAGTAAGTGGGTGGGGATCTGCAGTTTGAACCCAGTGTGGTTCCAGGACCTTCTTTCTTAAGCGGCCTAATACGTGTCTCCAAACCGACGATTGGCTAACTAGGAAGCCAAGCCTCGCCATGGCTGCCGAGTCCATTTCCACTAATGGTGACACTGTAGGGTTCTCAAGGCTGAAAGTCTTGATGGAAGCACGTTGTCACATCTTTCTCCCACAGAGCAGCTGGTGGGTTTCAACTGCGGGCCTGTGGCTGGCAGATGACAGCCCTGTGGCCTGTGGTGCCAGCAGTGGATGCTATCTCACAGCAACCCTATAGGACAAGGGAGAACTGCTCCTATGATTTCCCAAGACCAACCGTCTTCACGGGAGTTGAAAGTGTGGTCTTCCTCCCACCCAACGGCTGGTGTTTTCAACTGTCAGCCTTGGAGATCAAAGTCCCATGTCTAGCCACCATCCCACCAGGGCTCCCCCTGTATATACTCCATTAGAAGCACCCAGAGGAAGGGGTTTTGTTGCTTTCCTTCAACGTGTACAAGGATATACTTGAGGAAAAGATTTGGGTTTGAGTTTTCTTTCCAAATAATGCTTATAAGGCATTTACTAAGTGCACGGTTTTATGCACTGATTTGATCAAACATCATCTGTGAGATAGCTGAAACTATTATAATCCTCATATAACGTCTGCGAAATGAGGTGAAAACTGTGGCACAGAAAAGTTAAATAACTTGCCCAAGGTGACACAACCAGCAAGTGATGAAATCAGTATTCACACTCAGGCAGTTTTGCCCTAGTGACTAGGTTTTTAACTCCCACAGATCAAAGTACTAGATCAATGTTTCATGCAGTTTTCAAACCTCATGCCTAAATAAGAAATGCATTTTATATTGCAACTCATGACAGATCTACACATGTAGGAATAAAGTTTCATAAAATACCCACCCTTCCCATAAGCAATGCAGTCGGAAATTCTTATGTTTATGGAAAATAAAGATATGACTTGTGATCTACGGAATGGATTTAATAACCCATTTTTAAACCTGCAGTTGAAACCAATACGTTTGATTCTCCCCACACCCCGCCCATGAGGGAAATGTGCTTGTGGTCAGGCTGAGGATTTCCGACCAGAAATGAGCAAACACCAAGAAGGACTCGAAAACAGAAGATGATCAGCAGGTCAGGATAGGACACCCCCCCCAACCCCACCCCAACCCCAAATTTCCCAATTAGATCCATGGACAAATTTTGGAATATAGTCATGCCTTGGTAGTGTCATGATTACACATTAGGCTGCAATCTGCATGGTCAGCAGTTTGAAACCACCAGCATTTCTGAGGTAGAAAGATGGGGTTTTCTACTCCTGTAAACAGTTATGTCTCAGAGACCCATAGGGTGTGCTATGAGGCAGCATTGACTCGATAGCATCCAGTCAAATCAAGTTAAACCACTGGACTAAATTCAGTTCTGATTTATCAAAATCTTAAAATCCAACTTTCTTAATTAAACCACAAGCATATCTCTTGGTTTCCAGGAAAAAATAAAAAACCCTTTCCAAGAGAATTGCTCATGAATGGAGATTGGTTTGAAGGTTCAACTTTTTTCTCTTCAGTGTCACAACACCAACAGTGAGAAAAATAAAAATAACCCAATTCCTGGGGCCTTGACCTGTCCCACAGTGGAATCCCTGCTGCAACTTCAGAGGACAGAGTTAGATTAGACGACAGACCATGAGGGGCAAGGTCAGCCTCCTCCATGGTAATCTGAGTCAGTCCATTTGTCCCCCTGGACATGCTCCAAAGGGTCTAATCCAGACACCAGCACCCACGGGAACTCAGTAGACATTCATTGTGTTTTGTAACTGAGCATTTGCCTCATTTTTCGGGGCAGTTCTCCTAAGCTGCTGTAGAGAGACATTGCCTGGGGGAGTGTGTGTGCTCCCTCAGCTTCTGCAAGCAGGTGAGGCCAGGTGTGATTGCCCTCCCATCTTTAGTCATTTTCATGAACTTTCTCACCAGCATGAGGTATAGGATTTAAGAACATTAACAACAATTGCGTTTCTATGTACATGGAATTAGAATATTATGAACTTTTTTTAGCTTTGATTAATTTTATTACAACCAAGTGCCCTTAAGTTACCAGTCTTACTTTTGGATGCCATCTGTATGGATAGTTACAGAATTTAGAGTAGAGTTTAAAGGACTATTCAACTGCAGGGCAATCATCCAATGAACATCTTTTTACAAAAGTATATTTACATATGTTCCTATTATGCTAAGAAATTCAAAATATCAGATTATTTTTAGACTGTGATATTCTTCACCACTGATAGCTTGTTATTATGAATGATTTATTTGCCTGTTCCCCAGTGACCAATAAATGCAATTTTGAAACAATCCAATAGATTTGTTAAAAGGTGGGTGTTGAGGTGGCCTAGACAACCTATATCAGGTGATGTAATATCACACAGACAGACCATGGTTGTTTCTGACCATCCCACCAGGAGGAAACCCCTTATACACTCTCAAACTTTCATTTGTGTCAGAGGCTCTGGGAAATATAGGTGTAGAGTACAAGTTTACAGAAACTAAGCAAAAGAATTTTTAAATAAGAGTCCAAAAAGACAAAAGGAGCAAAGACAATAGAGTGAATTGATGGAGAAGTCAAAGACAATAGAGCCTCTGATGGAGAGGTCAAGGAGAACGTGAAAGAAAGTTTTGTTCACAAAGTCAACCAGGGAAAGGAGGAGGCTGCTCTGATGGCTTAGAAATCCATGCTCTCAAGTGTAGCATGTGGAGCACTTGGCATCAGATCATCAGATCAGGGCATGCTAAATCCTTGGCCCACCCAAAGGTAGGCAAACTGACATTTCTAAGTACCACTTCAAGCAAGTATCCACCCCTGTCTGTCAGAGTGTGGTACTGGGGTGATTTTCCTGTTGCTACCATGCATGCTGGCAGCTAAGCCATGAGTATTTCAGGTATCAGCAGGTACTCCTATGGTGGACAAGTTTCAGAGGAGCTCCCACGCTAAGAGAGACCAGTAAGGAGGACCTGATAATTTACTTCTGGGGGGAAAAAAACCCACTGGCAAATGCCTTATGAATATCTGATATAGTAATGTCAGAAGATAAGCCCCTCCACCTGGCATGCAAAATATGACAGGGGAAAGAGTTGCCTCCTCGCATTCAAACCCACTGCCATTTGGTCCATTCCAAGTCCTAACAAGCCCATGTCGTATTCCCACCACTGTAAATTTTCACAGGAGCTGAAAGCCTATCTTCCTCCCATGGATGGAGCAGCTGGTAGTCTTGAGTTGCCAATCTTGTGGTTAACACCAACACCTAACCCCTAATGCCACCACAACTCCTCAAGGTAGAGTTGGCTTTTATAACTTGGGTGGAATAGAGCTTACACGACCTTCATTTGCTGATATGGCATAACTCAAAATGAGAAGACACAGTTGCAAAGATCCTTCAATAATTCAAACATGGATGTATGAAGTATGAAACTATGAAATTAGAAGTTGTCAAAAATGAAGCAGAATACATCAAGATTGATCTCCGAAGTTGACATTGGACATTTTCAAGTACAACTCTGCAATGGCGGGCTAATATTTTTACACCTACAAGGCTTAACAGATAATATTGAAATATATGTGCAAACCATTAAAGCCAGTGATGAGGAAATGGAAGAATTCTACCAGCTTCTGCAATCTGAAATTGATTGAACATGCATTCAAGATGCATTGGTAGATTGGTGCAGAGAGTGGTTAAAAAAAAAGGAAAGAAAGAAATATCAGTAGCTAGAAAATATGGCCTGGGTGATGACTTATTCATTGCAAATACTTATTTCAATAATATAAACAGTGACTATACACATAGACCTCACCAGACAGACTACACAGGAATCAAATCAACTGCATCTGTGGGAAGAGATGATGGAGAAGCTCAATATCCGGGAGAACAGGGCCAGGGGCTAACTGCTAAACAGACTATCAATTGCTCATATGCAAATTCAATCTGGAGCAGAAGAAAATTAAAATAAGTCCACAAGAGACAAAGTATGACCTTGAGTATATCAAACCCGAATTTAAGGACCATCTCAAACACAGAGTTGCCGCACTGAATGAAGACCAGACAAGTTGTGGGATGACATCATACGTGAAGAAACCAAAAGGTCATGTAAAAGACAGAAAAGACCAAAATAGATATCAGAAGAGAACTGGAAACTTGCTCTTGAGCATAGTTAAAGTGAATGCAATAAATGATCAGTAAAACTGATCATGCAATGGTATTTGATTGTGTGGATCATAAAAAATATTACAGTGTGAAGAATAGGAATTCCAGAACACTCCATTGTGCTCATGCAAAACCTGTTCCTAGACCAAGAAGGTAGGAACAGAAAAAAGCTTAGTCAGGAAATGTGTGCATCATGGTTGTGTCCTTTCAGTATATTTATTCAATCTGTATGCTGAGCAAATAATCTGAGAACCTGGACCGTATGAAGAAGATTGAATCTGGATTGAAGGAAAACTCATTACCAGCCTGTAAGGAAAACTCATTACCAGCCTGTGATATGCAGATGGCACAACCTTGCTGGTTGAAAGAGGGCTTGAAGCACTTACTGAGAAGATCAAAGACTTCTCAGCCTTCAGTATGGATTACAACTCAATGTTTTAAAAAAAATCCTCACAACTTGACTAATAGCAATATCATGGTGAACCTGGAAAAATTGAAGTAGTAAAGGATTTAACTTAAATGAGATCCATAATGAATGCTCATGGAATCAGCAGTTGAGAAATCAAAGGATATATTGCACTGGGCAAATTTGCTGGGCATGACCTGCTTAGAGTGTTAAAGAACAAAGATACCACCTTAAGGACTAAGGTGCACCCGACCCAAGCCATGGTATTTTAAATCATTTGATACGCATACCAAAGCTAGACCATGAATAAGAAAACTCAGAGAATAACTTATCCTTCTGAATTATGGTGTTGGTGAAGAGTACCGACTGCATGGACTGCCAGAACTATGATCAAATCTGTCTTGGAAGACGTTCAGCCAGAACACTCCTGAAGAGTGAGGATGCTGAAACTTTATCGCATGTACTATGGACAGCTTATCAGAAGGGCCAGTAGAAGGACATGATGTCCTCAAGAAGCACATTTTTCTCAATAAGTTAGAGGGTCAGCAAAAAATGAGAGACCCTCAACAATGAGATGGGTTGGCACAATGGGCTCGAAGGGAGCTTGTGAGGCTGTCCCAGGAGTAGGCAGTGTTTCATTCTGTTGTTCAGAGATTCACTATGAGTTGGAACCAATTTTTCTGCTTAAAGGGCACCCAACAACGACAAGAGGCAAGTACCAAGTACGTAAACTTGAGAATTATGAAAATGATTCCAACTTGGATATCAATGAACCATTTTATGGGGCAAATGCTCACAGCTCTCTTCTTCATTCTCAGTTTTCTTGGGGACACCGAGGCAGCTTAGCAGTTGGACAGGACTGTGCATGCTGGGAAAACTGAGCTGATAACATTGAGGACTGAGGGTAATATTTCCTGCCGGATTTTGTTTAATCAAAATTCAAAATAGCAACCTATTTCCAGAGGTGTCTCTACAGAAAATGGTTGCCTATGGTGATTAGTTTTAAATTGCTGATTGATCACTCACAGCTGAAGAGAGACGCTGTGAAGGCCAATAAAATCTCATTGGTGCCTCCCTTCAAGTGATGCCCAGGGCACAGACTGTACTTGTCATACCTTAGATTTGCCTCGGCCTGTTTTCCACGGAAGACTTCCGTCGTTTGCATTTGTCTTTCCAAGATGGATATTCACATCTGGATTTTTTTTTTTGTTATGCTTTCAGTGTGAAATGCTTCTTTATTATCACTCTTCATTTTTCAAAAAGATTTATTCAGCACTCTTTGTCTGTTTAGGAAATAGATGACAAGTAAACACATTTACTCATTTTTATTCATTATAGGGGCTTACTTTCAGAGTCAAAAGATTCCATTTTCCATTTGGGGTTCTTAGAGCAATCTCCTTAGACTCTGCCCACACTGCATGGTAAATGATTCCTTCTGCTATCAATGCCCCGAAAGTTAGAAAGAAAAATGAGGCTAAGTAGTTACCTAGCAAATAGGGAGCAGCTTGTTCCACAGCCATGGGCTAGGTTTCAAGTCAAGGCTTTTTTAAATGTGAGGAAATTGTATCTCCTAGTGTGGTCTGCCAATTAACAAACTGGGAGCTTGTTATAAGTGTGCAATCTCATTCTTGTCCCAGATCTGCTCAATCAAAATCTTAGCAAGATCCCCAGTGGGGTTCAGAGATTCATAGGAGCCCGAGTGGTGCCGTGTTTGTAGGCTCAGCTCCTAACTGAGAAGACAGGTGGTTTAAGTCCATCAACAGATGGAAGATGAGGCAGTCTGCTTCTGCAAAGGATTCCAGTCTTGGAAACCCTATGAGGCAGTTCTACTCTGTCCTACAGGGTCACTATGAGTCTGAATCTAATCCAACTGGAAACAGTGGGTTTGTTTTGGTCAGAGACACATTAAAGTTAGAAAAGATCCATTGTTTCTCAAACATGGCCACACAATACCTGCTGTTGCTTTAAAAAAATACAGGCACCTGGGTCCCAACCTATGCTTTTCTGATTTCATCTATTTGGAGTGGATCCCAAACATGGGGATTTTTTAAATTCCTAGGTGAGAAGCGGTTGCCTTTAGGGCTGAGATATAGGACAGATAGGTGAGTTAGCAACAACATAGGGTCCTATAAAGTAAGGAAATGTTCAATAAACGATAGAGGATTGTTGGAAGAACAGAGCTGCCCACTGAAGGGAGTGCCCCATGGCCAATGCTGGAACCATTTACTCAACAATAGTGTTGGACCTTCACTCACAGAAACTAAATAACTGTTCATATGCCCACCAGGTCCATTTAAAAAGGGAAAAGGAAAGAAAAATCACCTCTTCCTCAGAAACAATCCCAGTGGGGAGCTGTAAGAAGAAAGAGGGAAATAGAGAGTCTTCATTAGGCAAATGACGGAGCAATGATTGCTGCGAACTAGATCCAAAAGCAGGCGCCAACCATACTGAGGGAAAGTTTTTTGCTTGCTTGTTGTTTTTTTTAATAAATCATTTTATTGGGGGCTCATAAAACTCTTATCATAATCCATCCATACATCCATTGTGTCAAGCACATTTGTACATTTGTTGCCATCATCATCATTCTCAAAACATTTTCTTTCTACTTGAGCCCTTGGTATCAGCTCCTCATTTTTTCCCCTTTCTCCCCCATTCTCCCTCCCTCATGAACCCTTGATAATTTATAAATTAATATTATTTTTCTATGTCTTACACTGCTCGATGTCTCCCTTCACCCATTTTTCCCCAACTGAGGGAAAGTTTAAGGAGGAAAATGGGATTTGGATATACTCAGAGTACTGATCAAGACAACGTGAGTGTAGCCTGCTGGTGGGGCAGCCTACAGACGCCATCTTCACCAAATGATCAAGATAAATATCATTAGTGTGAATACATAGCAATACATTGAATTCCTGGAAAGGATGCGTAACATCATTTGTGGCCAAATGGAAATTATCCCCGTGCCGTTAGTGGAGGAGTGAAATGCACGTGGACGTAGCGCAGTGAGCACACCGGTCTGGCGGACAGAGTATGCATGATCATTCTTTTGTCTAGCGGACAGAGTGTGCATGATCATTCTTTTTCCTTATGAGCTGGACCGCTGAGAAGTGACTGGGGTTTGGAGCAGTCTTCCTGAAGCCGAGGACCAGACCCACATCCATTGGAGGGCTGAAAACATCATGCGAGGGGACAGACTAGCACAATTCATCAAGACCTGAAGCCTTGTAAAACCGAGATCATCCTGGTTTACCCTGATAGCCCAGTCTTCTGACACCTTCTCTACACTGAGATGGTCTCCCATGGCGGGAAGCCCATCTTCCCAAGATAGACTGCAAAGCCCCCGACATTCCTCAGCTTCCTTTTGTCTCCAGGGTCAGGTCACATGTCTGGAGTTCTTGTCATCAGATGCACCCATTAGAGCTGGAGATACGGAAGTGATTTATGTGGAAGCAGGGGCTGGGTGGGGATGCAGGCATTCATTTTGCAGGCACAGATGGTGCCGAATGTGATTGTGGAATCATCAAGAGCAGCCATTTCTTTCCTGGCCAGTTCTGCTTTGAAGGTCTGGGGACTGTTTCTGCAAGCTTGATCCAGAGTTGGTTTCTTCAGTCTTTCCCCAGCGGCGTCGGGCATTGTAAATAGCATTTAACGAAGCCCTTCCGACGTCATCCAGCTAGAACAGACTTTGTGGTTGGCAGCTAAGAGCCCTGACTGCTACCCTGCTGGAACACCTCACACGGACAAGTCATCGTTCCCCCCGCTGCTACAATTGCCCTACTTGAACTTTGCAGCCCAGCTAAGTGCCATCCCAGTTGCCACAGCACCAAGGCCATGCGTGGTGATCTCGTGGGTGTCAGAGGAGAACTAGGCTCCACGGGGTTTTCAAGAACTAGCCTTTCAGGAATAGATCCCAGCCCTTTCTTCCACGGTGCCGCTGGGAGGAGGACGCAGACCGGCCTCCAGTCTTCTGCTTTGCTGCCCAGAGGCTCCAAAGGGTAATACAGATCCTAGCTGACCCAAGAATGGGCTTTATAAGAGGATGCTGACTCTGCTGTCTGACGAAGGTCCTGAGTAGCATTGCTGGGAAGTTCTTGCACTTAACAATGGACTTTGTGGCCCTGCAAAGAAAGCTGAACCAGTAGTCTCAAATCAAACAATAGGTAAAAATCCATAGGCCAAACCTAATGATACTACTGAGTCCATGCCAGCTCCCGTTGAGCCCCACGGGTTACAGAGTAACACGGTTCCATCGGCTTTCTTTGTTGAAGCAGACAGTCAAGTCTTCCCTCGGCAGGGCTGCCAGGTGAATCCGAACCGCCCACTTTTCATTAGCAATTAAGGTTTCTGCCATTGAGTGGACTCTGCCCACCGTGACCCTGTGGACACAGTAGAATTGCCCCCTGGGTGTCAGGGTCTGTAAATCTTTCTGAGAGCAGAAACTATCCTTCTTCCCAGAGAAGCTGGTAGGTTCAAACTCCTCACCTTAAAGGTAGCCCACCTCACATGAGGGCTAAATGACCGCCAACTGCACCAAGCTCCGCCAATGATCCTTCGACCCTAGTCACATCAAACGTGGGGCCGCGTAGCAAACACAAAATCACTGCCGTTTCCTTGATTCCCAGCAGTTCTCACGAATTTACTGTTTTCACAAAACAAAGAAATAGTTGGGAAGAAACATATGTGAACGTGACAGAGTAAAAGTGGTTTGAACAGAAGTATGTACGTGATTCTTTTTATAAATTAAAATAGAATTTAAGTGGCTTCTTAAGGAGACACTGAAGGGAGGAAGCCACCTTACTGCAGAAAATGGCTTATTTCTCTCCAGAAACATTTTCCATTATTTTAAGCATTTACAGGTCTTAGATTGAGCAAACTTTTTTCCACCCTAAATAAATGTAGAGTTTTAAAATACCTGGCTTCAACAGTATGGTGGCAATAGTCTCAATCCTCTATTTAATAAGGATTTATTATAAACTACTGTATACCAGCCAAATGTTAGCATAAATAAGGTTCTGGCTTTATAAGAAACAATTTTCTCTTGCCCTCAAGATTGCTCACAATTTAGTAGGAAATTGTAATACAGGGGTACTTTTCCCACCACATTAGAAATATTCTTATTTCCATCAATAGCCTCTCTCTCTTTCTCTCTCTCGCACTCGTCAATAAAAGCATTAAGATGGCTTTCTACCATCTTATTCTGACCTTGACTGTGTGATCAATAGATTGAGGTCAGCACACCTATATTACTCAGACTTCCCTGGTGGAAAACAACATCAGACTTTAACTAACTCCAACAGAAAGATGTCTCATTGGTAGGTCACACGTTCAAAGGGAATGCCGGAGCGTAAGACTTGGAACTACAAAGTGCAGGAGTCATAGCAGCTGTCGGTCTAGGTAACAGGAGTTCACTGAGTCTTCTTAGACACTGCTGACCTTGAATGACTCAGTCCAAGGATATCCAAACCAAACCCTCTGCCATTGAGTTGATTCTAACTCATCGGGGCCCTATGCAGGGTTTCTGAGACTGTGACTCTTTATGGGAGCAGACAGCCTCATCTTTTTTTCCCATGGAGGGAATTGTTGGTCGATTTGAACTGCCTACAATGCAGTCAGCATCCCATTGGGGGATCCTATTGGGAACTGGGATACTGTTACAGAAAGATGGCAGAATGAAAATAAGCCAGATTCTTAAAATAAGTTCCATGATGTTTATGCTCCAAGTATATGTCCCCACAACACTCATGTTACTCCTGAGTGGTAGTCACATTAATGCTGCTACTTTTAGTATGGGACACCCCACCACCACCATATCAAGCTAGATGAGGACAATATAAGAAAGTTGCTTTTTTCCCTCAAAGTCATCTATTCATATGTGGCTAGAATTCAAGCCAATGACTATCTCCAAAGCTCATGCTCTTCCTACTACACTGAGTTCATAACGTTAGTATCTCTAGAACCACTAACTGGAATGCTAATTTCAGAAGTCCATGTAGTTTGGGGCATGCATCTGTGTTAGTCCTGGTTGACTAGAGAACCAAATTCATAGACACTCATGTGTGTATAAGAAAAAGCCTTATATACAAGAGCTGTTGAATATTGAGAAAACATCCCAGCCTAGTCCAGATCAAGTCCACAAGTCTGATATTAGCCCATATGTCTGATACCAATCTATAAAGTCCTCTTTAGACTCATAAAACACATGCAATGATGCCGAATGCAGGAGGATCACAGGCCAGTGGGTGGGAAGTCTTGTGGATCCAGTGGTGCTGTAGGCATCTCAGTGCTGGCAGGGGTCTCCACGTGGCTTCCCCAGCTGCCTGTCTCCATGTGTCTTGTCAACAAGAATATCTTGTAGGGTCTGACCCTATGTCCGGCCTCCAGCGAGCGTCCTTAGCGTCTCCAAATGAGGTCAACAAGTGGGGACCTGATTGACAGGCTAAACTCCACCCCATTCACTCTTCATACTCAAATTGACAACAGATGATGTAACTACCACAGCATCTTTCTGGGGAGATTATCTACAACTTTTCTCAGGTTTCCAAAGAGGTCTATGACCCCCAAATAGTAATGAGCCAATGTTTTATGATCATAAAGAAGCATAGACAGGTTTTAGATTATAAAGCTCCTGTTGGGAGGGTACACCCAAGAAAATATTTTGATTTTACAATCTTAGCACTTATGTTTGTAATATTATTTTGCAATATAAGATTCAAATTCAAACCCAGAGCCAAGATCCCTCTCTCCTGGGGAAAGAATACCTGTTTAGGTAGGAATCAGCAAGGGTTAATACGACGAGAAAGGTTCTCTCTGCAAGATGACAGAGGGCTGAGCAAGCCAGAAGTATATTTTTCATTTAACTGCTGAAGTCCTAGCGCTGTGCATCAGAAGGCCTAGCATCTGTTTGTGACTTTGCCACTGACTTCATTTATCAGCGTTTCCATCACTTGTATGATGGGGTAATTTAAAACCTGCCATCATTTCCTCCATCGCAATGTTGGGAAATTGGGTTGAAAGTACTTTCACCCCCCGCCAAAAAAAGAGATTATATACACACACATACCACCACCACCACCCCTGCCTATACACAAGGGAGGCTTCAAATAATTCACAGAAAATTGAAATTTAAAAAATAATATAATTTTCCCATGAACTTTGAGAAGTCCCATTTGTGTGTGCATGTGTGTCTGTCTGTCTTTCTGTTATGATTTCTTTGGGGGAAGCAAAAGGCACCTCAGAAAAGATTTTGCTTACATTGTCTAGTACTATGTGGGATATACTTTTCAATAGATTAATTTATGTCTAAGTGGTCCATCCCTAGGGAATTGTTTCTTCCTTATTTTTCATTTGCTGTGTTTTTTAAAAACACAGTATACAAACAATGCTAGCTAGCTGGAGTGTTGCTTTCGATAGCTCATATTCCTGCTGTCAATGTTGCATACTATTTTGAAGAACACAAATGTTTCACCCTAGAAACAGGATCAGGATTGTTGTGAAGCAGAAAGATGTAAAGAAGCCGAGGAGCGTCCACCTGGTGTATGAGCAGAAGCATTAATCTATGCCATAAATATAGGCGCACTCTGTCTTATAGGCTGCCATGAGTCAGCATCAACTCTATGGCAGTGCGTTTGATTGCTGGAAGGATGGGAGACAAAAGGGGGGATTTTGAAAGCAGGTTTCTCTTAAGGTCTCCCAACTATTACACTTCTTAATTTCAAACCACACTTTTACAGATGATATGGTCTAGAAAAAGATCGATTGTGTTTATTCCATTAGATGCGTAATATAAGAGTAGGATTACTTTCCCAGGAGTTGAAGAATTCTTCAGATTGCTGCCAACCCAGGAGATCCGAACTACATTCTTTTGCTTCTACAGGATACTTTGTGAAGGTAGATAATTCTCCAGCTCTCAGGATTGCTTCAATCAGGCATCAGTCTTGCTTTTCCTGGATATAACTCTCGCTTTCATCCCTTCTTTTCCAAGGGACGTTCCATTTTCTAGCTCTGACCTTCACTACATCTAAGATTACCGCCATAGCCCTCCACCTGATTTCCTTGCTCACAGGCCAGCCCTTCTTACAGATCTTGCAACCCTGTGGCAGATTAAGCTACCAGAAATGCTGCTTTGATCTTGCCACTCTCTGGCATGCAAAATGCTACCTGCTGCCCACAAGATCCAGGTGAAAATTCTCACACTGGCATTCAAGGCGCCACTACCCAAGTCTGCTACCCAGACCACCCTACAAACCATACACACCTGCTGAACTAGGCTTTCCATTGTTTGTAACTCAGGTTGCCTTCCACTCCTTTCTTGCAAACATTTCTGTGTCCCTAGGAACCTGTCTTGCCCTCCTCTCAACCCATTCAAATCTGATAGCTACTCAGATCCTACGTATTTGTCAAAACTCAACTAAAATCCAGTCCCCCTGCTATTATGAGGCCCATGAAGTTGATTCTGATGCTAATCAACCAGAGGGAACCACTGCTGGGTCCTGCACCAGCCTCACAATTGTTCTTTGTTTGAACCCATTGCTGCAGCCACTGGGTCAATCCCTCCTGTTGAGGGCTGTCCTCGTTTTCACTGCCCCTCCACTTTATGAAGTATGGTGTCCTCTTCCAGGGCCTGCTCTGCCCTGATAAAATGTCCAAAATACACGGGATGAAGTCTTGTCATCCTAGCTTCTAAGAAGCACCTTAGCTCTAGTTCTTGCAAGATAGATTTGTTGGATCTTTTGGAAGTCCGTGGCACTTCCATTATTCTTCACCAGCACCATAATTCACATGCGTCCAGCACCCCCCTCCCC
>NW_022111373.1:85080369-85081592 GCF_000313985.2 Echinops telfairi
CTGTATGTGGACAACAACCCCCCTCCCCGCTCCAAAGAATGCACTTCAGAGGACAGCACTGGGGCTACAGCTTGGGGCGAGGGGCACGTCTGATTGGTGCACATGGGAGAAATGAAAAGTGATGGAGAGGGAGGGGAGGACAACCTGCCCACCAAGCCCCGAGGACCCTATTCCTGCAGACAATGCACAGAGAGGATCATAGGCCTGGCCCCACCACGAGATATGACATCCCTTACTAAACGATAGTGCTGCAGGGGACAACACTGGAGACACTGTGCGGGTGCATAAGACACTGTACACAATCTGACCCCATCATGCTGGGGCAAAACACTAAGGGCATGCAATAGAGCAGCAAGGGGAGCAAAGTGATGAAATCCCCTGGAAATACAAAAAAAAAAGACTTTGGAGACAGAGTGTGGCACCCCATCAGACTCAACTGGAAAACACTCGTAAAGGCCAATAAACAGACCTAGAACTATTTATAGGTTTTTCCACTTTTGTCAGTGGCTTTCTTTTTGTTGTTGTTGTTATTGTTTTGTTTGTCTTGACTATATTTGTTGTTTTGTTTGTCTTTGCCTGGTGTTTGCACTTATTAATGTCTCTGCATGCCTATCTAGATAAGATAAGTGGGATAAACAATTCAGAGATGAAAAGAATGGGACCCATGGTTCTGGGGGGATATGGGAGAAGGGGAGGGGGAGAAAGAAAGAAGGGGGGAAACCAACCCAGTGAAAAGGGAGCAACAAGTGAACTAAAATCAATGGAGAGAAGGGTACAGGATGCCTCCTGGGGCTTAATCAAGGGCAATGTAGCAGCGAGCAATTACTAAACCTGAATGAAGGCTGGATATGATGGTGGGACAAGAGGAAAATAAAAGGAAATAGAGGAAAGAACCATGAGGCAAAGGAAATTATAGAGGTCTAAATACAGGCATGTACATATGTACAGGCATGTACATATGTGAACATATTCATATATAATGAGAGGGGAATAGAGCTATGTACTCATATCTATATGTTAAGTTTGCAGATGGACATTGGGCTTTGACTCATGTACTCCCTCAACACAAGAACACTGTATTCTTATAATCAGGTATTCTGTGAGGCTCACCTTCCCAACATGATCGCTGAAGAAAAAATGGGTGCATAAGCAAATGTAGTGAAGAAAGCTGATGGTGCCCAGCTATCAAAAGATATATCATCTGGGGTCTTAAAGACTTGAAG
>NW_022111373.1:85082956-85084911 GCF_000313985.2 Echinops telfairi
ATGGAGCGGGACTCTGGGCACCCTGGATAGCTCCTTCAGTCCTTGCTTCTCTACCCACAGGGATTGTTTTGGGAGAACCTAGAAATTTATACCAAATCAGAGCTCAGAATTTTATATACAAAGTCAAGTTTTTATATAATAGAATGTACATAATACAATACAATGCTACCCCCCCCCAAAAAAATTAATAATAAAAATAAAACATATTCTCTCCTAAGGGCCTGGCACTTGAAAATTAAAAAAACAAACAAACAAGAAGTTTGGCTTTACAAATATTTTTCCTGGTCAAGGTTTCCTTGAAATTGAATGAAAACTGCATTAATCTAGATGATATTCAGATTTTTCCCGAGCAATAAATGTCCTGATACAACGGGGAGAAAATAGGTCTTGACTTTTCTAGGGACAAATAATATATAAGACAGGATTTCAAAAGTATTGTTCAATTATATTTAGTTAAGCACATAAGTTCTCAACTCATAGAATGTAGGATGTTGCTTTCCGATGATGATTATTCTTAGAAAGATATATCTTTGCATTTCAGCGTATCGGTGATCTTGAAGATGGTGCAGGCAACATTTCTGTCTGCTGTAGATGGAGTGACCATGGCGCAGAACTAACTCAGTGGTCTAACGAGGACTGGAAAAGCAGTTCTCAAGTTCTTGCATTCTTGGGTGCCTCTGCAAGGCTAACAGGAGTGTCCTGGGAAAACCTCCTCCCCCCAATGGAAACAAATTCTCCAACCGATTGTGTCACCATCTCTTTCTCTTTTGAGGAGTCTGGACGCCCATCCTCTACCAATTCATTCGGAACCATAATTTTATATCCACAACGGCTTTCAAAACAGTCTGGGGATACAAAGCAAAACTTACCAGAAGTACATTTGTTTTGGCAAAGAGATATAAAATAATGTCACAGTTGGATTAACAGTCCGCTAGCAGAAAAGCAGGGCAATCATTCTAGGTGTGGACACATGGCCTTGACAATGTTTTGCTTTGGGCTTTGTTTTTCTAGCATGGTAGAGAAGTTGATAAGAAGGCAAGAGCCTGTAATTTCTTAGATTTCAGTGAAAACACAGCCAAATTGGGGAGATGACAGAATTGAAAGCGAGATAAAATAATGGTGGGAAAAATGAATTTTTTAAAAAGTAAGATGAAATAATAATAATATATAACTGACCAGGGATTCATCAGGGTGGGAGGGTGGGGGGAAAAAAGGAGCTTATACTAAGGGCTCAAGTATAAAATATTTTGGCAACATATGTTCAAATATGCTTGATACGATTGATATATGGAATGTTTTATGAGCTGTAAGAACCCCAATAAAATGATTCTTTTTTAAGTAAGAAAAAAGAAAGTATCTGAAAAGAATTTTTTTTCCTGATTGTTCTGAGAGAGGCTGAAGTAATTTAATTCCACAAGGGAAGAAAAGTGAAGCACATGGATAATTTTCAAAAACAGTTATGATTGGGGAAAATAATTTGGTTGTAATATTTATGGTAAGCAAAAAGAAT
The DNA here is from genome assembly GCF_000313985.2 of Echinops telfairi. Classification (NCBI taxonomy): domain Eukaryota; kingdom Metazoa; phylum Chordata; class Mammalia; order Afrosoricida; family Tenrecidae; genus Echinops; species Echinops telfairi. Next base: position 85,084,467 of record NW_022111373.1, read on the forward strand.
TAAAAGTTTAATAACTTTCTGGGTCCCCCATGCATAATTAAGAAATATTTGCTGACTAATCAAAGCTTGCAAAGGAGGGCTGGCAGAGAAGTTAGACTCTGTGGGTGAGGACAACGTGAAGACCTTCTAGTCTTAGAGCTGATGCACCCGGATCACAAAGAGGAGGATGTCCATTACTTAGAGCCAATCTGTGATGCACTGAACTATTGTGAGGATGTGTTTACAGTCGCTCTCATGCCACACTTTAAAAATACTGTTCTGTGAATGTACAAATGTGCTTTACACAATTGATGTATGTATGGATTGTGATAAGAGTTGTATGAGTCCCCAATAAAATGATTTTTTACGGGGATAATAGTGAATTTCTAGGGGGATAATAATGAATAGTGTGTCTCCTCATGACTTGCTTTTTCTTTCTACTTTCAGTGCCAAAAGCATACATTAT
>NW_022111373.1:85086013-85087238 GCF_000313985.2 Echinops telfairi
GCAAAGCACTACGAAAGAAAAAGAAAAGTGTAGGAGGCCTCTAACTCTCAGATCTCAAAACTTACTACACACCCACAGTAGTTAGTATTAGCCCAATGCTTAGTACTGGTACAATGACAGACTCGCATAGAAATGGAATAAAATTAAGATCCCAGAAACAAATCCACCTACCTATGGATGCGTGACCTTTGACAAAGGAACAAAATATGTTAAATGGGGAATTAACAGTGTCTTTAACAAATGGTTTGGCAAAACTGGATATCCATTTGCAGAAGAATGAAACAAGATCCACAACTCACACCATATACACATTATGCTAAATGAAGTAAGCCAAGCACAAAAGGACAAGCAAAACATGAGTCCACTGAGGTAAGAAAAAAAAATGCATAAAGGGACAGATGGGAAAAGCTACTACATACATACATTCCCTAGGTGATATCCAGGTACTATGGCAGATGCCAAACCCAGCCCAAGGACACGTATGGCAGTCAACTAATAAGGGGGCAGGGGGGGAGAGCTACAGGGGTAGCTGGGGAACAGGGCACTAACCCACCCAAAGGGAGGATGTTGTTTATATCTCTACAGGAGAGGGAGAGAGGGACCAGACTACCAGTCACTACCAGAGCATGAAGCAGGGAACCAATAGACCTGTGGGGTGGCCCCCAATCCCAACTACGTGGGTACCCCCTCCCCCCCACCCCAGAGGAATGCACTTCAGAGGAAAGCATGGCAGCTCAGGAAGTGAGGCGCTTCTGAACAGAAGCAAACAAAGAGGGAAGGAGAGAGTGGAACACATCCGGGCCAACCAAGCCCTGAGGACGGTATTCCATCTGAGAGCAGCCAATACACAGAGAGGATCACAGGGACGACCCCATCACGAGACAGGACAACGATGTCCCTCACTGACACATGGAGCTAAGGGGCACAGCACTGGGCACACGGTGTGGGAGATGTGCCCGATGCCACCCCACTGCACCAGGGTGAAACACTAAGGGTGTACAGCGGAACAGCAAGGGGAACAAAGCAGCAAAGCCCCCGAGGAATGCCAAAGGGGGACTGTGGGGCCCGGGCATGGCACCCAGCAGACTCCGCTGGGAAACACCCATAAAGGCCAACAGACAGAGCTGGAACTGTTTGAGGGCTTTTCGGTGTTGCTGTTGGCGTTTCTTTATTTTTTCTTTTGTTGTATTAGTTGTTGTTGATTTATTTTTAGTCTTCTTTTTTT
>NW_022111373.1:85088592-85095800 GCF_000313985.2 Echinops telfairi
TGCTTGACACAATGGATATGTGCATGGATTGTGATGAGAGCTGTAAGAGCCCCAATGAAATAAAATAATTTAAAAAAACTCAAAGTGCCTCAAAGACCTAAATGTAAACCCTATAAGCACAAAAACCATCAGTGAAATAATAGGGACACGCTTTGGGGCCCAAATTTAAAGGCATAAATGCAACATCAAACATAACTGAAAACATGCAGAAAGTAGAAGGCAAATTAGATAACCGCCTTGTTTTAAAAAAATAGACACCATATACATATATTTTTATATGTCAAGTATCAAGGTAGCAGACGGACATTGGGCCTCTACTCAAGTACTCCCTCAACACAAGAACACTTTGTTCTAATAATCTGCCTTTCCATGATTCTTATCTTCCCAACACGATCACTGAAGACAAAATGGGTGCATAGCAAATGTGGTGAAGAAAGCTGATGGTGCCCAGCTATCTAAAGATATAGCATCTGGGGTCTTGAAGATAAACAAGCGGCTGTCTAGCTGAGAAGCAACGAAGTCTACATGGAAGAAGCATATCAACCCGTGTGATCATGATTTGTCAATGGGATCAGGTATCAGGCATCAAAGACCCAGAACAAAAAAATCATATCAATGTGAAGGGTTGGGGGGAGTGCAGAGTGGAGAACCAAAGCCCACCTATGACAATTGGACATCCCCTTGCAGAGGGGTCACAAGGAAGAGAAAAGTCAGTCAGGGTTCAGTATAGCACTGATGAAACATACAACATTCCTCTAGGTCTTTAATGCTTCCTCACACCCACTATCATGATCCCAATTCTACCTTACAAATCCAGCTAGACCAGAGGATGTACACTGATACAGATATGAGCTGGAAACAGGGAATCCAGGACAGATAAACACCTCAGGACCAATAGAGTAGTGATACCAGGAGGGCAAAGGAAGGTGGGGGGAGATAGGGGAAACCAATCACAATAATTGACATATAACCCCCTCCCTGGGGTATGGACAACAGAAAAGTGGGTGATGGGAGACATTGGTCAGTGTAAGACATGAAAAAATAATAATAATTTATAAATTATCAAGGGTTCATGAGGGAGGGAGGGTGGGGGAGGGATGGAGGGGGGGAAATGAGGAGCTGATACCAAGGGCTCAAGTAGAAAGAACATGTTTTGAAAATGATAATGGAAACAAATGTACAAATGTGCTTGACACAATGGATGGATGGATGGATGGAATGTGATAAGAGCTATATGAGCCGCCAAAAAGAGAGAGAGAGAAGAGTAAAAATAGACACCATATACATCAAAAGATTTTCACCAAATGAGTGAAAAGAGAACCCACAGACTGGAAAATAACCTTGGGCAATGACATGTCAAACACGAGAATTATCTCTAAAATTTTAGAAAACTTCAACAAATGAACATTCACTTCACCAAAGAAGACATTCAAGTGGCCAACAAGCTAATGCAGAAATACAATCATTAGCCTTCAGGGGATATAAATCAAAACAGTGAAATACTACCTAACCCTGGTTTCAATAACAAAATGTTTAAAAAGCAGAAAATAACAAATTCTGGTGAGGGCATGAAGAGACTAGAAACCCGTACACTGCCGATAGCACTATAAAATAGCACAATCACCGTGGAAAGCGGTTATAGCACTTACTAAAAAAGTTAAGGCTAGAAGCATCAGCAACCCCTAGGTTTGTTATATATCTTAGAGAGAAAAGAGTCACAATTCAATTTATACATGAACACATATATTCAACACAGCACTATAAATTGCAACAACAACAAATTTTTTAAAAATGGAAACCACCTAAATGCACAGTGAGTAAGTAAACTGATATATACACAGTTTGCAATGCAATACTACCCAATGTTAAAAGAATAATAAAGCACCTCAGTACATGGATGAAACTGAAGGACATTATGCTGAATGAAATGTCAGTCACAAAAGGACAAATATATTAGACCATTATTATAAAGCATCAAGAAAAAGCTTTCACACTTAAAGAAGCCTTCTTGCATCAATATATTTGTTTGATTTGGGTCTTCTGATGCCTGATCCCATCAACACCTCATGATTACACAGGCTGGTGTGCTTCTTCCATGTGGGCTTGTTGCTTCTCAGGTAGATGGCCGCTTGTTTAATTTCAAGCCTTTAAGACCTCAGAAGCTCTATCTTTTAATAGCCCAGCACCATCAGCTTTCTTCACATTTGCTTATGAACCCATTTTGACTTCAGCGATCCTGTCAGGAATGTGAACATCACAGAATGGCAGGTTATTAGAACAAAGTATTCTTGTGTTGAGGGAGTACTTGAGTGGAGACACAATGCCTGTCTGCTATCTTAATACTCAAAAGACCCCCCAAAAAAACACATTGATGCAAATGATGGGGGTCAGAGAGGAGACCCAAAGTCCACCTGTAGACAAATGGACAGTCCCTCACAGAAGGGTCACAGGGGCAGCATAGCATCGAGGAGCACACAACATTCCTCTAGTTCTTTCATGCGCCCTCCCCCCATCCCACTATCATGACCCCACTATCATCGACCTTACACTCCGCCTAGACCAGAACATGTACACTGGTACAGGTCAGAGCCCCAGACATATGGAATCCAGGACAGATAAACCCCGCAGGAACAGTAAGGGGAGTAGCAATACTGTGAGGGTAGGGGAAGGTGTGGGGAGAAGAGGGAGAAATGGGGAACTGGTTACAATGATTGACGTATAACACCATCACCTCCAGCACAGGAGGACGAACAACAGAAACCTGGGCAGAGGGAGACAGTGGATGGTGTAAGATATGAAAATAATGATTGGCGATTTATCAGGGATTCCTGAGGGTGGGAGGGGAGGGAGGAAAAAAAAAAGAGGGCTCGAGCAGAAAGAAAATGTTTTGAAAATGATAATGGCAACATATGTACAAGTGTTTTGATACAATTGATGCATGGATTGTTATAAGAGCTGCTTAAGTGCCCCCAATAAAATGATTTATTAATTTAAAAAGAAAAAGAATCCTTCTTTGGTGAGTACTAGGGCTGGGAGGAAAAAGGTGGATAAGGAATTGGCTAGACGGTAGTCAAATGTTAGATTGGGTGAATGAAAAGCAATACAATAAGAAGGTCGTTGGCAAAAAAACGATGGAGCCAGGAGTACACACTGAAAGGAACGCAAGAACTAAAGGCAACAGAGGTAAATGCTGTCATATGCCTGTGTCAGGCTGAACTAACTAGAGAAATCCAGAGGCGCTCACATATGTACAAGAGAGAGCTTTAGGTCAAGACATAATTATATATCAAGCAAACGTCACACCCCAGTTCAGATCAAGTCCATAAGACTGATACAAGTCCATAAGTCCTTCTTCAGACTCACGCAGCTACAATGCAATGATGCAAAATGCAAGAGGGTCCCAGACTGGTGGCTGCAAAGTCTTATAGATTCAATGCCAGTGGATGCATCTCCAGGGCTCAGGCAGGTCTTAAGTCCACATAGAAGAAGCACAGCAGCCTGTGTGATGCAAAGATGATGATAACAAAATGCAAATGCGATGGAGGGGAAAGTCTCTGAGCTTAAATTGGGAACACACAATTTGTAGAAAGCTATGGAGGACACTGAGAGCCCAAAATCCATCTACAGAATATATACTCGGATTAAGCCTCTGGCAGGTCCCCTCTAGCTATGAGCGAGACACTTGACCAGCCTAACTATCAGACAGAGATGACTGTGAACTTGATTATGGTGGTTCAAACCAGGATATAATGTGATACTTGAACATTTGATCTCCCTCTTGACCCAACGTAAATTTGTTCTAGGCTCAAATATTTCTCGCTTGTTCTATGACAGAAATTTCTTCTCGGGCTTTTTAGATATTGTTGGTGGTCTTTTCTTTCTTGCTCTTTATTTCTATCTTTATATTATTACTATCATTTTATTATTTCGGTTTCATTTTGTTTTTGTTCTTATTGTTTCTGGTAAGCTTCTAGTTTATAAAACACAGGAGTGGATGGTTTATTGGGAATGGGGGTGGGGAGTTGGGGTTGGGAGGGTGAGGGGAATTGGGGAGTCATCAGTAGATGTGATAGTGGGGAGGGAACATTAGAATTGATTGTGATGATGTATACGCAACTCTTTTAAAAATAGTTAACTATGGAAGTGTATGATATGTGAATATTATATCAAGAAAACTACTTTAAAAAGAGAGAGAGAGACCGAACTTGACCTATGGTTACCATGGGTGAAGGAGGAATGGTATTTGCTCAGAGGGCATTGAGTTTATGTTAATGGTGATGGAACGATTTGGGAAAGGGTATCAGTAACGGTTGTACAACACTAAATTATACATGCATGTAGAAGTTATTGAATTGGAGAATGTTTTGTTGTGTATATTTTTGCCACAGTTTTTAAAAATTACATGAATAACAATGAGTACAAGGAGGAAGAAAATGTTCTAAAATTGATTGCAGTAAAGATTATACAACTCTTCTTGATATGATTGAACTATTGAATTGTATAATAGGTGGATGGAGTGCCAATAAAGCTGTTTGCTTTTTTAAAGTATTTTGAGGACTATTTAACAACTAGAACTAAGACAGTTTGTGAAGTGAAAAATCTAGGTGGTAATCCATATGTACAGAACTATCTTATTTTAAAAAATAAGATATAAAAAATTGGAATAAAAACTTTGAAGGCTGATCTAATTCGAATTTTTATCCTAAAGGATAATCAGAAATTTACATGAATATGAATATTTATGTATGTAAATAGTTATTATATTTTAAAAATAGGTAACTTGGAAACTGGTTAAGCAAATGTGACAAGCCTATATAGTGAAATATAATAATTTAAAATCACATTTTGAAGGATATTTAATAAATATGTTTAGTATAATAAACCCCCCAAAACCACTGTGTTACTTCCTACTAATCCTGACTATAGGACAGAGTAGATCTGCCTCATAGGCTACCCAGGCTGTAATCTTTATTGACGCAGACTACCACATCTTTCTCCCTTGGTGCAGCTGGCAGGTTAAAAATGTCAAGCTTTGGGTTAGCTGCTGACACCTTTAATCATTTTTTGATCATGCTCGATGCCATCGAGTTGGTTCTTTATTGGAGTAGATAGTCTCATCTTTCTCCAGTGTAGTTGCTGGTGGCTTTGAACTTATGATCTTGTGGTTAACAGGCCAATCCTTACCCAATAGTGTCATCAGAGCTTCTATCACCACCCAGACTCGCTGTCATGAGTTTGATTAAAGAGAATTAAAATATTTTGTTATAGAATATACAGTGGAAACAGAAGGTAAATATCTGAATTAAAGTTGCTTTTGATTGTCAGGAAAAAGTGTATAGCTACCACAGTGATGTCTAAGTTCTTTTCTAAATCACACAAAGCCAATCAAATTAGACCCTCAGAATAAGGCTTCCAAGTGAGAAGCTCTTGGGAGCTTAGTAGATGAAGAATTCTCAAACCATGTTCTCAGCCCCTGTGCCCAGCGATTGATCCTAGACCAGGGTTTGTCTCTTGTAATAGCTTGATGCCAAACTCCCATAACCACTCCTAATTGAGAGGCCGTCTCAATTTTTCTCTCCAGGATAATCAGGAGAGACCAACACAGTTGGCCCTGGAGCTCAATGCTCCGACTTTGCCTCCATCTTCAGAAATGGAAGACTGGGTTAGTTGTAAAGACCTTTCATACTTTTGTAAATAGAGGAAACTATTCCACAAATTCTCACTATAAACCTGAAGGCCAACACAGTAAGAAATAAATTTCCATCTTTTTCAAAGTTCCCAGTCATTACAAACATTTTTTCCTACTAAAGAAAAATTCTACCACGAATGTGTTTTTAAAACACAAATGGAATTTTTTAAATCAAAGAGTTTTTCCCAGGCTCCTTGGAAATGTGTGTGTGTGTGTGTTTATTACTTCACAGGATTTCCAGTTATCACTGGAAATAATGTTCATGCCATTGGCTCAAGCTGGGTGCATTTGGAAGCTTGCCCCATCCAGCATGTGAACTGACAGTCTTTCAGGAGCCCTCCAGCTCACTATTGACACCAACGTGCAAAGGTAGTTCCCCTAGTTGCTCCGGTTACCAGTTTTAAAAAGGCACCAACATAACAATTTATAGGGAGAATAAAACCTTTGAAGCTGGAATCAATAATTGTTCATACCAGCATTCTCTGAAAAATGAAACAACGACAATGTTCTCCTCCCAAACTGTGTAGGTATAGAAATTTAACATTGACTCTCCTACTTTTATAAACATTATCAACTGTAATTTATACATCATTTATTATGGTGTATTATTTGTTTTGCTATTTACACACAACTCTGAACACTTGTTCAGTTGCCACCAACGACAGAGGGAACAAAAAGCACTAAGAAAAAGGAGCCCAGTGGAGAAAGAGAAGTTTGTCTCAGGATACACAGAACAAAGGGGCATTGCAATAAAATAACACTCTCCGGGCCCCTGGGTAGAGTCTCTGGGTGGTGCGAATGGGTAACCCCTTAACTAGTAACTGAGAGGCTGATCATCCCAACCCACCCAGAGGTGCCTTAAAAGAAAGGCCTTCGTATCTGCTTCTGACAGATCACAGCCATGAAAACTCTGTGGACCACGACCCTGCTTTGAGACATTGTTGGAGGCAATTTGAACTCAGCGGCTCTGCAACACATGGGGTCGCTAAGAGTTGAGGTGTCTGGGCAGCCACTGGTTTTGGACCCACTGACAGGGCAAACCTTTGTCTGCATTGCTCCAAGCCTCCATTCTTGGGACTCCTAACCGCCATGGGCAGGCAGGTCATTCCAGAAACAAATCACTAAGATGGAACTGGGGGATCTGAGGAATCGGCCCACTTGAGTCTAGCACAGCCTAGGATGTATGAGACACCATACCTGGTCCCTCCCCAGAGCTCAGCAGTCTTAGGATGACTGGGACTGTGCAGCCATTGAGCTTATAAAATGGTGGAGAATGAAGAAAATTCTCATGGTCATACCTGGCTTCTCTCCATAAGGCCCAATTGTACATGCCTGCTTCTGAATTGACTGAGGCAGTTTTGAATCGTAACGGGTTCTCTATTTGAGGGATATAATATGATGAAGTCGGGGACGAGGCTGTGCTATTGTGTGAGTGGGGTAGTTGATGCTCTTCATTCTGAGTACTGGTTATAGCAGCTTTAGGTCACCTCCTCAAGATGTATTAAATTTTGGTAATTTA
>NW_022111373.1:85096864-85099702 GCF_000313985.2 Echinops telfairi
AGAGGAAAGTTGTATTTTTCATCGTTGCTACATCGCACCCTGACTGGCTTGTCTCCTTCCCGAAACCCTTCTTAAGGGGATGTCCAGTGGGCCAGCAGGATTTTATTCTGCCACACACAGAGTTGGAACTGACTTGAGGCCCCCTAACAACAACATTAAAAGCCTTAAAAGTAAAAGTTTATATCTGAATATTCTTTATAGATTTACCTGTCCTGGATTTCATATAAAGAAAACCATACCAACTTTAGAGACTGAATTATTGTGGCTTTTTTGCCAATGTCTCTAATCCTTACCAAATAACCTTTCCCTGCTTGGGTCTGGTAAAAAGGTGGAGGAAAGATATTGATGGGATTCACCGTAAGTAACTGCAAATGAGATTCTCTGGAGTGTCATCTGTTAGGTATAAACTGAGTCCTCCGGGAAGCAGGAAGAGGGATCTCATTACCAGGAAGAGCCAGGAGTGGAGTATGTTCTCCGGACCCAAGGTCCCTGCACAGTGAACCTCCTGGATCCAGAGGGCAGCTATACCATCAGAGGAGCAGCAGCAGAACCCGGAGGCAGAGCCTGGAACAGAGAGATGGGCTCCCCCAATGACAGAACAAGTAAAGCCGAGTGCTTTGCGCAGGATGCTAGCTTGCAGAGTAGGGGCCTCTGGGCACTTAATGGGGGAAATTGGACTTGCTGGCCCAGAAAAGTGGAGCTGAGAGCCGTTGGGGTGAGGCTTATGGGGTAGGGTGTCTCTAGGCACTTAATTCATTTACCTGGATTTGCTAACCCACAGAGCTTAAACTGAATGCCTTCAGGTTGCCCTTTGGGCATTTATTAGCAGACCTGGAAGAACTTTGAAACATGTCCTGATAACTCAACCCTGAACATTTCTCACTGACATTACTATATGTTAACTTCCTTAATAAATCCTTTAATCATGAATTTTATTTGTGAATTCTGTGTAGCCATTGTAATGGATATTAGACCCCAGAGAGGTAAAACAGAGAATGCAATTTAACACAATTAAGACAATGCAATTTAAGATGAAACCCCATCCCCGCAGCAACAATAACAAAATAAAACATAAAACCTTCAATCCAAAAGAAAGCAGAACATAGCAAAATCCGAAACAAATTAAATTGGATCAAAAAGGAAAACAAATTATAAGCTGTTAAATTTTAACCAAACATATCTGCTTTAATTCACTTACTGCTGCACTCTTGTCTGAGGGCAAGGCTTATTCCATTCCCAGTCAAAGGTCAGAGCGAATTCTCTGGAGCCTTAACCCATTTGGGAACCCTGAAAATGGATTTTGGTTTTTCACTGTCATCAATACCCTTCTGCAAACCAGGTGTTCAGAATGTAAGCTCTAATACAATTTTCCTCCTCTGATCTTGGATTCTATTATTTACGATTCTTGGATCACATCCGCTGGTGTGCTTCTTCCATGTGGATATAACTAATACCTTACTTAGATGGCTGCTTAAAACAAGGTTTTAAGACCCAGGGACTATTGCGTAAGACATGGTTTTAAGACACAGACACTGTTCTTTCTGATAGGGAGGCACAATCTGCTTTTGTAACTACACTTTGCTATAGCATCTGTATCTTCCGTGACCCCTTCAGGAGGGTGTCACAGCTTTCCTGATTTTTGAACCATACATTATCCTTGTGTTCTGTTTGAACCATTGTCTCTTGGTCCATGTATAGGTTCCACAAGAGCACAAGTAAGTGTTTTCAAATTCTCATTCTTCACAATATTATTTATAGTTTGTTATGGGCCACATGGTCAAATGCCTTTGCATCGTCAGTAAAACACAAATAAACATCTTTCTGGTAGTCTCTCCTTTCGGCCAAGTTCCATCTGACATCAGCAATGCTATTCTTTTTTTTTTAAGAGTACCTTATCTCATTTACTCTTTGTAATAATTCCATGGCCTCATTGGTGGTGGTGGTGTGTGCTTATGGTAGGTACACAATTTCATGTCAACGTAAAGATATAGAAGTGTAGGAGTGGAGTCTAGCCTGTCAATCAGGTCACAGCCTGATGGTACTTCCTAGTGGGCATGACTTCTCATAAGGTGGGTCCTGGGAACGTCACCTCTCTCTCTGCCTTCACCTTCCTGTTTGTGAGCCATGCTGTGACCTGCCAGAGCCCTGTGATGCTTCCACTACCATTGGATCTACAGGACTTTACACCCACTGGCCTGTGATCTTCCTGCATTCTGCATCAAGCAATGCTATTCTTTATGCCACCCCCTCTTCTAAAGATGCTTGACTATCTGGCAGATCCCTGTCAATGTACCGATGCAGGTATTTTTGAATTATTTTGAGCAAAATTTTACTTGCCTTTCATATTGTTCATTAATTTGCATGTCCTGTTGTATTACCTTTTTGTGGGGGGACTGGTCACAAATATGGATCTCTTCAGTGCGCTGCCCTGATAGCTGTCTTCAAATTTCTGGACACAGATAAGTGAGTGCTTCTAGGACCACATGAGTTTGTTGAAACGATTCAATTGATGCTCATTCAATTGCCGAAACCTTGTTTTTCACTAATGCTTCCATGCAGGTTGGACTTCTTTCGGTGCCATCAGTTCTTGATAATGGAACACCGCTTGAGATGGTTGATTATCAGTTTGTACAGTATTTGAGTGTACTCCTTCCATTGTTTTTGGTAGCTTCCTTCGTCGTTCAACAGTTTGCCCATTGAATACGGCAATATCTCTACTCAAGACTTCATGTTTTTCTTCAATTCCTTCAACTTCAAACATACTGAATGTGGTCTTCCTCTTTGGTTTTCTAACCCCACGTCTTTGCCCATTTCATTACAATACTAGACTGTCTTCTC
>NW_022111373.1:85099802-85116243 GCF_000313985.2 Echinops telfairi
TTTTTTTTTTTTTGTCGCTCAGGATTTACCCATAGAACGCCTCAATATTACCACTTGAAACTTGAATTTTGTCTTTAATTCCTTAAGCTTGAGGTATATTCAGCTTGTTCTTCTTCTTCGGTTTTCTAATTCCAGATTGTTGCACATTTAATTATAATGTGTTACTTTGTCTTCTCCGATATAGTCAATTTGATTTCTGTATATTCTATTTGGTTAGGTGCACAAATTATACAGCCATCTATGATGTTGAGAAAAGGTATTTCTAGTGAAGAAATTTTTGGTCTTGCAAAATTCTGTTATTCAGTCTCTAGCTTCATTTTTATACCTAAGGTCTTACTTTCCAACTACTGACCCTTCCTTTGTTTCCAACTTTCACATTCCAATCATCAGTAATTATTAATGCATTTGATTATGTGTTTGTTCAATTTCAGACTGAAGAAGTTAGTAAGGTTCTTCAATTTCTTCAGCACTGGCGTTTGTGGTGGGTAAATTTCAGTAATAGTTGTATTATCCTATCTTCCTTGTGGACATATAGTTATTACCCTATCACAGATATTGTACTTGAAGATAAATCTGGAAATGTTCTTTTTTACAAGGAAACGTTCATCTGGAATTTGTCATACTGGTACAGTAAATCATATGATTGTCCACATGAAAACCACCAATATCAGTCCATTTCAGCTCCGAAATGCCTAGGCTATCAATTGTAATGCATTCCATTTCATTGTTGACAACTTCCACTTTGCCTACATTCGTAAGTCATACTTTCCACATTCTGATTATCAATGGATATTTGCAGATATTTCTTTTCATTTGCGTCATGGCCCATCAGCGAATGAAGGCCCCCAAACTTCGCTCTGTCCACATCCCTACTTTGAGGGGGCAGCTCTCCCCCATCATGTCTTGAGGGCCTCCCAGCCTGACAGGCTCATCTTCCGACACGATATCAGACAATGTTTCCATTCGCGTCACAAGCTTTTCTGAATAATTAATCCTTTAGAAATGTCAGTCCATCCCTTCTTGCTAGTCTGTTCTTGATCTGGACGCTCCACCGACATCTATGCGCCATGGGCGATCCTGCTGGCATGTGACATACCTGTGGCAGAGCTTGCAGCAGCAAGACAACCCAGGCCACCTCAGTCTGACAAATTGACACCAGAGTCGTGGCACTAATGTTGAGGATATTGATATTTATGCGTTCCATTTAATTTTCAGGGCTTCAATTTTTCTAGATTCAGACTCTGTACATCCCACACTCCAATTATTAATAGGTATTTGCAGCTGCTGGCTGGCATTTTGAGTCAGGCTACATCAGCAAATGAAGCTCCCCAAAGCTTTGCTCCATTCTGGTCACTGGGGCTGACGCCAACCTGTGAAGGCAGCTCTTCCTCAGTCATCTTTTGAGGGTCTTCCGACCTGGGGGGCTCATCTTTCGGCACTGTATCAGATAATGCTTCACTGTTCGTTCTAAGGGCCTCAGTAGTTAATCCTTCCAAAGTGGACAGTCCATTCCTTCTGTCCAGTCTGTTCATGCTCTGGAAACTCTGTTGTTCACCATGGGTGACCTTGCTGGCATCTGAAGTACCAATGGCATTGCTTCCAGCATCACAGCCACAGGCAGTCACCACAGTGCAACAAAGTGATAGACGAGCGGTGAGCATGGCAACCCAAAACAGTAAAATATATGTAGTAAAATATCGTTCATCCGTTAAGTACTAAAATGTGGATTCATATTTATGACCTTAGAAAGAAGTCTGAATTTCGTTTACTGTTTTAGGTTAAGAAGAGGATAGATTCATGATATGATCCTATTAAATTTAAATAGATACACACAAAACAGCCTAGGAGTTTCTACACTAAAGTATCAGCAATATTTACTTCTGGTAGGGGGATTATCAATATCATTCTCTTCTTTGTATTTTTCTGTACACATTAAATAAGCAATAAAGTAAAGCAAATAAAAATGAATCCAATCTGCCTTCGAGTAAATATGTATATTTTACTATGATAAAATTTTGAACTGCCTAATTTTTTTTGTGCAACAGCCTGCTTGTGTCTGCACGAGATGTATTATGGCCCGGAGTTGACGGTTGACTCCGGCAATAGAAGTACAGATATGACATACTTTATTCCCTAACTTACTGACTCTGGCCAGTCAGAAAACCATCTTGAATTAAAATCAATCCAAATGGCATTAGCATTTGATCTCCATGTTGTCAGAATATGCCCATAATCTGACTGCCATCTGGCAACCTCGCAGATGAATAGTTCTATTCATCAGAAGATTCTTATTTAGGGATTAAAAATACATGGCATGGCTACTACCACCTACCTCCTCTCACAAGCAGGGCAGGTATCATTCATCACACTTTGTCCTGTGAACCCAGATGTGACCTCAAAATTCTTTCCAACACAGCTGTGCTCCAGGCAGCTCCTATCAATCATTTATTTCGACTCAAGTTGAAACCTATTAGCCATATCTGCTCTGATTACTCTGGCTGGAACATTATTATTCCTTTGACTGGCTCCCAGGACTATGGGGCTGTGGAGCATAACCACTTTCTTTCTCTAATGATGTCTCTTCCAAAGGTGTTGCTGACATAAAGCTAACTCTCAGGAGCCCAAACAACATTGTTTTACCCTCCCCTGCAACTCCACATAACCAACACTGAACTACAAAAGAGGACTTTCTTTGTCAAGACCTTCAAGAATTACAGGAGGAGAACTGAAACCCCGTCATCTTTATTCCCATTCAGTATATTTATATTTAGCTTCATTTATAGTCCATGTAAAATATAGAATGCTAAGTTAATCTACAATTATTAACAGGTAGTAAAATGATGAATAAGAACTCCACAAAAAGATTTTTGAGAATGAAAAAAGTTGTCTTTCAGAGAACTAGAGGAATGAAGGGGGGAAAATCATTGTGTACTACCTTTTAGAAAGCATACCTCTTCACAAAGTTTGCCTGAAGAAAAGTTATTGTGAAATTCCAGACATGGAATTCCACACACAGAACAAACAGGTCCCAGAGTTATAGAAATGACCATTTGAAAATGTGGATCCGTGTGACAGATCAATCACACTTTGTAACTGAACTCTAGCTTCAAATTCCAGGAAAGAACACACGTGCCTGAGCACACACATAAGATACCCGAGGAAAAGAGGAAATACTGTGTTACAGGGTCATCATTGAACCTGAAATTTAGAAGAAATTCTGAAAGATACAAAGTGGATGTGATCACATTGACAGGGAACACCACAGCCCACATTGTGTGGAAGAAGTGTTGCTGACAGAGTGAACGTGATTTAAGGGGAACTTCAGAATGGGAAAGTATTAAAAACTGCAGAGGCAAAAACTGCAAGACAGCACATAGAATAAATGTCCCCATAGCTGAATAATGACAGATATTTTCAGACTAAAATATTCTAGAATGCTCCGCAAGTTAGAAGAGCTGCAGCTGGATGAAAATTTCAGAACCCCAAAGAGAAAGGGGAAGTTTCCATAGAGGAGACACAAAATACTTACAAAGAATGAGAATCAATTTGGCATCAGATGTCTCATCCACAATGCTGGATGCTAGCGTACGTTAAAAAAACTCTTCAAGATTTTGAGGGAAAGGGTTCTGAACACACTATTTAATTCTCGGAAAAGCTGGTATTCCACTTGAGGGTAACAAGGATATGACATTTTCAAGTGTTAGAACCTTTTTCTTCCATGAAAGACAACACAAGGATATTAAAGTTTTAAAAATATTGAGCTACTGGGAAATTGTATTTCAGTTTGAGACAAAGAAAAATTTTGATTAATTGTGAGATAATTCTCAAGAAATCACTCAGCAAAATCACCAAATATATTCATTACAAAAAAGCGGAAGGAAAGATATGGTCAAAAATAAAATAATAATAATAATATGTAACATAATAATAATGGTACCTGCAGGGTAAGGTGGGGAGGAAGGGGATAAAAGGGAGCCGATATCAAAGAGTTCAAGAAAAAAGAAAATATTTAGAAACTGATGGTGGCAGCAATTGTACAACTATGCTCGATCTAATTGAATTATATATTGTTATATCTGTAAGAGCTCCCGATAAAATGATTTAAAAATAAAATCCTCACCCTCAAATGTCCATTTAGTGACTTGTGTGACGTTAACTGGTATTACAGTACAATTTACTCTATTTGGAATTTGTTCTGCACTCTCAGCTAAGATGTGACGTGCTCCATCGTGTCTCCTTTGTCCGGTCAAGAGCAAGGGGTCAGGAGAGGGGACAGTATGTCCTACACTGCAATGCGGCATTGGTTTCCGCATGGACCCACATAGCCTGGGTGCGTGCATACATGGCTCCCCTGACCTATGTCGACATAGTGCCCAACTCAGCCCTTCACTCTCAGCGCTTTCCTGGTCCTGACAGTATGTGAGCAGGAAGATGGTCTAAAGCAGTGGTTCTCAACCTGTGGGTTGCGACCCCTTTGGGGATCGAACGCTCCTTTCACAGGGGTTGCCCGATTCATACCAGTAGCAAAATTAGAGTGATGAAGCAGCAATGAAAATAACTGTATGGCTGGGGGTCACCACAACATGAGGAACTATATTAAAGGGTCACGGCATGAGGAAGGTTGAGAACCACTGGTCTAAAGGAATCATAAGACAATTCTCTCATGAATAGAAAAACAACTTTGTATACCAAGCGCTTCACATTGTTCAAACCTCACAAACAACCTGTGAGGAAGGAAGGACCGACACCATTATTAGCTACTGCTTTACACATTAAGCAAAATGTCCAACAACACTGGACAGTCAGTAAATCAGAATTGTCTATCAGGAAGAGAGGGGATAAACATGTAACCCTATCTACATGTAACCCTACATATCTACTATAACCCTATATATCTATGTGTAACCCTATATCTATAGGTAACCCTTTATAGATATCTTAGTTATCTCTTGGTGCCATCACAGAAATACCACAAGTGAATGGCTCTACAAACAAAAATTTATTCTCTCATGGTTTAGGAAGTAAGGGACTCGTTTGAAAACCTTTGTAATAATTCAATGAGAAGTGGTGGTGTGTTGAACTAGATTTATAACCCTAGAAGTGGTAAGAAGGAGTTTATAATAGCAATATCTTATGGAGGTAGAACCAACAGAATTGGCGGATGGACTTAATGTGGGATGTGGGGTGTAGGGTGTGTGGGAAGGAGAGTTGTATAAATGAGTAGATCGTGGTGACCGTTACGGTGATGGAGACAATGTGGAGGGGCAGATATAGTGGTGATATAGGGGATGGTCATCAGTTCCTATTTTGGTCATATAACACTTTAACTGTCCTTCAGACATCCAAAGGGAAATGCTGAATACACGCGCGGGTGGACATAAGGGTCTGTAACTAAGCAGAGCGATTGGGGCTGAAGATAAAAACGTCAAAGTCATCATCTTTTGGATATTTAAAGTCTTAGGACACAGGGAAGGAATGTAGAGGCAGAAAAAGAGACCAGGCTGGAGCCTGAAATACTGGGGTCTTAATAGTCAGAGTACAGGACTGACAAATTGAAATTGTGGTGAAAATGAGCTAACGAAAGCACCTAGAAATGTATTTCATCATATATACTGGTGCTGATCAAGATCACAGTCCACAGTCATTAGCCACATATGTCATTTAAGCACTTGAAATATGATTCATCAGAACTGAGACGTGCCTTTGAGTAGGAAAAACACGTTGGGTTTCAAAGACTTACTACCCCCCAAATGCCAAATTCTCATTCACTCACTCATTACTTGATTCATTCACTCATTGCCATTGAGTCAGCTCCACCTCATGAGACCCTCTGGGCAGGTAGAACTGCCCTTTGGGTTTCTGAGATTGCAGCTCCTGAAGGGAGTAGAAAGTCTCATCTTTCCCCCATGGAGCGATTGGTAACTAATTGCTAACCTTGCACTTGGCAGTCCAACATGTAACCACTACACCACCAGGGTTCCTAAATTCTCATTCGTCATGTTTATGTTCATTGTATGTTAAAATAATATTTCAGATACATGGAATTAAAACTATTTAAAAATTCATTTTACTTGTTTCTTTGTAATGGAGCTACTACTTGTAATGGAACATGCTTTGTGTGACTCACGCATTCTATGGGATGGCACTGGTCTGCACCATACGATTTTGCTCAAACTCTCAGCCTGGTTTTCCAGACACATCACTGAGGAGTAGTGAGAACTCCTTACAGAGGGACTTGAATTTGTATGAGAATTGTACAAATATTTACTATGACTTCCTTAAGAAATAGGCATACATTACGTCCACAAATTAGAAGAAAACTGCCAATTTCTTAAGCATTTGTGATATGTGTTTATTTTTGCTGGTAGACTTGTGTTTAAACACAGATACCACCATATGGATCACTTGATCCTTTCTAAAGCAGGAAGCTATTGTTAAAATGGAAATATTATATTCTTGTTAAATGTAACACTATACAAAGTGTCCTTGGTGACTATGAAAAAAAGTTCAATTAGATGAAACTCTTCTTCCATCTGGTGAAATACAACTTGATTAAATAAAGAGAAACTTAATTATTTAATAAGGTCATAATATGAGTCAGAAATGCCTTTATTTCTTATGATCTATGAGGTTCTTGATATACCACAAAAATCAGTTTTATCATGTTCTTTTCTAATTTCTACCATGGCAAGAATTTTCCTTCAGAAATGAAAAAAAAATCATTTTAGTTAGAGAACATAAAAATAAATTGTGGGGAAGAAGCTAAAGAGATTTGCCCTCTTTTCTCTTGCCCCTGACAAAGTCATTTGAACTGGGTCATTCCCTCAACTGGGTAGATCTACACACACTTTATATGACCAATAATGGGCAGTCTCATACAGAACACTGCTAAAAACCTTTATTCTTCTTTACATGGAACGTTCTCTCATGCTTTTGATCACAACATCAACAATCTAAAGGTTTAGATTCATTCTTCCAGCTCATTAATGGCTGGGATATTCCACACAGGTGAGTTTTCTCAGTGGCTGAACTTTGTATAGATTTCTTCTTGTAGCGCTAAATCTTCCATTCTGGAATATATCCCCCAGAACTTGCCTGACAGCATTTGCAAAGGATGCTAAGCACGTTTTCATCTTCCTTGTACATCACAGAGCATCTGGGTGCTGTAGAAAGATGATTGATCTTTTCTAGAGCCTAGAGAGTCTAGTGCTACAATCCCGTGTAGTTAACTTATCTTGTGGCTTAAAGCATGGTACTGTATTTGGAACATCTGTGGGCTTCAGTTTCCTAATACAAAGAAGGGAACTATCACTATAGATAAATAATACTTGAATTTTAGCTCCCCTCAGATCCCTACCGCTTGGCTGTCAGTTTGTCACACTGTGGTGGCTTGTGTGTGGCTGATGCTGGAAGCTGTGTCACTGGTATTTCAAACACCAGCAGGGTCACCCAACAGGAGCAGGTTTTGGCAGAGCTTCCACACGAAGAGCAGGCGATGAAGAAGGACTTGGCTCTCCACTTAGGAAGAAGTAGTCACTGAAAACTTTATGCATCGCTTTGAAGCATTGTCAGATACTGAAGGCTTAATGAATGGAAACAGAGCAGTTATAAGGTTGGCTTAGGACAGGGCAGTGCTTCCTTCTGTTGTGTATCAGGTCACTATGGGTCAGAACCGACTCGATGGTAGCTAACAACAGACTCTCCTAGAAGGCTTGTTAAACAGATTGCTAGATGCCACCCCTGAGTTTCGGATTCAGTAGGCCTAGTGCTGCTGTAACACAAGTGTCACAAATTGGAGTCTTTGAAGAAAAGTAGCTTATTTTCTCACAGCTGGGAAACTAAAAGTCCAAATCAGTGCTCTGCCATGTCATTTCCTTCATTATTGGTGGCCATGGGTGATCAATCTGTACGCTGAGCCTATCACCGGGGAAGCTGGAAGAGATGAAGACAAATGCAGCATCAGGATTGGAGGAAGGCTTATTAATAACCTGTGATACGTGGATGACACAACCTTGCTTGCTGAAAGTGAGGAGGACTTGAGGCATTTGTGGATGAAGATCGAGGACTAAGGTGCATCCAACCTCAACTATGGTATTTTCCTTCACCTCATATAAATGTGAAAGTTGGACATTGAATAAGAAAGACTGGAAAAAAATTTATATATTTGAACTATGGTGTTAGTGAAGAATATTGAAAGTACCATGGACTGCCAAAAGGACAAACAGATGTGTGGAAAAAGTACAGCCAGAGTACTTCTGAGAGGCAAGGATGGGGAGACTTTGTCTCACATACTTTGAACATGTTCTCAGGAGAGACCAGTCCCTGGAGCAGGAGATCAGGATTAGTAAAGTGGAAGCGTTATGAACAAGAGAGAGGCCCTTAGAAAGACGATTGGGACGGTGGCTATAATAACGGACTCACACATAAGAACAATTGTGAAAATGATGCAGGATCGGGTGGTGTTTGTACCTAGAGTCTCTGTGAGTCAGAGCTGACTGGACAGCACCTAACAACAACCTGGGTGTTCCTTGGTCCCTTAGTTTACAGACAATCTCCAATGTACACTTGCTTCTTTGTCTAATCTGCTCTTTTTCAAAGTGATTAGGTTTAGAATCCAGCTGGGATAGTTCGTGTTATTGTGGGTAGAGATTAATCAGGTCACAGTTTGATTGGAGGGCAACAAGATAAATACAAGACCCGCCTCCTCTCTCTTGCTCTCTGGTGATCAGACCAGTGCGCTGCTCCTTTAGCTACTTCTCTGTGTGTGCTATACTACTGTGGGCCAAGCCAATCTAGGGGTCTTATTAGAGCTGAGGCTTCCTCGAGATCTGCTGGTGTGTACACTGCTTGAGCTTGGGGCTGGTGGATCCTGTGCCTTGCTTGAGTTCGGGATCCCATCAGGGTCTGCTTCACTAATCTCCCCAGCTACTGACTGTTGCTGACTCACCCTGCTGTCTGCTGCCCGCAGGCAGACTGCCTGCTTTGCCCGAGGGAGGACTGCACTGTCTGCTTCCTTGACCTTGGACCTAGCAGCCCTCACGAGTTGAAGGACTTCCAGTGTATTAACTGTTCCACAAAAGTGAGTTGAACTGAGCCCTCTGTACTACTATGTGGACTAATTAACTGTTATACTCCTGCTCAATGTACAAACCTATCCATATATATATATATATATATATATAATCATAAGTGTCCCTGTGTTTTTCTCTAGAGAACCCTGCCTAACACACCAGCCAACATTGGCATGACTTTAACTGATAGATTACCACATATTATATTGCATTATGCAAATGTATTACATTATGTTACGAGAGGCATCAGAATTGGAGGAATACTCACAACCTCCCTTGCTGAATTCAATGAGTACTTGAAGTACCTGTTGATGAAGATAAAAGAAAATGAGAATATTCACAACTAGACCAATGAGCATCCTCATGATAATGGAGAAAATATTGAAGCTGTAGAGGATTTCATTTTACTTGAATCTACAACCAACATCCAAGAAACTAGTAGCTAGGAAATCAAATGATGTATTGCATTGAGCAAATCTGCAGCAAAAGATCTCTTTTTCAATTGTGAGTAGTACTGCAATCAATGACATGCAAGGACAGTGTATGAATTACTGAATAGAAAACTGGTTTTCTCTGTAAACCTCTACCCAATTCACAATAAGAAAAAAAGAAAAACAAGGAGTGGAGGGGTGGGGTGGGAAGGAGCGGAGAGGGGAGTCGGCCTTAAAATGTTAAAAGCAAAGATATCATTTTGAGAGCTACAACATGTCTGACCCAACCCCTGGTATTTTCAACCACCTCACATGTATGCAAAAGCCGACGAATAAAGAAAGCAAAAGAAGAACTGATTCCTTTGAATTATGGCATTGGTGGAGAATATTAGACACATCCAGGACTAGCCAAAGAATGAACAACCCTCTCTTAGCGGAGGCAAGCCGAATGAATGCTCCTGAGAAGCAAGCACAGTGAGCCTTAGTCTCCACTTCTTTGGCTTGTTCTTGGGAAGGGCCAGGCCCTGAAGAGGGGCAGTGAAAAAGAAGATGCTCAAGGAAGGGAACTGACACAGTGGTTACAATAATGGGCTGAAACATAGCAACGCTTGTGACCATGGCTCTAGTCTGCTCAGTGCTGCCCCTCTGTTGTACCTAGGGTTGGCACGCAGGATCTCTAGGAGCTGGAACGAACAGGATGGCAACTAACAAAATTAATCAACCTGGAAGGTAATCTGCTCTCCCCAAGGTCAACTGAATAAACCACACAATTAAATCATAAACATTATGTGGCCAGGATTTCAATATGTCTTTTTGGGATGGACACATTCATGTTGGGTTCTGTGCTCCACAGTTTTGATCAAGTTGGTCTGAAATAGACCTTTGAAAATTGCTTTTGTGACCAGTTCCCAGGTGATGCTGATATTGCTGGTGTATGGACTACACTGGGAATCACTGAAGAGCCCTGGTGATGTAGTAGTTAAGTGTTGAACTGCAATCTTCAAGGTTGAAGGTTCAAAATCACCAGCTGCTCTGTGGAAGAGATATGGGGCTTTCTACTCCTGTAAAGAGTTACAGTCTCAGACAATCACAGAGGCAATTCTACTCTGTCCTGTAGGGTCACTATCAGTCAGTGTCAACTCGATGTCAGTAAAAGTGAGTGAGTGGGAATCACTAATTGTCCCTTCCTGGTTCCAGTGACGATTTTGTACGAGGATGGCAATGTTTCTTTGTTGGTTGATTCATTTGAGATGGGCTTTCCCTAAAGGCCTAACGATTTGGTAACTAAATTAGGAATCCAAAATTATAAAACTTAAAATTTCAGTCATCTCCGATATTAATAAATAAAAGCTAGATGTTTTATTAGCATTCTGAGATTGATATAAAAATGTACTCTGTAGTTTGAGGAGAAGATACATAAGTCAGTATTAATTTCTCTTTTCAATGTGCCAATGACTTCTTATCCATCTAACCATTATATTACATTTCAGCCGAAATAGAAATTTATGAAAACATGAAGCGAAGACTGTTAAATCCCTCCTTGCACAACACTCTCTGATGTGAGAGGTTTTCTCTTTGGGTCACATCAGCATTACACATGACACAATCGAGTCAAGTTTGACTTTTAGCTCTGTGGCAGTAAAGCTGAGAATCAAAAGATTATTTAAAACAGTGTGCTATAAAACCAGGCTTATTAATTCAAATATTTGCAATGGGAATCAGCCAGGTAATATGCTTTAGCACTCAAGCAATAAACCAAAGATTATATCTATTCTCCATTGGGTGCAGAATCTAGTTTTTGGAATGAAACAGATGTTTCCAAATGTCTTAAACCATGACTGAAAACTTCAGGAAAGTAAATACTCTTGTGCTTCTGTTAGGGACTTGGTAATGATACCTGGGAGTTACGTGCTCCCTTTCAATGTGTCTGCAGTGGAACACCAGTAGTCCTATTCCTTGTGCAACAGTGTTTATTGAGGACAGATTCATTTTAATTTTTTTACATATTTAAATTTAGATCATACAAATTCTCATGTTACTGATTCACAAGTTCTGCTTTTCATAACTTAGCAAATAGTTCCCTTTCACCAAGAATGTGGGATGTGTCAACTTGGCTAGGCTATGCTTCCCAGTAGTTAGGTCAAACACCAGTCTAGTTGCTGTTTCATACTGTAATGTAATCAATCCATGGAAAGAGGGCTTCTTTGGGATGTGTTCTGTCTCCATGTAACAAATGGGTATTTTGGCAGAAGTCTCTTCACTATGAACTCTTTTCATTGCCTGACTATTGGATCTTGGGGCGCAATCAAACAGGAGTCTGCCACTTGACCTATGGATTTTGGATTTGTTAACTTCCATGATCACATGAGCCAATTTCTTGAAATAGATCTCTTTATCTCTCTCAATTTTAACTAAGTTCTTGGCTGCTAGACAAAAGGTTGGCAGTTCAAACCTACCTACCTGCTCCATAAGAGAAAGACTTGGCAATGTGTTTCTGTTGAGTATACCACCTCCACACCCCTGTGGGCAGTTGTACTATCACACGGGGTCTGGAATGGTTAGAGATTATATTAACCAGACAGGCCTGCATAAGAGTAGGGGAAGAGCTCAACTTATCAATCAGGTTGCAGCCTTATGACACATCTTTGGATGTGGTCTTTTGTGTAAGAGAGAAAGACTGACCCAAGTTGATTTCTCTTTGACCCTTCACCTTCTGCCAGAACTGAATCTACTGTCTGATTTCTCAGCCTCCTGTGGCATAGCCTGCCCATCCCAGGAGCCATCAGTGGATTGCCAACAGTGGATTCACTCTGTCAACTTCAGAATCATCTTATCTCTGCATTCCCTGCCAGTGCCCTCTGCTGTCACTGCTTCATCGTCCTGCTTCTTGCTCTTCAGCTTCATGAGTCAGGAGACGCCTGGCTTGAACTGGACTAGATATCCCTACTTCCAAGAGTACAAGTCCTTCTGGATATAAATCTCCTTCTGTACATAACACATATAAGCATCACTGGTTTTGCATCTATAGAAAACGCAATCTAACACGGAGTCTCCATGAGCCAAAAGTTGATGCTACAGTAGCACACCTTTAACCACCGCACCACCAAGCTCCTAATGGTGTCTAAGAGGAATACAAGTGTGTGTGTGTGTGTGTGCATGTGTGTGCATGTGCGTGTGCGTGCATGTGTGCACAAACATACATATATGTTCTTGTTGTTGGTAGGTGCCAGTGAGTTGTTTCTGAACCAAACAACCTTATGCACAACAGACCAAAACACAGCCTAGTCACAAGTGCTCCTGTGCTTGAGCCCGATGTTTGCAGCCACTTTGTCATCCACTCCCTTGAAGTCCTTTCTCTTTTTCACTGTCCCTCTACTTTACTAAACATGATGTCCTTCTCCAGAAACTGGCCTCTCCTAATAGCATGTCCAAAGTATGTAAGATGAAGTCTCGCCTCTCTTGCCGCTAAGGAGCAGACATGTACATGCACATAGAGCTCGGGTTCTTCTCCTCTAGAGAAGCCTAAGACATGCAGCTTTTGAAGCAAGCAGACACCCGAGTAGTTAAAAAGAGAATGGTGTCACCATCCCAGGCAGCCAACAGTGGATGTTGTAATCAACTCACCTCACAGCCATTTTTTGAGTGCTAGTGGTTGCCGGCACCAGAAATCATTCAGAAATACCTCCTTGAAAGAATCCAAAACATAATATTCAATGCTGGCCAGGGCCCAGTGTTAATAGGGATGAAACTTCTGGAAAGCAGTTTGGCAGGAATTGCCAGTGTCCTTAGAAACTCACTTCCTTTAACTCAGTAATCCCCTTTCTAGGAATCCATTCCCAGGAAATGTCACAGAGCAGGGCTATGATTTGTATGCACAGATGTTTACGGCAGCATTATCTGTGATAGAAAAACTATCCTAAATTATTAATAATAGAGAACTAGTGAAATGAATGATGGTTCATTGAGATGATGAACTATTAAGGAGTCAATAAAATCATAGATTGGAAGAATATTCAATGACAGGAAGATGCTCTGGCTAGAATATTAGTTGGCGAGGGTAAAAAGCCAAATAAAAATGATAAGAACAGTATGACCTTATGTTGGAATGCACTGCTTCAACTTAGATCAGTTGGCAAGTATAGATCCCAGAATTCTATTCTCTCTGTGGGTGAACAAAAGGGGCTCTGGTGGTGTAGTCATTAGCATTGGGTTGTGATGTGCAAAGTTGGCAGTATAAAACCACCAGCCGCTCTGAGGAAGAAAGAGGAGGCTTTCTATTTCCATAGAGAGTTACAGTCTTCGAACCCACAGAGTCGGCCTACTCAGTTATCTAGGTCAGAATCAATTCAATGGCAGTGAGTTTGGGTTTTATATGGGTTAAAACCCACGGCTGTTAAGTTTATTCTAACTCATGGTGACCTCGTGTGTTACAGAGTTGACGTGACTCATCCAAAACCATAGACCTGGTAATGACAGAATTGGACAGACGGTTGCTCCAGTCAGAATCAAGTCAGAAACAGGAGCACGTGCTTGGTAGGATGTAGACTCCTAGGCCATGACCTAGATCTTCTGATAGAGAAACACAGGAGCAGTGGCCCAGGAACTTAATGAACTCACCCATGATTCTGAAGCACAGTACAGTTTATGAATTATTATGGACAGAATGCAACAGCAGAATTGTGGGGAGAGAGGATGTAGACACAACTCAATGGTGAAAGGCAAAATCAATTCTAGGGTAGAGGGGCAGGGAGGCCATTTGTGGCATCCTGAAAGTCAATAGCTATGAGACGATGGGCAGACCTGCGGAAGTGAGGGAACTGACAAAGAAGACCTGATGTCATTGGGTCGATTCTGACTCCTAGTGATCCCAGCAGAACTGCTCCCTACTCCAGCCCAATGAAAGAACAGATGTGCTTCCCTGGAGTAACACCTCATGGGACTCATATCATAAGCCATTTGTGCTAGAAGTGGATTTCAAGCAGCAGAGATTTAAAGGAAAAAGATACCTTGGTTCTAAAAACCAAACCAGATGCACTGCCATTGAGTTGATTCTGACTCAAAGCAGCCCTATAAAGTGTTTCAGAGGCTTTGTAAATCTATACAAGAGCAGACAGCCTCATCTTTCTCCCAAGGAACAGCTGGTAGGTTTAAACAGCCAACCTTGAGATTGTCAATCCAATGTTTACCCAAGAGGAGCATCAGGACTTCTTGTGTTGGTTCTACAGAAAATTTATCAGGCAAAAAAATATGCAATCTATAACACCAATGAAACATACAACTTTCCTCTAGTTCTTTAATGCTCTCCCCTACCCCACTATCATCACCCCAGTTCTACCTTACAAATCTGGCTAGACCAGAGCATGTACACTGGTACAGATAAGAGCTGGAAACACAGGGAATCCAGGACAGATAAACCCCTCAGGACCAATCATGAGAGTAGTGATACCAGGAGGGTAAGGGGAAGTTGGGGGGAGAAAAGGGGCATCTGATCACAATGACCTACATATAACCTTCTCCCAGGGGGACGGACCACAGAAAAGTGAGTGAAGGGAGACAGTGGGCTGTCTCCCTTTTCATGTCAGTGTGAGACATGAAAAAATAATAATTTATTAACTCTCAAGGGATCGTGGGGGTGGGGGGGCATGGAATGAGCTGATACCAAGGACTCAAGTAGAAAGAAAAGGTTTTGAAAACAATGTTGTTGTTGTTACTATCAAGAATATTTATCTTGGTAAATAATATTCCTTGGTAAAGAGAAATTAGCCAAGTATCAGAATCACTGTGGCACCTTTATTAGCTATCTTGTAGAAAATGAATTAACTAGACCACTCTCATTTGTAGATTTTATTCTTCTCAATGAAGCTTTGCATTAAATAACCTCAAGCTATTATTATACATCTAGAGTCAGGGCAGCCCTGGTGGTGTAGTGGTTATGCAATGAGCTGCAAGGTCAGTGGTTCGACACCACCAGGCACTCTGAGGGACAAAGACAGGGCTTTCTACTCCCATGAACAGCTACAGGCTTGGAATCTCACAGAGGCAGCTCTACCTTGTCTTACAGGCTCACTCTGAGGCAAGATTGACTCGATGACAGGGAGTGTGTTTGATCTTGGATCAGCTCCTTAGAATAAAAATACTAGCTTCCAGAAAGTGCCACACCAGGTAAAGGCCCTCACTCCCCCACCCTATACCCCTTTCAGAATTGAGGCAAAGGATTTATGTCCACCTCAGTGTATTCGATGCTCAAGATTTGTTGATTGAATGAATAATTAAAATTCACCTGCCACCTGCCAAAATTCCAGGTGTTACATCTTAACATTTTTATTCCTTGTACCACTTTCTCCACCAAGGCATAAATCTTCGAAATAGATTTCATATCCTTCTGCTCTCTTATATTAACAGTAAGAAGTAGCGCTAATGCCCCAAACTGTATTTTCTTCGACCATTAATCTTTCTCTAGCTTGTGAGCTGGAAAAGTCATAATGATGGGAGTTGTCATAATGAACCCTAACAGTAATTGTAATAAGAAAACGGAGGACCAAAATTGAAAAAGAAAATGTCTCTCCCATCGCGCCACAGATAAATGACCCTATTCTCGCCTGATTCAAAATCCACAAGGTTGTATTTGTTCTTGTCAAGATCATTAGGTACCAAAAGACCATTTGACATTAGTAGGAAAGATGTTTTTAATAGGAGTAATATACTGATGTCAAAAGAACATACCTCTCCTTTCTGCAGGCTCCTGCCTAATTTGCAAAACTTTTTAAAGTTAAAAATGCTTTTAAAATACTTCCTATAAAGTTTTATGAGAATGAGACTTGAAAGTGAGTTACCTGTCTTCACCAATCTCCTTACACTGAGATATGCAATTACTTCTAATAAAGAAATCAAGGGCTTGAATGAGAACAGGTTTAGTGCTAACTTAGTTAAATATTAATT
>NW_022111373.1:85116857-85125433 GCF_000313985.2 Echinops telfairi
TATATAACTCAAGTATAAGTCGAGCTTTTTTTCAGCATATTTTTTATGCTGAAAAAGCCCCCCAGTTTTTTTTGTGGTGAAATTAGGTGCCTCGGCTTATACTCGAGTATTTAGGTATATAAAACTTTAGTGGGGAAAAATCATTCCAGGTTCTAAATCTGGTTATATCTAGTTTACCAGCTCTTTATTTTTCCTAATTTCCATAGAGTGACTATTGTATGTTCAATCCAATTTTTAGACACACACATACACACACACAGATCAGCAAAGTACTGGTTTTAGTCACAATTCCTGACCTTTGCTGCACAAGGACATGCCATGGATGCTATTAACATGTCCAGGTACCAGACTTCCAGCCAGACCAATTCCACCAGAATCTCCGGGTCTGGGATCGGGCGCCTGTTTTTGAAGGTCCCCCAAGTGATTCTAACGTACAGTTAATGTTGCAGCTCCTTGGGTAGGCTGAGTCCAGCTCATCAAAAGTGTGGATGGATTTCCAAAAAGGCAGTTAGTACCACTTTGCCCAAGGACAGCAGTGGGTCTGTCGATGGGTGTTTCTAGTGACTTCTGACACACATGAAGAGGAAAGATGACTTGTATGTGAAGAAGTATCTGTACAAAAAATTTACTTAGTTCGAGTTAAAAGACCTTTCAAAATTTCTGCACACAACCAGCATAGGGACCTTCCAAAAATACCCAACTCACTGCCATTGAGTCAGAACTGGTTTATAGCAACCCTATCCAAAAGGGTAGAGCTCTCCCTGTGAGTATCTGAGACGGTAACTATTTAAAGAGTAGAAACCCCTATCTGTTTTCCTAAGAGGGACTAGTGGTTTCGAACTCTGAACTTTGCAGATTGCAGTCCAATGTGTAAATGCTACACCACCAGAGTTCCTTTAGCAAGTCCCTTGGAGACCTGCTAAAACAGAAGAAACAACTGGAAAAGTAAAGCATTTCTATATACCCAAGGTTTCCTCTTTATAGATAGGTCTCTCGTTGACTGCAAAAGTACTCAATGCACAAAACACAAGAACCTTTTGAGTAAATGAAACAAGTTGATTTTTTCTTTAAGAGCATGACGATGACGGCAATAACAAGAAAAGGGGAAAGAACAATCTTACCAACTTGAAGGAGATGAAAGTGTAGTGCTATGTCAACCACATCTGTTCCTCCCTCACCCTGACTTTATTGACACCCTAGCAATCAGGGACAGAAGCCTGGTGATATGACAAATAATCCCAGGCATGGCAGGACTTGAAGAATGATAAAATAGAAACTTGCAATGCACTTACGGTAAACCAAAATAAATCAAATGTAACAGTTAAGACTTTGTGTCCATTCAGCTGAGCTAGTATTCTCAGTGGCTTGGCAGTTAATCTCTAGTAATCTCTTGTGACCTGACCATACATGATACAATCACTTATAAGCCTCCATAAAATTAGGGTGGCACGGGGAGGGTATTGTTTATATCTCCACAAGGAAAGAGGGACCAGACTTCAACCCAGTGATCCAAGATGTAAATGCAACATACTGGCATGAAGCAGGGAACCAATAGAGAGGTCTGAGAGGGCAGCCCCAATTCCAACTACGTGGACAGCCCCCTCCTCCCCGCAGAAGAATTCACTTCAGAGGACATCACTGAAGCTGCAGCTCAGGCAGAGGGACATGTCTGACCAGAGCACACTGGAGCAAATGAAGGGGGAGGAGAGAGAGTGGAGCACATCCTGGCTCACCAAGCCCTGAGGATGATATTCCTGCCCAGAGCAGCCAAAGCACAGAGAGGACCATAGGGCCAGCCCCACTACAAGAGTCATTCACTGATCCATAGCGTTATGGGGGACAATGCTGGAGACACAGTACAGGAATTGCATCCGATCTGACCCCATCACGCTGAGGCAAAACACTAAAGGTGTGCAACTGAACAGCAAGGGGGAACAGAGCAACGAAGTCTCCAGGGAATAACAAAAATAGACTAGGGGGACAAGGTGTGGCACCCATCAGACTAGACTGGAAACACTCCTAAAGGTCAACAAACAGAATTATTTACAGGCTTTTCTCTCTTTTTTTGTCATTGGTTTGTTTTCTTTTGTTGCTTTGTTTTGCTCTGTTTTGTTTTTCATGCATATTATTATCTCTGCAGGTCTATCTAGACAAGATCTGCGGAATAAACAATCTGGAGGAGAAAATAACCGGACCGACAGTTCCAGGGGGACATGGGAGAGTGGGAGGTGGGCGAAAGGAAGTGGGTGTTAATAACCCAAGGGACAAGGGAACAATAAGTGATCCAAAATCAATGGCAAGGAGGGTGTAGGAAGCCTGGTAGGACTTGATCAAGGGCAATGTAACCGAGAGGAATTACTTAAACCCAAATGAAGGCTGAACATGATAGTGAGACAAGAGGAAAGCAAAAGGAAGTAGAGGAAGGAACTAGGAGGCAAAGGACATTTATAGAAGTCTAAATACAGGCATGCACATATGTAAATATATTTATATATGACAATGGGGAAATAGATCTATGTGCATATATTTACAGGTTTAGTATTAAGGTAGCAGATGGACATTGGGCCTCCACTCAAGTACTCCCTCAATGCAAGAATACTTTCTTCTATTAAACCAGCATTCCATGATGCTCAGCTTCCCAAAAGGATTACTGAAGACAAAGCGGGTACATAAGCAAATGTGGTGAAGAAAGCTGATGGTGCCCAGCTATCAAAAGATATAACATCTGGGGTCTTAAAGGCTTGAAGATAAACAAGTAGCCATCTAACTGAGAAGCAACAAAGCCTACATGGAAGAAGCACACCAGCCTGTATGATCAAGAGGTGTCCATAGGATCAAGTATCAGGCATCAAAGAAAAAAATCATATCATTGTGAATGAGGGGGAGTGCAGAGTGAGAACGCAAAGCTCATCTGTAGTTAAGTGGGCATCCCCTTACAGAAGGGCTACAAGAAAGGGACGAGCCAATCAGAGTGAAGTACAGCACCGATGGAACATACAACTTTCCTCTAGTTCTTTAATGCTTCCTCTCTCCCCCCACAGCCCCCACTATCATGATCCCAATTCTACCTTAAAAATCCAGCTAGACCAGAGCATGTACCTGGTACAGATAACTGGAAACACAGGGAATCCAGGACAGATAAATCCCTCAGGACCAGTAATGAGAGTAGAGATACCAGGAGGGGAAGGAGAAAGTGGTGGAGAAAGGGGGAACCAATCAAATGATCTACAATAACCTCCTCCCTGGGGGATGGACAACAGAAAAGTGGGTATAGGGAGACATTGGACAGTGTAAGACATGAAAAAATAATATTTATAAATTATCAAGGGTTCATGATGGAGGGAGGGTTGGGGAGAGAGGCGGGAAAAATGCGGAGGAGCTGATACCAAGGGCTCAAGTAGAAAGGAAATGTTTTGAGAATGATGATGGGAACAAATGTACAAATGACACAATAGAGGGATGTATGGATTGTGATGAGTTGTCCGAGCCCCGATAAAATGTTTTAAAAATAAACAAATTAATAAATGACAGTGTACCATTAAAAACTAAATAAATCAAGATTAGCGCGGAATGCAACACTCTAATTCAGGTCCCAGCCCTGAGGCATGAATTGCCCCGGGGCATGAACTACTCCCAATATAAGTGAATGCTAGTTTGCCTTTGTTGGGTCTGAATCTTGCCATCTGGCTCATCAATATCTGATTCTTGGGATTTGAGCCAATGGTGTCTGCCATATGGCCTACCAATGCTGGAAGTCTTCAACAGCTTTCCATCTGATCAGCAACCTTGGATTCATTCAACTCTGCAGTCACAAGTCTGTCTCCTTCCTGCCAATCTTGGGTACATCAGCTCCCAGAGCTATGAATCAGGAGAAGCCTCTAGCCTAAATCTAACCTGAGAGCCTGCCTGGACCTGGACTTGGACTTGCTTGCTTTTACAACTGTGTGTGTCATTTCCTTGATATAAATTTCTTTACATACGTCGTCGTTGTTGTAAGGTGCTATTGAAACATGACCTACTCACGGCAACACTGTGTACAACAGAAGGCAACAATGCCGAGTCCTGCACTATCCTCACGATGTTTCCTATGATTGATGCAGCCACTGTGTCAACCCATCTTGTCGAAGGTCTTCCTCTTTTCCTCTGCCCTACTACTTTACCAGCCTGATTTCCTTCTCCAGGGATTGCCCTTTCTGGACATGTCCCATGTACATGAGATGAAGTCTGACCACCCTCTAAGGCGTATTCTGGCTGTACTTCTTCCAAGACAGGCTTGTTAATTCTTTGGGTAGTCAATGGCACTTTCTATTCTTCACCAGCACCACAATACAAATCCATTAACTCACCTTCCGTCCTCCTTAGTCAGTATCAACTTTTCAGATGCATACGAGACCATTGAAAATACCATGGCTTGAGTCAAGCACATTTTAGTCCTAAAAGTAATGCCCTTGATTTTCAATTCTTTAAAGAGATCTTGTGTAGCAGGCCTACCCAATGCAATGCATCCTTTGATCTCTTGACTGTTGCTTCCATGAGCATTGATTGTGGATCCAAGCAGGATGAAATCTTTGACAACTTCTATCTTTTCTCCAATTACCATGGTATATTACCACTGGGCAAGTTGTGAGAATTTGGTCTTCTTTACATTGCGTTGTAATCTGTACTGAAAGCTGCAACCTTGGTCTTCATTAGCAAGTATTTCTCGTCCTCCTCACTTTCAGAGAGCAAGGTTGTGTCATCTGCATACACACATTGTTAATAAGCCTTCTCTAATCCTGATGCTACATTCTTCTTCATGTAATTCAGCTTCTCTGTTTGCTTAGCATGCAGATTGAGTAAGTATAGTGAGATGATGTAATCCTAAGGCACAATTTCCTTGATTTTATTTATTTATTTTTCAAATACTTTTATTGGGGACTCTTACATCTCTTATCACAATCCATACCTTCCCCCAATTTGTTAAGCACATTTGTACATATGCCGCCATCATCATTTTCAAAGCATTCTCTTTCCACTTGAGCCCCTGATATCAGCTCCCCATTTCTTCCCCTTCCTCCCCCCGCCCCCCCGCCCTCCCTCATGAACCCTTGATGAGTTATAGATTATTTTTTCCATATCTTACATTGTCCTCCATCACCCCTCACCCACTTTTCCAAGAAGTTTGCCCTTGTTCTGTTTGCACAACTGCCTCTTGATCCATGTACAGGTTCTACATGAACACAATGTGGTGTTCTAGAATTCTCATTCTTCTCAAGGTTATCCATAGTTTGGTATGGTCCACACAGCTGAATGACTTAGCATAGACAATACAACACAAGCAAACATATTTCTGGTACTCTCTGCTTTCAACTAAGATCCATCAGATGTCAGCAATGATATCCCTTGTTCCATGCCCTCTTCTGAATCCACCCTGAACCTCTGGTGGCTCCCTGCCAATGTCCCGCTGCAGCCACTGTTGGATGATCTTCAGCAGAATGTTACTTGCATGTGACATCAATGATATTGTTCTACAATTGGAACATGCTGTTGGGCCACTTTTCTCTGGAATGGATACAAATCTGAATCTCTTCCAGTCAGTTGGCGAAGCAGCTTTCTTTGTTTTTAAATGCCTTTTTTTTAATATGCTCTTTTAATTATCTCCTTTTAAAAATCATTTTATTGGGGGCACTTACAGCTCTTATCACAATCCACACATACATCCATTGTGTCAAGCATATTTGAACATATGTTGCCATCATCATTTTCAAACGTTTTCTTTCTACTTGAGCCTTGGTATCAGCTCCTCCATTTTCCCCCTCCTCCACCCTCCTCCCCTCCATGAGCCCTTGATAATTCATTAATTTTTTTTTCATGTCTTACACCAACCAATATCTCCCTTCACCCACTTTTCTGTTGTCCATTCCCCCGAGTGGGGCTTATATGTAAATCATTGTAATCAGTTCCCGCTTACTCCCCTCACAATCCCCTTATACCTCCTTACCCCTCATTATTGGTCCTAAGGGGTTTATCTGTCCTGGATTCCCTGTGTTTCCACCTTTTATCTGTACCCGTGTACATGCTCTGGTCTAGCTGGATTTGTACAGTAAAATTGGGGTCATGGTAGTGAGGGGAGGAAGCATGAAAAAACTAGAGGAAAGTTGCATGTTTCATCGGTGCTATACTGCACCCTGACTGGTTCGTCTCTTCCTTGTGACCCTTCTGTAAGGGGATGTCCAATTATCTACACATAGGCTTTGGGTCTCCACTCTGCACTCCCCCTCATTCACAATGATATGATGGTTTGTTCTGTGTCTTTGATACCTAATACCTGATCCCATTGACACCTCATGATCACACAGGCTGGGGTGCTTCTCCCTGTGGACTCTGTTGCTTCTCAGCTAGAGGCCAAGCAGCTTTCCTGGCACAGATGAATGAGTGCTTCCAGGGCTTCATCGTTTGTGGAAACATTTCAAAAGGTTTCCCTCAACAGCTGGAGCTTTAGTCTGGACTAATGCTTTCTCGTCTTGTTTTTATCACCAAGACCATTGACTGATTTTCTAACTATCGATCCTATTTCTTGGTCCCCAACTTGTGTTGTTGACAAAGGAGCATTTTCTTTTATATATACATATATAAAGTTCATTCGTTTAGCTTTTCTATAGAAACCAGCTTAAGACACCATCTTCACTGGCACATCCTGTCTCTCCCAGTCCTGGCGGTGCTCAGGGCAGAACTGCTCCATAGCGTTTCTGAGACTCACTTTTTATGCGAGCAGACAGACCCATCTTTCTCCCATGAGCTGTCTAGGTAGCCAGCAGTAATTTCACAACATGATCTCCTAGTTGGCTTTTTCAAGCACGCTCCCATACATTGAAGTTATCCCAGCAAACTAATAGGTCCAATGTCTGGTCTGCCAAATGTGGGGTCATCCTTGCAATGCTTATGAAGCTACATTATACGGACAAGGGTGTCTGTGTTTACCAGCAATGTTATGCTAAAGTGCCAGTGGGCAAGTGCCAGCATTGCTAGGTGCCAGTTTGACTCGTAGGCACTTCAATTTCTAAAATTTTTGCTGTTAGACTACAAAGGCATTTGACTGTGAGAATAATAACAAACTATGGGTAGCCTTGAAAAGAATAAGAATCCCTAAACATTTCACTGTGCTCATACGGAATTTGTACATGGATCAAGCAGCAGTTGTATAAACTACATGATTTAAAACTTAAGAAAGTGTACTTATCCAAACTGTATGCTGGGCTAAAAATCAGAGAAACTGGATTATATGAAAAAAAATTAGCATCAGGATTACTAACAACCTGTGATATGCAGATGACACAACCTATTTTTGCTGAAAGTGAGGAGGGCTTGAAGCACGTGCCCACGAAGATCAAAGATTACAGGCTTCAGTTCAGTGTGGATTATAATTCAATGTGAAGAAGACCCAAATCCTCACAATTTGATCAGTAGGTACCATCATGATAAGCAGGAAAAAAATAGAAGTTGTCAAAGATGTCATCTTGTTTAGATCCACGATCATTTCTTATGGAAGCAGCAATCAAGAGATCAAATGGCGCATTGCATCAGGTAAATATGCTGCCCAAGACCTCTTTAGAGTATTGAAAATCAGTTGTTACCTTGGGGACTAAGGTGTGCCTGACCGAAGCTATGATATTTTCAATTGTCTCACATGCATCTGAAAGTTGGACATTGACTTAGGAGGACCAGAGAAGAATGTAAATTATGGCGTTGGTGAAAAAGATTGAAAGTATCATGAACTGAGAAAAGAATAAATAAATTTGTCTCGGAAGACTTATGGCCAGAATGCTACCTACAGGCAAGGATGGTGAGACTTCATCTCATGTACTTTGGACATGTTGTCAGGAAAAACAAGCCCCCCAAAGGACATCATGCTAAGTAACATGGGCTGGAACCTAAGAACAATTGTGAGGAAGGTGCAGGACCAGGCAGTGTCTCCCTTCGATATTTAGGGAATGATATCTTTGATCATTTTTAAATTTTCAGATTTTGCCATAGAACCACATATTGAGCAAAGATTTAATTTTTGAAGAAAATGTCCAAAGGTAGTCTGTTAATGTGGATAGACTTCCTAAAAGACAATTCTTACAATATTAATTTTAGAAGATAAATACATACCCTTTGATTTAGAAATCTGTGTCCTAAAGAAATAGATATGTAAATAAATATGTGTCTCTAGACTAGCTATGATATCATTTACATAGCCCACTGGGATATCATTTGTAACATGAAAACCTTAAAACTAACCCAAGTGAAGACAGATTGGTCAGATACATTGTGGTGCAGCTGCCATGGTCCTTGGAGACTCAGAGTCTTGGATGGTCTTTCAGAGGCCATTGAGCAACTGGTGAGGAAGAAAGAAGCATGCTGTGTACCTGAGCAGGTGAAACGTTCATCTCACATTTCTGCTTCAACCTCAAAAGCTCGGGCTTTATCAGCTTTATAGGAGCCCTTCCAAGGCTGCACCACTGTTGAAATACCTCAGTGGGCCTTCTGTCCCTTTCTGGAGTCTTGTTTATCCCTAGTGCCCTCCGTTCTTGATCACCTGCCACCTGCAGGAA
>NW_022111373.1:85126405-85128121 GCF_000313985.2 Echinops telfairi
GATGATCACCCTGCTTTGAGGGGTTTCTCACCGTCCATCACATTCGGCATGATAGCAGACAGTGTTCTGCTGCTTTTCATAGGCTCTCACTGGCCAGTCTTTAAAAAAGACGTTCACCAGATCCTTCTCCCAGCTCTGTCTCAGTCCTGAAGTTCCAGTGAAATAATGAGTGACTGTCCTGGTGTTTGGAATACTGGTAGCATAGCTTCCAGTACCAAAGCATTGCACAAGTCACTGCAGTTTGACAACCTGTCAGATGAGTGGTGGATGTCCATCTGAGGGGGCTTGTGGAAGTAACATAGTCTCCTGTCTACTTGAGTGAAGGAGTGAAGTCTAGCCTGTCAATCAGGTCATAGCCAATGATGCCTCTGTGTGGGCATGGCCTTCTCCCAAGGATGCTGGACACTGTCTTCCTCCCTGGAGGTGGGACACAGTCTCTACTTCACATTCCTGTTGACAACTCACATGGAGCCTGCTGATGGCAGCCAGAGCCCTGGAGATGCAGCCACTGCCATTGGATCCACAGGACTTTCCACCCACTGGCCTGTGATCTTCCTGCATTCAGTATCATTGCATGTGCTGCCTAAGTCTGAAGAGGAATTCATGGGCTAATACTGGCCTTATGGGCTAATACTGAACTTATGGACTTGATCTAGACTGGGCTGGGATGTTTTAGTAATGCATAATTACTTCTTGATAGAAAGTTCTCATATATATATATATATATGTCTGTGGACTTGTTTCTTTAGTCAACTCAGACTAACACGGTTTCAAAAAGTTCATGAGGAAATGGAATTGGAAAGACAATGGAATTTCCCCACGAACTTTTTGAAGTCTCCTTCTATATACATATAATGAATACACACACACACACACACACATGCACTAATAAGAAAAAACTTAGTTTTGACTTGAAAATATATTTTCTACATGATTCTGAACATTTTCCCACAAATATTAATGCCTAAATCAAGTTATTATTAGTTAACACCCAACTCTACCTGAATACTATACTTTTCCTATGTATATCATACAATTCATTATTATCTACATAGATTCTTAAATAGGCCATATATCATATAATCACATTGCTTTTTAGACTTAGAAAACCTGAGTGGTGAATGAAACCGAGTCGCTGCAAACATGGGAAATAGTCACGGACTCCTCTGGGAGCTTCCAGCCGTTTCACGTCAGAACGTTTGAAGTGTTACCACAGAATCTTAACTTGCTTAGTTTTCTAAGTACAATAAATCAGCCGGTCGTGGGAGGGAACACGTATGCTCCTGCAGTAACAACAGAAACTCCTTACCTGTTTGGTACTCAGTAAAATCACAACAGCAAAAACAAAATGATGTTCATGAGAAATGGACAGAGCCAGAGCCAGACGGCAAGGTAAGTGGAAGCTGTCAGGCAGCATAAGGTGGGGCTCTGGGAAAGCGGATGATGGCAGAGATCAGTGAGCAGGTGCTTGATCAGCGAGCCAGGCCCAGGCGAGCGTTTTATTCCCATATAAATGATGGTGGTGATGACGATGGCGATGATGACACCCCCCCCACTGATGTCAGGCAGATTCCAACTCATAGCGCCCAAGACACGGTCTCTGAGGCTGAAAATCCTTCTGGCAGCTCACTAATTCCCAGTATTACGCATTCGGTATGCATCCCCTTTCATTTCTGACAACTTCCAATTTTTCTAGATTCACACTTCAGACATCCT
>NW_022111373.1:85128221-85129911 GCF_000313985.2 Echinops telfairi
AGCTGTTCCTAGATAAAAAGATGGGGCTTTCTACTCCTGTACAGTTACAGCCTTGAGTCAGCATTGACTTGATGGCAGTGAGTTTGGCTTTATGAGTGTATGAGTCTCTCCTGACAACATGGCCAAAGTACATGAGCTAGAGTGTCCCCACCTTTGCACCAAAGGAGCATTCTAGCTGTACAGATGTGCTGGTTTTTTGGTTTGTTTGTTAGTTTTTTGGCAGTTCATGATATTTCCAATATCCTTTGTCAGTGCAATAATTCAAATTCATCAGTTCTTCGTTGGTCTTCCTTATTCAACGTCCAACTTTCACATGCATATGAGGCAATTGAAAATACCATGACTTGGGGCAGGCACACCTTTGTCCTCAGATTAACATCCTTGCTTTTCAACACTTTAAAGAGGTCTTGTGCAGCAGATTTACCCAATGCAATGTGTCACTTGTTCTCTGGACTGCTGCTTCCATGAGCATTGATTGTGGATCGAAGCAAGACAAAATCCTTGACAACTTAAATCACTTTATCATGATGTTATCTAGTTGCGAAGAATCCTTCAATATTGCAACTCGAGGGTTTTTTTTCCTTCAGTTTTTTTCAGCTTGAGGAATGCTGAAAGTATCCTTCCCTCGGGATTTTCTAATTCCAGATCTTTGTACATTTTATGATAACGCGTTACTTTGCTTTCTTGCGCTGTCCTTTGAATTCTCCTCTTCAGCACTTTTACTTCATCATTTCTTCCACTTGTGTTTGCTACTCTACATTCAAGAACACATTTCAGTGTCTCTTCTCACACCCACGTTGGTCTTTTCTTCATTTCCTGTCTTTTTAATGACTTTCTGTTTACTTCATGTGTGATAATCAGTTTGATGTCCTCACACCACTCATCTGGTCACTAGTGTTCAGTATGTCAAATGCATACATGAAATGGTCTCTAAATTCAGTGGGCTGTACTTGTGGTCATCTTTAGACTCTCGTGGACTTGTTTTAATTGTCTTTAGCTTCAACTTGACCTTGATTATGAGCCCGTTCCACCATCAGCACAGTCTGTTCCATAGTCAGCACCTGGCCTTGTTCTGACTGATGCTATTGAACCTCTCCATCAACTCTTCCGACAGATATAGTCAATTTCATCCCGTGCATCTTATCTAGTGAGGCCCCTATGTATAGTTGCTGCTTATTTATTTTTTGAAGGTGTTTGCCGTGGATAATTTCTTGATCTTGAAAAATTCTGTCATGTCTCTCAGCTGTTTTTATCACCAAAACCAAGTACTGATTTTCCAACTATTAACCCTATATCTTTCTTTTCAGCGTTTCTGTTCCAATCACCAGGAATCACCAGTTTATCTTAATTGTATACCTGATCAATTTCAGACTGAAGTAGTTGGTAAAATATTCAATTTCTCCATCTTTGTCCTTAGTTATTTATGTGTAAATTTGAATAATAGCCGGATTAACTAGTCTTCCTTGCAGTGCTATGAATATTATCCTATCTGTGACATTATAATTCCAAACAGACCTTGAAATTTTCTTTTTGATGATGAATAGGATGCCACTGTTCTTCAATTTTTCAATCCTGGCAGAGTAGACAATATGATTGTCTATTTCAGAGTGGTCAATGCACTCCTTGCAGCTCACTAATTCCCAGTATTACGCATTCGGTATGCATCCCCTTTCATTTCTGACAACTTCCA
>NW_022111373.1:85130290-85136535 GCF_000313985.2 Echinops telfairi
ATGCCCCATCAGCCAGTGCCACTGCACTGCATCCCTGCCACGATGATCACCCTGCTTTGAGGGGTTTCTCACCGTCCATCACATTCGGCATGATATCAGACAGTGTTCTGCTGCTTTTCACAAGGCTCTAACTGGCCAGTCTTTAAAAAAGACAGCCTCACCTTTCTCCCACAGAGTGGCTGGTGGGTTTGAACTGCAACAGTCCCACGCTTACCCAATAGCACCACCAGGGCGCCTTGGTGATGATGACAGTAGCTTCCCTTTTGTGAGTGCTAACCGTGTGGCATGTGCTATTTTAAGCACTTTGCACATATTAGCTCTTAATCCTCACACGACTTTGGGGTGGGAACTGTCATGCCCCCGTTCCCCTGAAGAGGACATGAGACAGAGAGATAATGCATGGTGGGTATTGGAGCCAGGATTTGAAGTACTTCATTCATTTCAGCCTCATCATCCCAAATCTAAAATGCAAATGAGATCATTCTAGTTTCCTCCAGGTTTTGAAAATACGTGGACATACAAGGAGGCTTCAAGAAATTGAAAACGTTCCCTTAACTTTTCATTCCATTTTTCCGTGAATTTTTGGAAACTCCCTGTGTGTGTGTGTGTGTGTGTGTGTGTGTGTATCTATTTAGGCATGAAGAGGCATGAGACAAATAACTTCTCACGCCAGTAAGTCTGGATTCAAATTCCAGGTGTTGTGTTTTCTTTCTGAGAGCCTCAATTTCTTCATCTGGCCAGGGGGCGAACATACTCATCTTACCAAGGAGCCCGGGAATGATGTTTTATATCGAAAACCGTGGCCCAGAGTGTGCTGCAAGTGGGCACCAAATAAATGGAAGCTGGTGCTAATGTGGTTATTAAGACAAGAAAATGAACCTAGCGAGGAGATTTAATTGAAGAACATTTTAAATTATTTTACTACTCACAAAACACTTAAGTAAAGCGACCCAGGGATAAGTGTGCTCTTATGGTGATCATATAGTTTATTATCTAAACCAGGAGGCTTGAGAGGGAAAAGAATGGCATTTATAATTACTGTGGGATAACACGAGTAAACAGGCAGTACCTCGGGCAACCTGCTACAGGCAGTCACCTTTGGGGCTTTTACTGGGCCCATCGGCTCCTACTCCAGGGTGCTCATTCAAGCGGGGAAGGAGGAGAGTCCAGGAAATTCTGGGGGGGGGGGTGTTAACAGTCCTCGGAGAAAGTGTTTCTATTGCTTGCTGCTTAAACTCTGGAAAAGCCAATCCTCATCTAGGCCAGGTCCACCGATGCCACATCTTGTCCTAGCACTCCTTACCCCTCCGCGGTCTTTGCAGGGAAAGACGCAGCAATGCAAACAAGCCACAGAATTGTCACCCTAGCTTCACAAGTGTGATTGCACGGCTGAACGTGGTGCATTTCTTGCTGCGAGGCGACATGGCGAGCAGACAAACGTGTCTCACTCATAGGATCACAATGTATCAGAACTTGCTGAGACACCTTAGCCCATCCCCTTTACGTCAGGTCCAGAGATCTCTGGCGACTTATCTAAGGGAAGGCGCCAACACAAGCTCACTGCAGAAGAATCAGAACCCAGAATTCATGCTCACAGAGCATATTACTCTTTCCATTATTTCTCTGCTGCTTTCCAGAAAAATAGCACCGCCAGCTCAAAGTGTCCTACAGTAATTTCAAAAGTAATACACAATTGCCGCCTTGTCAGGATTATTAGCAAGAATTGAATATTCTCCCGGGGTAGTCCATAGCACCCTTATAATGAGACCGATTTTTCATTCCTTATTGGGAGAAAATTAAAATGAGATTCATGTTGACATTTCAAATTCTCTACATTGGCCAGGTAATAAGGAGACTGAAAAACACATGTACAGCAAAGGCCAGGTGATGCGCATGGCCCCAGTGTTGGGACGCTTGTTTGTTAACATTGGCATGGGATGGGGGTGGGGAGATAG
Organism: Echinops telfairi; assembly: GCF_000313985.2. Taxonomy (NCBI): domain Eukaryota; kingdom Metazoa; phylum Chordata; class Mammalia; order Afrosoricida; family Tenrecidae; genus Echinops; species Echinops telfairi. The sequence goes on from NW_022111373.1 coordinate 85,132,246, forward strand.
ATCCCTCCAGCCTGGGCAAGGAGACCAAAAATAAAAAGTGGATAGATATGAATCTTGTAGTTGAGGGAAGGCAGTCCAGGTGTATCAGTGGAAAACAACCAACATTCATTGACTTCCTATTTAAAATGCACATCTTCCTGCGATTTGCATCCGGGATGGTAGCACAGGATCAAACAGGAGATGGAACATGAAAGACAAGAGGATGGATTTCAGGCCCTGGAATACTGGTTCCCTAGGACTTTGAAGGTTAGGTGCGCCTGACCCAGGCCATGATGTTTTCAATTGCCTGGTATTCACATGAAAGGTGGACATTGAATAAGGACGACTGAAAGGGAACCACTGCATTGGAATTCTGGTGCTTTCCAACAACATAGAAAGTATCATGGACTGCCAAAAGAGCAACAGCAACAACAACAACAAAAACCCAAATCTGTCTTGGAAGGAGACCAGTCAGAAGGGTCCTTAGACATGAGGATGGCGGGACTTCATCTGTGCACGTACTTTGGACATGTTCTCAGAAGAGACCAGTCCCTGGAAAAGGACATCAAGTTAGGTAAGGCAGAAGGGCAGCAAAAGAGTGGAAGACTTTGGAGAGGACGGAGTGGCACAGTGGCTGCCACCAGGGGCTCAAGCCTAACCACGGCTGTGAGGATGGCACTGGATGGGCCCATTTTGTTTCTGTGCAGGTAGGGTTGCTATGAGTTGGCACCGACTGGATGGCACCTAACAACAGCACACTGAGAGATTTCCTTTGTAAAAAAGAAACGGAAGTACCCTTCCTGGAGCACACAGCTCCCCCTGAATAAAGGAATGAGAAAGAGAGGTAGCTTAGTCACCAAACCAAACTCACGGACTCATGGCGACACTGTAGGACTGGCGAGAACTGCCCTGTGAGTTTCTGAGACTAACTGCTTACAGGAGTAGAAAGCCCCAACTTCTCCCTCGGAGCTGGCTGATAGATTTGAACTGCTGACCTTGGCATTCAGACATAATCCTGATGCTACCAGGGCTCCCCTTAGTCATGGAATGAGGAAATAAGAGCAGCAATAAATAGATTCTTCCCCTTTGGCAAGATACTGGGTTCTAAATGTCCTTGCTCTTACTCTTCTTGACCACCCCACCCCAGCCTACCTTCTCTTAACAAAAGAAACTAAATACTCTTGGCTCTCCTGAAGTTGTGTTTAGATGCTGAACAAGCTGGGGCAATTGGGCAAGAAAAAGAAATAGAAGATATTCAGATCTGGGGAAGTAAATGTATCATTGCTGGAAGACAACTGTGGTAGTTACGTAATCTGGTGTCAATTTGAGGATTCAGAGTGAAGGGGTGGAGTCTAGCCTGTCAATCAGGTAGTAGCTTGATGACCTCATTTGGAAGCACTAAGGAGATAAATAGTTCGCTGGAGGTGGGACACACGCTCACTCCCTGTGAGACATCCCTGTGGAAAAGACACATGGAGAGAGGCTGATGGAGTCAGACCTCTGGAGCCAGAGAAGCCACGTGGAGACCCTGCAAGCACTGAGATGCCTACACCACCACTGGATCCACAAGACCTTCCACCCACTGGCCTATGATCTTCCTGCATTTGGCATCATTGCATGTGTTTTGTGAGTCTGAAGAGGACTTTATAGATTTATATCGAACATATGGGCTAATATCAGACTTATGGAATTGATCTGAACTCGGCTGGGATGTTTTCTCAATATTCAAATGCTCTTATATATATATAAAGCTCTTTCTTATACACATATGAGTGTCTGTGGATTTGTTTCTCTAGTCTACCTGGACTAACACAATGACATTACCTTACGTATAGAAAATCCATATAATTGTACATTATTTAGTATTAACTAGGGATGGTGTACTGATCCATGTTCCAATGGGGATGCACCTTAAAAACGTGTGCCAAGTGAAAGAAGCCCGTTGCAAATGGTGCCATGTTGCATCACTCCATTCCCATGAAGTATCTTGAAGAGGTAAATCCCTAGAAACAAAAAAATAGATCGGGGGGCTTCAAGAGGCTAAGGGGGGTGGGGACGGCTGAGGAAATACAGGAATTCTGTATAGCGTTTCCTCCCGGCGTGAGACATATTCTGAAGTCATGTAGTGGCGCTGGTTGCACAACCCCATGAATAGACTAAAAGCCAGAAACCTGTACACATTAAAAGGGTGAATTTTAAAGCACGTGAAGTATCTCTCAATAGTGCTATTATTTTAAAAATGATCAACAAGTGGAGTGCTGAGCAGGCATGACGCTTCCAAAGGTTTAACACCTTATAATTATAATCCCACTAAGTGCATAGAAAGCAAGTATTTTCAGGTTAGAAAAACCACACGACCCACACACACACTCACTCACCTGATATCCCATTTCTCTGCCAGTGGTCCCTGTTAGTCATTTCCAAGTGATTCACTTCAAGCAACAAAATAGACCTTTTCTCCCTCGACATGACCCCACCCCTCGGCTCTGATCTCTTATTGGACATAAGAAAGATCAGCTCAAAGACGAGAGCCACATTGAGACTCTCTGAGTTCCACGCACATTTTTGTGGAAAGGGTGTCATGTCTGTATGTGGTTTACTGGGTTTGGTGAGGCAGAGAGGCGTACTTGGAAAAAGAAGCCACACAAGAAAGCAGTCATGGGCAACATGCCGAAAGAACACACCCATCTGCCTGGGAAGAAGCAAGGCCAGAGCACAGGTGCTTGCAAGTGAGAACGGTGAAACTTTGTCTCACGTACTTTGGACATGCTCTCAGGAGAGACTGCTCCCTAGGAAAGGACACCAGACTCGGTAAAGTAGAGGGTCAGTGAAAAAGAGGAAGACCCACAAGGAGAGGGACTGGTGCAGTAGCTGCAACACACAATGAGCTCGAAGACAACAATTGTGATGAGAATAGAGGGGACCGGACAGAGTTTCACTCTGCTGTACATAGGGTTGCAATGAGTTGGACCCAACCAACAGCGTCCAACAAGAACAACAAGCACCGTTTGACCATGGTGCCTGCTCACATTTTGGACAAAGCCTTCACAGGTATCTCTGGGAACAAGGATCCGCCAGGCACAAACAGTTCTACAGGATGTGAATTGTAGCCAAGTCCATGTTCAATGAGATGCTCATCATCTCCTCGGGTTCCCAATGGCAGCCTCGCTGTATGTTGGGTTCAAGATCTTGAGCTTATCACTGTTCCTAAAATTTAAATGTAAGCAACTGTGTACCCAGGAAAAGCCTTCACCCAATGCCAAAATGCAGCCTGATAAGGATAAAATACCAAGATGTGCCCTGATATGTGTACAGCAGACAATGAAACTGAGCTTATTACACTAAGTAAATCTTGGTGTACAATGGAGTAGCCAGAGTGACCAACAGCTGCCTGCACTTTGTTAGAAACTATGATGTTTTTAAGCATTAAATACTATCGTGGGCGTTTTTTGTCAGTTCTCTCCTTAATGACGTCTTAACATAATTAAATTATGTTGAATTACGTACTTGAATTAAAAGTGGGTTTAGGCTACTAGAGAGATGTAATAGGACGTGCTGATCAAGTGCAAGGGTTTCCAACGCCAGCAGCATTTCTTCCTAACTACAACCTTGGGCAAATTACTTAAGCTTTCCATTATTTCTCATTATTTAATAATGTTTTCTCATTATTAACAGTGGTATTTGCATCAGAGGGCTTTTGAAAGAATTAAAGAAGGCATAGTAGAAGTAAAATTCTTAGCCTGGTGCTTGGCATACAGCTGCTGTCAGTAGCTAATTGCTGCCAACTCGATTCCCATTCAATTCCCACTCATGATATCCCTGTGTGTAGAAAGGAGAAGTGCTTCATAGGGGTTTTCAAGGCTGTAATCTTTTGGAAGATTACCAGATCCAATCTTATCTTCCAAGGTGCCTCTGGGTGGGTGTAAACTGCCAACCTTTCTGCTAGTAGTGGAACACTTAACCATTCATGGCACACAGGGACTCTTGGGATATGGTAAACACTTGACAAATGAGCACTCGGCAGTTCTCTTTGACTGGAGCCAGGAAGATCATGATCAGCTGCAACACTTCCTACCAGCAGATACAGTCTCCACCAAATTCTGGCCACTTCCACTAGTGGGAACAGTAAATGGTGCTTCCCAGGAGGAAACGATGTTTGCATCTTGTATTCAGAGACAACCTGTTTCCTACAAAAGGACACGTGTAATGCAGAGGCGCATTTAGGTGTGGTCTCTTATTAGAAAAGAATACAACATTTCAGATAATGTTAGGCAAAAATGATAAAATTTCAAAGTCCCCACCAGGCCATGA
>NW_022111373.1:85138233-85147988 GCF_000313985.2 Echinops telfairi
AGGGAGACGTCAGACAGGGCAAGATATGACAAAATAATAATTTATAAATTATGAAGGGTTCGTGAGGGAGTGGGGAGCGGGGAGGGAGGGAAAAAATGAGGACCTAATGCCAGAGGCTTAAGTGGAGAGCAAATGTTTTGAGAATGATGAACGCAATGAATGTCCAAATGTGCTTTTACACAATTGATGTATGTATGGATTATGATAAGAGTTGTATGAGCCCCTAAACAAATGATTAAAAAAAATTCAGTCATAAACAATGCAAGTATCCCAATTTCCAGAAAAGTAACACTTTAGTTTTAGCACTATTACTAACTATTCTTACTAATGAATTAACTGCCTGAACCATCTCTATGGCATTGGTTTCTTCTATATTTTGAGCTCCTTTTCTATGATTGCCTATCATATAACCATGATTTTCATATCATTGTCTTAAGAGAGACCGGAAAGACAATTCAGTCGTTCCTCTGCCATGAGTGAGAGGAATGTACTTTGTGTTATGAATGTTGTTAACGGAGAAGTGTTTCCTGGTTCCTCCCTTTGTCATTGGGTGTGTCTCACCTCACCAGAAAGTTCCTCTGCAGGTTCTGCTCTGACAGTGCTTCTTGCCCTAGGAGCCTCCCCAGGCCCTGCGGGTGGGTCCCTCCTGAGCGCTAATGGTGTCAGGTCGCCCTGGAGCCGGAGTCATAGTGGCTTCTAGTTCAAATCTGCTCTTAGGGGCCCATGAGGGGGTCTCAATGAAGTTATCCAGGGCAGAAGGTCTAGGCAGATGGAGAGGTAGCGTTTGGCAGCCCACTGGCCCCGCCAACAGCCTCAGGATGGCCACAGCAAACTGCAACCATGCTCCTTGGCTCAAGTTCCCAGCTGCTGCATCCAACACACCAAGCCTTAGAAGGTGCATGGGAAAACAAGGAACCCTGACATATAAGCATCCTACCAACCAGTCCCTGTTGACTCAATTCTGACTTACAGGGAGCCCATATGTGTCAGGGTAGAACTGTCTGCCCCATAGGGTTTTTGATAGCAGCTAGTTTGGAAGTAGATTCTCAATTTTTTCTTCAGATGCACCTCTTAGCAGCCTTGACTTTGCCTCATTTCATAACAAGATTGTTTAAAATGGGAGGGCATTTTCATACAAATTGTGTAGTATTGATGGAGGCATGCTAAGAAGTTTGACTTTGATGGCATCGGGAAGGCAAAGGGAGTGGTGGGGGAGTTTGAAGTAGGTGAAAGACATCGTCAGGGTTGTCCTTCCAAAAATGCACGAGGGTAGAGTTGCAGAAGGTGTTGTTGTGAGATGCCCTCGGGATGGCTCTGACTCACAGCAGCCCTGTCTTTGTACAACAGAAAGAACTGCTGCCTGGGCCTGCACCATCCTCACAGAGGGTTGAGCCCATTGTTCCGGCCACTGTGCCACTCCTTCTTTTTTGCTGACCCTCTACTTTACCAACGCAATGTTTTTCTCCAAGGATTAGTCCTTCCTGAGAGATTGCTCAAAGTATGTGACATGAAGTCTTGTCATCTTTACTTCTAAGAATCATTCTGGCTGTATTTCTTCCACGATATGTTTATTCTTTTGAGAGTCGATGGTATGCTCTATATTTCTTAGCAATACTGTAATTCAAAGGCCGTCCTTCCTCTTTTATCTGCTCTCATTCTTCAGCTTTCCTAGGGGGTTGGAGAAGTCTTGAGATGATGGCAGTGGGTGAGAAAAAGCAAGAGCTGGAGCAAACATTGTGGCAGAGGTGGAACTCTACTAACAATAGTCAGATGCCCATCAACAAGAAGTAGCATGCCCTGAGCACCCCTCTGACCCAATCACGGTGCCCAGAGGTTGTCAGGTGCTTGGATGCGTTTGCTGCTCATAGATCCTCAGAAAACAGAGAAAGAAATGGAGACTTTCAGAGGCTCAGTAACTGATCTCCCAGATCGGCAAGCGGCGTACATCCCAAAGGTTCTGTTTCTAGAGGCCTGAAAAAAAGATGATAAATAAAATTCGGATCTGGATGAAGGCACAGCGTAGACAATGGGGGCGGAATCTCTGGCAAATAAGATACTGCGGTCTGAATCAGGACATTATTTTTTCTTTATTTCTAGAGCAAATCATTTATTTTGTTCTCTAGAAGATTCACAGGTGAAAGGATTGCCTTTCAAAGGAATCGTAAGCTACCTGAGGACAGCATTCATCTATGTATAGTGTTCGTATATTCATCTTATTCACTTACATATCAATCAGCACTTAGTGGACATCTACTGTGTGAGAGCCAGATGCTGGGCTAGGCACCAGGAAGACAAGGATGAATAAGAAAAATGACTTCCATGCCCTTAGAGATTTCTAGCCTGATGGGAGCAGTCGATAGAGGATTTTAAAGCATTATAAATGCAGTGACCTGGGAGCACGGGCCTGAGAGCTCATCTAGATTCCCCTGGGGCAGTCATGACAGGCGCCCACAGCAGTACTAGGGATCAGCGTATAAGTAGGAGTTCTTTAGCCCAATAAACTGCAGAAGGGCCTTTCAGCCTCAAGAAATGGTCAGGTGTACGGTGTAGCTGACAAGAGCAATTTAGGTGGAACTGAGAACTCAGGGTATGTGGTTGGAAGCTGAAAGAAAGTATCTCTGAAAATGATCATTAGCAACTAGCCTGTACTTTGTTGGCTAGACCAGAAAAAAATGGACATGTCATCATTTAAACTGAGTATTAAATGGAAAGAGACCCAACGTGGCTGCTAATTCTATCGACATAAGAATTGCAATTCTTTCTATGGAAGTCCTTTTGTATCTCGATGTTGAGGCTCTCCCCAACAAGAGGTGGACTCTACTCGTGTTACTCTCTTACTTGAGCCTGGGTGATGTAATCCACAGTGGTGGTGATGAGTCTGTAGTTTGGTCAATGGAACATTAGCAAACGTGATGCAAGCGGAAGATTGGACAGTACTAACACATTGGAGCTTGCCATCTCTTACTGATCTCTGAAATCTCTTCCACCACCATGGGAACAAACCCAGGCTAGCCTTCTGGAGAATGAGCGTGGTCTGGAGAGCGGTCAGCCATTTAGGAATGATTTAGGAATCACCCAGAGATTGGAATGACATCATCCTAAATCATCCCACAAGATGCTAGTCTTGCCTAGGTCATCAGGGCCCTTCAAATTCACAGACCTGTGTGGAAATGATACATGTTTATGGTATTCGGCCACTATATTTTGGTGTGATTTGTTAGATTGGAAAGGCCAATGGATACACTACCAGAATTTACTCATTTCATCAGGATCATGGGATCATGAATATCAAACAGCAATTACTTGATTGGATTTTTGGCTTAAACTCGAGGAGGGTAAACCACTCCCCTGAAGTGCAATTTTCAGCCGGGAGCACTTGTGCAAGGTCTTACACACTTTGTAGAGCGGGTGTACTATCTGGGACCGTAGTGCCAGGGACGTCCTTTGTCCTCATGAAAGTCACTTGGCTTTGCAAAAGTGCTTCTGCCACGTGAATTCTTTCAGCATTAAGAAGCAAAAACAGGGGAAATCCATCCCAGAAACCTAACTGTTAGGTTCACTGCAAAGAGAAACTGAGGCCAGGCCAAAGAGAAAGAAAAGGAGAAGTTTATTCTGCAATTCCAGGCAAGAGTCACCGGCTCCAGCAAGGAGTCGGTGAAGTCTCCTTTGCTGGGGAGGGGAGGGGAGGAGAGGGGAGGAAGAGAGACAGGAGCCCTGAACTCCTGGGTAAGTAGCAAGCCCCACTGGGGGCCCTGAAAAGTCACACCTTGGAGAGCAAGTTTTTAAGCAGGTCTGGAGGGTAAACAAGAAAGGGAGGGGGTAGAAGCTGCAGGTGGGGAAACAAAGAGGGAAGGGGTAGAGGTTTCAGCTGCAGGGGCTTATGGCCATCTTCATCCATGAAATTCCGAGGTAGGTGGTGCCTTGATCTTTCTGCCCCCAGGAGATGGCTCACTGTTCTAGAGACCTTTAGAAGCTAGCCATCTTGGTCCCATAAGGGCAGGTCAGGCTGCTCCTAATGCCCCCAGACCGGTACCTGACCCAACACTAACATTCTCAGAAGCCCCGGTGGTGGAGTGGGTTCCGAGGTGGACTGCTAGCCACAGGGTCAGCATTTTGAACCTACCAGCTGCTCCTCAGGAGGAAGATGAGGCTTTCTACTCCCATAGAGGCAGTCTCAGAAATCCCAAGGAGCAGCTCTATCTTGTCTGATAGGGTTGCTAAGAGTTGGAATCGATTTAATGGCGGTGAGCTTTGAGAAGCCTAATTACACTGGTGATGTAGTGGTTACCTGTTTGCCCAGTGGGCTGCTAACTTCCAGGTCAGCAGTTCAAAACTGCCAGATAGGCTGAGAGAGAAAGACGGGCTTTCTTTTTTTTTTTCCCGGTTTTTTTTTTTTTAATAATCATTTATTAGGGGCTCATACAACTCTTCACAATCCGTCCATACATCATATGTGTCCAGCACATTAGTGCATATGTTTCCATCATCATTCTCACACAGCTTTCTACTTGAGCCCTTGATGTCAGCTCCTCATTTCCCCCCCCCTACACTCACAGGGGAAGCTCTGTCCTGTAGTCACTCCCAGTTGGTCTTGCCTTGATGGCAGTGCGGCTTTGTTGGTGGTGGTCTTATCTATGGGAGCATCCTCTCATCCATGCTCCCAACTCAATAAAAGCTTAAAAATGTCTGCTATGGTTTCTACATAGTTAAGTTCATCTGGTATGTTCATTAGTTCATCTGAAATCATTTGGAAGGTTGGTGAAAAAAATTCTCACAACATGTAATTGGGAAAACCAGGAACTTCCTACATATTAAAAATTGTGAAACTGGCCATTATCCATCGGCTCCCTTTCCCCTCTGAGAACTGAGCAGAGATAAAAAAAGAAAGTTGGCGATTTTTGACAGTTAAAGCTTTTCTTGAGTTTAAATGAAAGAAGATATTCCTTAAATGTGTTTGCCTTAAACAAAGTGGATAGACAGTGAGGGGTACAGTAGGGACCTAATCTGCATACCTATTTTAGGATTGTGAGATTTGAGGGCAGAACATCAGGAATCCAATTTGCATGAGAGCAAACAGTAGGCAGGGCCTGGGGCCTGTGTCCTGGAGATTAAGGCTCTCCAGCAGTGAGAGGCAGCAGAGGTGTCAATTCCAGTGTTCTTTCCCTCTCTTGTGCACACAGAGCTCTAAATGTAACTTCACCTTACCACCTCTTCTAGAAGCCTTTCTGACTGCACCCCAAAGCCAAACTGTCAAGTCAATTCCCATTCACAGTGACCCCCATAAGGACAACATTGAAATGCCTCTATGGGGTTCTGAGTCTGTGACCCTTTATGGGAGTAGAAAGCCTCATCTTCTCCTTCACAGCAGGCCGGTGTTTTAAACTGCTGACCTTGCAGTAAGAAGCCCATGAGTAAGCAGCCCACTAGGCCACCAGGGCTCCTGCTTTTGACTACTGGTCTCTGCTAACTCATGAATAGAGTTTGTGATTAATCTGCTCTTCTGTTTTTGTGCTCATCACTCTGTGTGATAATGTATTTGCTCACATCTGTTTCTTCCACTAGATTAAGAATGACTTCAGGTTGCAGGAGGGGCCATGCCTCATTCCTATAGCAAAAGGATTAGCATATAGTAGCTATAAAAGAACTACCATGTTCATGCACTGGAACAATCAATTTTGTTGTCAGCTCTCTCCAAATTGTTCTAGAGATATGATGTAGTCCCAATCAATACTTCAGTAGTCTTTTATGGGTAGGAATTTACAAGCTCTTTATAAAATGTGTAAGGACATGCAAATGCCCTGTAACAGTCAAAACATTTTGTAAAAGAAGAGCCAAGTTAGAAGGTTTACATTACATGATTTCAAGCCTTAATATAAAGCTACAATAATGAAGACAGTAGGCTATTTATGTGAAAACGTGCATTCAAATCAATAGAGCAGACCGGAATCCATAAATAAATTCACTCATTTATGGTCAACTGGCTTTCAATAAAGTACCAAGATAATTCAACAGACTACTTTTCTTTCCTTTTTTTTTTTCAACCAATGGTGCTGGATCAATTGGATATCCATAAGCAAAGAGATGAACTTTGACCCTTATCCACATACATACATAAAAATATGTATTAATCAAAACAGATATAAATCTTAATGTAAGAGCATGAACTATAGAACTTCAAGAAGGAAGCAAAAGAAAAAATATTTGTGACTTTAAGGTTGGCAAATATTTCTTTGCTGGGACACAAAGCATGAATCATAACAGAAAACAAAAATGAAAACTTGATAAATGAAATTTCATTAAAATAAAGACTGCTATTTGCAGGATTGTTAAGTAAATGAAAAAGCAAGTCAAAGACTTGCAGAATATGTATGCAAAAAAGATTTATTGAAGTATTTACATGTAGATAGTGAGACAAGAGGAACGTAAACAGAAATAGAGGAAAGAACTAGGAGGCGAAGGGCATTTATAGAGGTCTAAATACTGGCATGTACATATGTAAACATATTCATATATAATGATAGGGAAATAGATCTATGTACATATATTTATAAGTTAAGTATTAAAGTAGCAGATGGACATCGAGCCTCTATTCAAGTACTCCCTCAACGCAAGAACACTTTGTTCTAATAACCCAGCATTCTGTGATTCTCACCTTCCCAACACGATCGCTGAAGCCAAAGCAGGTGCATAAGCAAATGTGGTGAAGAAATTTGATGGTGCTCGGCTATCAAAAGATATAGTGTCTGCGGTCTTAAAGGCTTAAAGATAAACAAGTGGCCATCTAGCTGAGAAGCAACAAAGCCCACATGTAAGAAGCTGATGCCTGTGTGATCATGAGGTGTCGATGGGAACAGGTATCAAGCATCAAAGACCCAGAACAAAAAAATCTTATCAATGTAAATGAAGGGGAGTGCAGTGTAGAGACCCAAAGCCCATCTGTAGACAATTGGACATCCCTTTACAGAAGGGTCACAAGGAAGAGATGAGCCAGTCAGGGTGCAGTATAGCACTGATGAAACATACAACTCTCCTTTGGTTCTTTAATGCTTCCTCCCCACCCGCTACCCCTGCCCCACTATCATGAACCCAATTGGACCTTACAAATCTGGCTAGACCAGAGTGTGTACACTGGTACAGATAAGAGCTGGAAATACAGGGAATCCAGAACAGATAAACTCCTCAGGACCAATATTGAGAGTAGCTATACCAGGAGGATAAGGGAAAGGTGAGGGGAGAAAGGGAGAACTGATCACAATGATCTCCATATAGCTCCCTCTCAGGGGGACGGACAACAGAAAAGCAAGTGAAGGGAGACAGCGGTTGATGTAAGACATGAAAAATTTTTTAAATAAATTATCAAGGTTTCATGAGGAAGGGAGAGTGGGGGAGGAGGAAAATAAGCTGATACCAAGGGCTCAAGTAGAAAGAAAATGATGGCAACACATGTACAAATGTGCTTGACACAATGGATGTATGTGTGGATTGTAATAAGAGCTGTACAAGCCCCCAATAAAATGATCTTTTTTTAAAAGTACTTACTTGTAGAATATATAAAGAACTGTTAATAATTTATAAATTATCAAGGGTTCATGAGGGAGGGACAATGGGGGAGGGCAGGGGGAAAATGAGGAGCTGATACCAAGGGCTCAAGTAGAAAAAAAATATTTTGAAAATTATGATGGTAAGTATGTACAAATGTGCTTGACATAATGGATGGATGGATGGATTGTGATAAGAGGTGTAAGGGCCCCCAATAAAATGATAAAAAAAAGAACTGCTACAATTCAATAATAATAAGACAGGGAGTAAAATGTTTAGGAATAGATAAAATATTGGGATATGCACTTCTCCAAGTTGAGGTCCAAATGACTAGGGGAGGGAAAAAAACAATAACAAGAAAAAAACAACCAAAAAAAATCCCACAGGCAAAGATACTGAACATCATTAGTCATTGGGAAATGCAAGCTAAGACCACAATGACATGTCATTACACACCCAGCAGAATGGCTAACATTATGCCTGCCAAGTGCTGACAAGAGTTGTGGAGTAACCGTAATTCAAATCTTGCTGGTAAGAATAGAAACAGTTTGGTCGTTTTAATGGGAAGCCAAACATACACTTGGCTTTTGACCCTGTAAGCCCACCTGTAGGTTTTCATCTAAGAGAAATACGAACATCTATTCACACAAAGACTTGTATGTACATACTCATCATAGACCCAAATGAGAAATAATACAAATGTCCATCAACAGATTTATGAATAAGTGGAGGTATATCCACACAAAAAACAGTGTTCAGTAATTTAAAAAGGAGCAAACTATTGATCTGTAGAACGATAAAATTTCAAAAATATTGTTAAGCAATACACATAAGTCTCTATACGGATTGATTCTATTATATAACATTCTAGAAAAGGCACGGCTAGAGTGGTTACTTAAGATTGGAGCGGGGAAAGGGAATTGCCAAAGGGCACCTGGGAACTTCTGGGGTTGATGAAGATAATCTAGGTCATGATTGTGGTGGTAATTAAACTACTGTGTACTTTTTTTCATTGTATGTAAATTATACCTCATTAAGTGATAAAATTAATTTGAATGTTCTAGTGAGAACCCTGGGCACTGGGGTTTTTAAGAGTTCCCCAGGTGAGGCAATGTGAAAATGTAGTAGCAGACTGTGATCTATCTATTAATTTAATCCTGAAACGAATATTGTAACCGCTCCAGGAGTCCCTGGGTGACACAAATGGTAAAGCACTTGACTAGTAGCTGAAAGGCTGGTGGTTTGAATCCACTAAGAAGCACTTCAGAAAACAGGCCTGGCAATGTACTTTGAAAAGGGCACAGCCCTGGAAACCGTTGGGAGCTCAATTCCATTCCGCACATCGGAGGAGATGATAAGCTTCTCAGAGAGCCCTCCAAGAATCCTGCTCTGGGCTGTCATTCTTGGGTATCCCCCTGTCCTGGAGTGGGAACCGGACTGGGTGGAAACTTTCTAATCCTTAAAAAAGACCAAACACAGTGGTCTATCGGCTCAGTGATGTGGGTGGCTGGCACTCTCTCCCTGGCTCAGTCTGGAAGCAAGCTGTCCTGGTGTGAGATGCTCTCTGGAGAGCCCCGTGGGGTAAGGAAGGCAGGGATCCTGAAGAAGGCTGGAGGATATGAGACCTCCCACCAACAGCTCTTTAGGAGCCGAATTCTGCCAACAATGATGTGAAGGAGTTGGAAAATGGATCCTTCCCACTACAGCCTTAGGAGAGACTCAGAGCAGGGGATCCGGCTAAGCTGTGCCTGGATTCTTAGCCTGAAAAAGACTGAGATAATAAAATGCTTCCTCAGAGCAACTAAGTTTTGAAATCAGGCGGTGTGTGGCAATAGATTACTGATATGACAGCTGAGGTTGCTAATAGCTGGCTTAAGTGTCACTGGTGGCTGTAAAGATGGGCTTGAGTGTGCTGGTGAGTATGCGGATGACACAGGTGTGGCAGGGTTCCCTTCTGCTGCACGTAAGTCACCATGAGTCAGAACCGACCAGCAACCCGTAGAATTAGTGAGAGCAAAGCTTGCTCAGCCTGTTCTTCCCTAAGTCGGAGAATGATGGAAACGTAACTGTGGTAGAGGCAGGTGAGCGACGTAGAAAGAACTTGCTGCCAAGAGGGAGGTTGGAGGGCCAGGGTCAGTAAAGGGGGAGGGCGAGGATTAGAGTGACAGACGCTGTAATTGTTATCTAGGTCGGGATGTTTTTTACCCTAAGAAACC
>NW_022111373.1:85148234-85158543 GCF_000313985.2 Echinops telfairi
CCACTCCTGAAAGAAAAATCAAGGTGAACCTTAAACAAGAAATGGGAATCAACAGATTCCCATTCATTAAATGAACGGAAAGCTCATGTTGTGTAACATTGAGCCCCAGCTGGCTGTCTCGTGGTGGTGCAAGCACTCGGCTACTCCCCAAAAGGGAGATCGGGGTGGGAACTGCTTCTGTGGAGACTGACAGCCTCCCAGTCCCTGTGGGCCCGCTCTCCTCTGTCTGAGCGGGTCACTGTGGCCTTGAAGAGGAGCCCTGGGGGCATAGTGGTTGGGCTGCTAGCCACAAGGCCAGCAGTTGGAAACCACCCACAGTACCAATGGAGAAAGACGAGGCTTTTTACTCCCATCAAGCATTGCGGTCTCAGAAACCTGCAGAGGCAGTTCTAGCCCGTCTTCTAGGGACCCTAGGAGCCAGAATCGGCTCAGTGGCCATGAGTCCGGTTTGGGATATGGTTGAAACCAACTGGACAGCATTGGGTTGGGTTTGGCTTTTGTTTAACTGGGAACTGAATCCATTTGTATAAATTGAATATCTTTTTAAAATGTGTCTATTTTAAACCACGAATTATTTAAAAAACAACCTGCAATAGCAAACGAATCCTCAAAGTTGATGAGATGGCGATGGGATGTTTCTCTACTGTAGAGGATGTGGACTTGGGGGAACATTGAATAGAACGGCCCACGGTGGGCTTCTGAGGCTGTCAGAAGGCTTTATGGGAGCAGTCAGCCCATCTTTCTCCCTCAGAGAGGCTGATGGTTTTCCACAGCGGGCCTGTGATTCACAGCACAACTCATAGCCCAGTGTGCCCCTGGGCTCCGGCTGGCGGTCCGGGAGCCACGGGAGCTCCTCAGGAAACATGGAGTCCAGTCTCCACTGCTCGGAGCTCAGGACTCGAGTTCCTGCAGCACATTCATCAGGACCCCACGTGTCAAGGTCACGGTCTAGGCTTTGAAAGAAAAGAGGCCGAAGAGCAGTTATAAATAAATTAAAAGGACTGAAATTAGGATCTACGAGAGAAACTTTTAAAGGGATTGGAGCTAATTTTGCATGAAAAAGGAAAAGATAAAGAGTTACTAGCTGTCTTCAAATAAATTAAGAGTAATTACAAACCGTTAATTAACAGTATTGCTCCTTTCCTATATACCAGCTAGAAAGGGAGAGGGGGAAAAGAACTTAAATTGAAAGAGTGAGGTTTGGTTACCCTGAAAGTAGAATTTATTGATCAGAAGGGTGATTAAGCACAGAGAAAAATCCAGGTCCCTAAAACATTTTAAGTGAAGCTGTTGACAGCAAAACGTCTGGTGAGCGAGTGGACGTTTTTTTCCTGCTGATGGCTAAAAAGTCCTGCGGATAAGACAGCTGCATGATCACTGAAGTTTTTTAATGAATTAATTGAACTGAGTAAATGTTTGGTGGCTTTTGAGAAATTCCACCTAAGAAATGAAAAACAAAGGCGTTGTGTTGTCTTACCTTGTTCTGGGGTAATTTGTATTATATAATTAGAGTAACAATCTCCACTCACCAGTCGAACCGTTCCTATGGGCACGCACACCAGACAGCTCCACCTAATTAGTCCAGCCTTTACAGCCAGCGTATAGCTCAATTACTCAATAGCCTGCCTCCCCAATGAATCACGGCTTTCTACCACCTAGAAGCCAAGTTGCCCAAGAGTATAGCAGAACCGTAAACAAGCTGATACTTTTTCAGAACTAAGAATGAAAGAGTTGAGAATCTCCGTCCTATTTCAAGCTTGGATCTTCTTTAAATACACACACACACACACACACACACACACACGCGCGCGCGCACACAATCATGCTGCCTTCTTGGATTCAGGCATGACTAATGCTCCAGGACAGTGAAACCGCTGATGAAAGTGAAGGTGGAGCACGCATCCATCAGCTGTTTTCCCAAGAAGCTAGTCACCCAGGGATCTAGAAGGGAGTGGTTCTCCGCTGTGCTTGCAGACCAGCTGGGAACTTGCTGGGAAGGCAAAGGGCTGGGCTCTACCCGAGAGCTACTGAATTGGTCTCTCTGCGGCTCTGCTCCCCAATGTCTGTTTTAACAAACCTTCCAGGAGATGCTGAGACACACTAACATTTGACAACCTCTGGGCTAAAGGAGAAGCAGCCCTGGCTGCACAGTGATTAAGCATTTCGCTTATCTCTGCTGCTAACTGAAAAGTCAGTGTGGCTGGAATCCATCAACGCCTTCAAGGGAGAGGGGAGTGGCCGTCTACTTCTGTAAAAGACCACAGCATTGGCACTACTACCACGGGGCAGTTCTACTTTGTCCTGTAGGGCTGCTATTGAATCAGAATCCACTCCAGGGCAGTGGGTTTGGTTTGAGCTTAGAAACAAAATCAAGGTAAGTGAAAGAGCATGTTGCTTGACTCTCCTTCAGCGTGCTACAGAGTGAGGAACTATTGGCAAGTCTGGTCTATGCTTTCTGTTCCAACCCAGCACAGTGATTGTCAGACTCAATTACTACCTCTTTGTTGATGCTGATGGCTTGGGAATCATGCACCCTTAGAAAAATCCATTCCCATAGAAATTTTTTAAATGGAGAAAGCTGAGCAGTAGATCAGAGAACATTGACGGGGAGAGGTGTAAGGTCTATCTCAAGCCAGTGGTCAACATATGTTTAGTCATTTTATGATGGTTAAACCATTATTCATTCCAGAATGTTTATTGAATGCCTACTATGCTCCAGAATTGTGCTAGTCATTGGAGGCCTCAATTGAATCAGGCAGGCTCTCTAGAGCAGTTCTGTCCAATTGTCATATGTGGTCATATTGGTCACGTTGGCTGTGTTTCAAGTGTTCAGACGTCCCAGGTAGCTTTACTCACCCGTTAACGCTGAGCTACCTTTGACTCATAGTGACCCCACAGGACAGAGTAGATTTACCCATTTGGGTTTCTGAGGCTATAAATCTTAATGGGAATAGCAAGTCTTGCCCTTCTCCCTCAGAGTGGCTGATGGTTTTGAACTGCTGAACTTGCAGTTACCACCCCAAGGCATAACCCACTATGCCTCCAGGGCTCTTTTACAAGCAGCGAGTGACTACCCATTTGTGTAGTGCCATGCAAAGATTTAACCAACAAAGGGGAATTTCCTATCATTTGTCCTGTCAAGGAGTTAGTGTTGAGCTATTTACATTCCCTCCCCCATCTCCTTCTGGGTATCAATGGCTTTCCCTGTCCGTGGTAGACGGTATTGTTATGAGAGTCCTGGCCCATGATGTTCGCCAGAGGTAACTGTAGGGAGCACATTCACTGAGAAGCATGAGCTGTTTGCATTAGAGTGCTACTCAGAAGATGGGCTGGTCAAACCCACCCAATGGAAGAAGGGCCTGGTGAGCAGCTTCCAAGATTACAACCAAGAAAACCCCATGCCTCCCAGCTGTGCACTGCAACCCAGGGGACCACCGTGAGTCAGAAACAACGTGGTGAAAGCTGTCTTTCTCTGATTGCAGGATTGTCCTGCAGTGAGATTCTTCCCCTTGCTCAGGTAAAAAAAACAAAGAACAAAGGAGGGAGCCAAGCTTCTCTCATAATCAAAAAGATTTTTAGAAAGAACTACCTTCCAAGGGGCCCTGGTGGCATTGTGGGTTATGTGTTGGCCTGCCAACCGACAGGTCAGCCATTAAAAACAACCAGCTGCTCCATAGAAGAAAGATGAGGCTTTCTTCTCTCCTGTAAAGAGTACAGTCTTGGAAACCCACAGAGGCAATTCTACCCTGTCTTCTAGGGTCCCTAGGAGTCAGAGTTGACCGCAAGGCAGTGAACCAGTTTTTGGTCTGACCTTGCAAAGGGAGACATGGCAGGGGAGGGGGCTTAAGACAATGTAGGTCATGGTCTTGCGGAACAAGGGACAAGAAGTTTTTTAAAGGAGTTTAGGGGGGAAAGATGTTGTGTTTATTCATGGACAGAGGAGGAGAATTATGGGAATTGGGTCCACCTGGGTCTGGTTGTAGTAATTGAGTGTGCAAACAACACGTGTTCAAAAATGATGTCCAAGGTCCAGGATTCTGGGTAGAATGTCATCACTTAGGATGATATTGTGCACATGCACCAGGCGGCCCGGTCTAGTCCTCAGATTCCAGTCCTCTGTCGAGGTGTTCTTGGCGTTTGAGTTCTACTGGAAGTCAGTGGGTCTGTCTGCTCCTGCTTGTGTGACTAGTTGAAGCTGGTCCAATGAGGGCATGCTGCAGCGCGAGGGTGTGGCACTGAAACATAATCTTCTTACAGAGGGAAAACCACATTATTCTTGCAGGGGGAGAAGACGAATGAAAATGTCACAGGCTATCGTAAGATAGCACAAGCTAAAATGCCAAGTGGATGTGGCGTGTAATTGAGCCCACTCGTGTTGGCTTCGGGAAATTCCTCAAAGTCATCTGAACTTGAACACTGGGGGAGGGAGAATCCTCCCTCTTTCCTACTCTGCCTCAGTCTACAGGGAGCAATTAGCATAGGTCTCAAACCCAAAATCATGAGGTCTATGCAGACCCAGGCATCCTTTGGCCAAGTGGGCCACATGTCCAGTTCTAGTGTTGTGGGATAAACGCTAAATTGGCTGCCCTCAAGACCCCTCCTTCCAGGGTCTCCAAAACCTGTTTTGGAGATGAAACAAACAAAACTAATTCAATTGGGGCGGCGGCAGCAGTAGCTTGCTTTTCTCCAGCTCCCATGTTTGTCCCTAAGGCGAGGTGGCTGCCACTGGCAGATGTGGGGGAAATCACTTACGAGGATGGGGTCAGGGAACAGAAGTATAAAGAGTACCCTTTGAGGATATTCACTTGCTACATCAAAGTAGTAGAACACACAGCTCTTGCCTCCAAGCTGCCTACATAACTGAGGAAAGATGAAAAATGTAGAAAAGTTGATATCCCCTAAAAGGTGAAGGAACAATATGAAACAGAAATAGCAGAGGTCCCAGGAGGCTAGCCACTGATGCCACACCACAAGTGGCAGAGTCCCTGCGTATACTGCTCAGTGCGGGGCGAGGGCGAAATAAGTAGACGTGTGGATATGAAGTGTCCGAGAACTAGACCAGGTGAGCGTTTGACTGTCCTGAAAAAGGGAGGCTGAGGAAATACCACGTGGTCGTTGTCAGGTATTGTCCACTTGACTGCAACCCATAGCAACCCTGTGCACAACGAAAGGAAACCCCTCCCAGTCCTGCGCCAGCCTCACAATCATTCTTAGGGTTGAGCCCATGGCTACAGCCACTGGGTCAACAATCCATCTTGTTGAGGGTCTGCCTCTTTTTCACTTCCTGTTACTTTACCAAGCACGGTCATCTCCGGGCACCGGTCTCTCCTGACAGGTCCGAGATAGAGGAGATATCTGTCTCATGATCCTTGTTTGTAAGGAGCGTCCTGGCTATACTTCTTTTTTTTTTATTAATCATTTTATGAGGGGCTCATACAACTCTTATCACAATCCATACACACGTCAATTGTGTAAATCACATTTGTACATTCGTTCTGGCTATACTTCTTCCAAGACAGATTTACTTGTTCTTTTGGAAGTCCGTGGTACTTTCAATATTCTTCACCAGCACCATAATCGAATGCATCCATTCGTCTTGTCGCTGTTAAGTTAGTACTGACTCATAGTGGTCCTGTGTACGACAAAATGAAATGCTGCCCGGTCCTGTGCCGTCTCACAACTATTCGTAGGTTTGAGCCCATTGCTGCAGCCACTGTGCCAATCCGTCTTGTCAAGGGCCTACCTCGTTGTCGCTACCCCTCTACCTTATCAAGGATGATGTATGTCCTTCTGCAGGGACTTACTTGAGGACAGCCAATGGACTCCCTGGCAGGGAGTTTGGGAACAACAAAGAAATGATGTGGCCTGGAAAAGAGTCTGTAACAGTGAGAAGGAGAAAAACAAACAATGGGAATGAAAATGGATCGGAGGACTTTGATTCTTCAGAGGAGAGACAGACAGACAAAGACAGAGACAGACAGAGAGCGCCAAATATACCAGGAACATGGGCAAATTACTTAGCATCAATACAAGAATGATAACAACTCTCTGCTTTGCAGATTTGCTGCGGCTTACTAAAAAGACCATTTTAAAAAATAAGCCCAGCAAACAAGTGCTATTCAAGTCAGCAGTTTGAATGTCAGATGACCTACAGGCACACTGTCCACCTCCTCAGTTAAGACTCCAAAGAAGCAGGTCCCGTGAGAAAGACCAGGCAAGGTCCCCGCCTTCCAACGGCCAGTGAGACATTGCACTTGCACACAACTCTGACCTCTTCTTGCACATGCTCTCGGACCAGAGCCCTCTAGAACAGAACAGAACTCGCTGGAACATGTTGCTCTGTTTGCATTCACATGCTAGGCCTTGGGGCTCTAAAAGATCCTGGAGGCCCCTCCCCTGTCAATTAAAAGGCCGACCCACAACAGCCTGATGTGTTCTGCCTGTCTGTCTTTTGTCATCCCAAATCTCTAGCCCATTCTGTAAACCACTTCACCACCTGCTTGCCCTCTGTGTCTAATCAATCCCAGCAAACTGGTGCTTCCTTTTTCGTTTAGCCCCCAAACCTTATTTAGCACCCAGTATTGCTACATGTGCCTGTGTTTCACAAGGAAAAGCGAGGAAGGGTGCTGCTACCATGCTAGCTGCAATGCGAAGGAAACAAGAAGAGACAAGTAGGAAACGATGTTCCCCTCTTTGTGTAAGAAGCAGTGCTTGAGGAAAAGCAGGGTAAGTTCGTGGATGATCAAGAGGAAGGTTCTGTAAAGAGTGTGAAAGAAACCTTCTGGCTGCTTTCAAGGACTCTAGTCATTGAAGGCTCTGCATTTTATATTTTGCTTCAAATGCACACACATGCATCTGCACACGTGCACATATGAATGCATTTACTCATCAATGGAATGCAGGAAGGGAAAGAGTAATATGGTGTGTTTTTAGGATTTTTTTTTCCTGAGATAACTAGAAAGAAAAGGGGGAGAAGGGGAAGGAAGTGACAAAGAGCTTGTGTAGAGAGAGAAGGAATTCACCGGTCTGTGGATAGTAGAATCAGAAGAGGAAAAGCAGCTATAAAGATGTAAGTCTGCAACCTGGTTGCTTCCAACCCCGTACAGCTAGTGATGCTGTATTCAAAGGGATCCAGATGCTGGGCCGAATAGCTTCCCAGTGACAAAAGGAAATGCGGTGGCCACTGAGCGTTCACAATCTTAGTTGGTAACATGTCTATTCTAGAACCTAAAGAGCCAACACAACCCGCAAATTGGATGATAAAGAATTCGTGTAAAAGGAAGAACAGATTCATCAGGGAAAGGGTCTAGGGAGGAAAACACTGTCTTTAGGAGTATCTAGATATACATAGAAGGGGGGAGCCCTGGTGGTGTGGTGTTTACATGTTGGTCTGCTAACCCCGAGGTCAGCAGTTCAAAACCACTAGCAACTCCTTGGGAGACAGAGGGGGCTTTCCATTCCAGCCAAGAGTTACAGTCTCAGAAACTTACAGGGAAGTTCTACCTTGTTCTATGAGAAAGAACTGACTCAATGATAGTGAGATGGTGGGTATGTTGAGAAACTATAGCACTGTGTTTGAAATTCAGTAAAGGCTTCTATGATTTTATAGCACTAATTTTTCATATATATATATATACACATACATATGCACAATTATTAACTGAAACCTCTTCAATTTGTACCTATGAGTGGTTCTGTAAGAGAAGTGACCTGGTAATCGGTTACCACAAAGATTTATAGCCTTAAACCCCCTCCATAGCCATCCCCTGTGTTAGACACTGCAACTATGCATCAGAATCGGCTAACCTAATGGCACTTAACCACAACAACAGCTCAAATCTTTCAGGAGCCCTCATGGCACAGGGGTTAAGTGCCCAGCTTCTAAACCAAAAGATTGGCAGTTCAAACCTAGTCAGTGGTTCTTCAGGAAAAGACCAGTTGACCTGCTTTGGGAGAGATTATAACCTACAACATCCTAAAGGGAAATCATATCCTGTCACCTGGTACTGCTATAGCTGCACCTGGCACCTTACAACAGCATCACAAAGTTTTTAAGGTCCCCAGTGGCTTGTGGTTTGTGCTCAGCTACTAATCAGAATGTTTTGGAAGAAGTACAGTCAGAATACGGGCCATGTTGTGAGGAAAGACCAGTCCAAGGAGAGCATCATGTTTGGCAAATTCTCAGGGTAGCTAAAAAGAGGAAGCCCCTCAACAAGATGGGCTCACACAGTGGCTGCAACAATGGTCTCAAACACAAAACACTTGTGAGGATGTTGCAGGAACGGGCCGTGTTTCACTCTGTGGGAAATGGGGTTGCTATGAGTCAGAACTGACTCAATGGCACCTAACACAGCACTAACCAGAAGGTTGAAGGTTCAAATCTACCCAGTGACCCTATAGAAGAAAGGCCTACCAATCTCCTTCCATACAATTAAGAGAAACAAAAACAAAAGGAAAAGATCCTTTGCCCTCAAATCCATTCCAATTAGTAACCAACCCATGTGTTACGGAGTAGAACTGCACAATACGGTTTTGTTTCTGTGTACATAGGCTTGGTTTTTGTTTTGTTTTTATTGTTGTTGTTACTGTAATCTTTTACAGATCAACAAGGTCATTCTTCTGTAGTGCTGCTGGATGGGTTCGAACCACCAGCGCTTAGGTTCGTAATCACGGGCAAACCATTGATGTCACTCCAGGGCCTTCCCAGTCATTGAAACCGCATGGAGTGTAGCTCTACTCTAGCACACATGGGGCCTCCATATCTCAAATGGACTCAAAGGTTAGCTCTCCTCCTCCTCCCTCCATCAAGTCAGCATCATTTATGATTGTTTCCTCCTCTTCCCTCCCGCTAGATGGTTTTGTAACTTCAAAGTCAAGTTCTGTTGTTTGGTAGCATCTACTCAAGTTAAAGAAAAGCAAACCAAACTCACGGCCATCAAGTTGATTCCGACTCACAGCAACTCGATAGGACAGAGGAGATCTGTTCCTGTGGATTTCTGCAGATGTATATCTTCACAGGCGTAGAAAACTTTGTCTTTCTCCCACAGCCTGCCTGGTGGTTTCCAATTGTTGCCCTTGTATACTCTACTACGCCACCAGGGTTCCTCTTAGTCAAAGAGGACAATCAGAAATGATAAGATCACAAGAAGTGTCCCATGCATTTTAGTACAAAAGCTATGAGCCTCACAATTGCCTTGTCTCTGATCAGCTATCACGAGTAGTCTTGTTTTGTAAAACAAAGTGCTGGTCCTGTACAAAATTACAGTTCCCAGCAAACTTATCTGGGGCATCCCAAGGCCATCACTGTGTCCTCTCAAACAGGAGTGGAATGCTTTCTACTGCATTTCCTTCAGAGCCAAACCTGTTCCCGGGGAACTACCTAATACCAGCCATTTCCTCATTAGTGTGTGAATGGACTGGTATCTCCTCCAGGCTGATTTAAATGGTTAAGTACTATCCTTAATTATATCTCTTCATGCTGTCTACTAATAAATACTCACGGAGAACCTTCTACCTACTAAGTTGGGACTATAGTAAGTGAAGGTGACAGAGAGCCTACCCCCGAGGAATTTACATTAGTGGCAGGCATCCACTGCTGTTGGTTGCCTTGAGTTGACTGTGATTGATGCGACTCCACGTGGGTCTGAGGGGAACTGTGATCCATGAGATTTTCAAAGCTTTCTACTCCTGTAAAGAGTTACAGTCTTGGAAACCCACAGGGGACTCCCCATGGGTCATCGTCAACTCGATAGAAGGTGGTTTGGGTTTTTTGTTTGTCGGTTTGTGTTTACATTTTAAAAGTAGATCATTAGCTTTGTCTATGAGAAGACATGATACTTTTCAGATGCATGTGAAAGTTAGACATTGAAAAAAGACCAGGAGCCCCTGAGGGAGTACAAAGGACAGACTCTAGGGTCAGAGCATGGTACCCCATCGGACCTGACTGAAGGACATGCCTAGAGATAAAAAATCAGACCTTGATCTATTTACAGGTTTTTCTTTCTGCTTAATTTTTTTCCTTTTAATTAATTTATTCTTCTATGGGTAATTGATTTTCTTTTTTGTTGTCATCGCTGCGTTCTCATTCATCACCTATCTTGCTATGGCTTGCTTTTTGGTGCATATTAGTATCTCTACAGATCTATCTAGATAAGATAGACTGGATGAATAGTCTGGAGGAGAAAACAACGGGACCAATGGTTCCCTGGGGACACGGGAGATGGGGAGGCGGGGGTAAGGAGGTGGTGCTGACCAACCCAGGGACAGGGGAGCAACAAGTTACCCAAAATCAGTGGCAAGGAGGGTGTGA
>NW_022111373.1:85159994-85160937 GCF_000313985.2 Echinops telfairi
CTTGTTAAAGTAGTGGGGCAGCAAAAAGGAAGGCAATTTTCAACCAGATGGATTGACACAGTGGCTGCATCAAAGGGTTCAAACATAGGAATGGTTGTGAGGATGGCACAGGACCCACGGGCAGTGTTTTGTTCTATTGGACAAAGGTTGTTATGAATTGGGATCGACTGGAAGGCACCTAACAGTAACAAAGTCTATCTTCTGAGGCAATTCTGGGTGGGTTTGACACTTAACCATTTGGGTCACCCACGGACTCATGAGGCCTTAGCTCCTGTTGGCTGCTGTTGAATCAATTCTGACCATGTGACAGGGGAGAACTGTCCCATAGGGTTTTCCAGGCTGTAATTTTGGTGGAAGCAGATCATCAGATCTTTCTCCCACAGAGTCACTGAGAGCATTCAAGCTATATGTTTAAGCTATATGTTCAAGCTATATGTTTAAGCACTGTGCCACCAGGGCTTCTTGGACGCACCTATTAGCAAAAGCATTCAGCGTAAGGCTGGCCTACCTACCAGTCCCTGAAATAGAAATTCTTAGGCTGGCACTGAAGGAGGTTGCTGTAATTGGATGAGTAGTTATAAACTCTCTGTAGGGATTCATATGGATATTAAAGCTTAAAGTCTCAAAGATTTATTCTGTATTATGTTTCATTACTACTTCGAGAGATGATGTTAACAGCAAAAGGGCTAGGGTATCCTAGAAATGGTTCCATTACATTATGACCTAGAATAAAACCGGAAAAGGAGAAATTTAAAGTAGAGAAGTGTGAAATTGAAATTTGGATTAAAACATGTATTTGAAATCAAGAGCCATATTAATATCCCCGAAAGGAAAACAAAAACATTTTATGAAAAACAATGTAAACGTCCCCTGAGAATGGGAATAGGAAGACAAATATGGAATGCCTTACTACTGACTGGCGGCAGTTATGTTTAAAGTACGT
>NW_022111373.1:85162791-85164133 GCF_000313985.2 Echinops telfairi
GTAGAAGTTGTTAAATTGGAGAATGTTTTGTTGTGTATATTTTTTCCAAAATTGAAAAACAATTTACATGAATAACATGAGTATAAGGAAGAAGAAAATGTTCTAAAATTGATTGTAGTAAAGATTGTACAACACATCTTGATATGACTGAACACTGAATTGTACGATATGGGGATAAAGTTCCAATAAAACTGTCGTTTCTTTTTTTTAAAGAAAAATGCTTGTTTATGAAGAACCTTGGGACTTGGTTGACTGGGAGGTCAAGATATAGGGCTGCAATTAGGTGCCATTGAGTGGATATCAGCTCACGGTGACCCCAAGTAACAAACAAGAACTATTCTATAGAATTTTCTAGGTTGTAATCTTTATAAAAGGAGTCATTCTGTGACTAACCAAAAAATCGGAGTCTCGACCCACCAATAGTATTTCCGCAGGGGGGAAAAAAAACTCAGGAGGTCTGCTCCCATGAAGATTATAGTGTAGGAAGCCCTATGGGACAGTCCTCGTCTGCCCAACAGAGTCCTATATGTCAGATTCCACGTGTCAGCACACACAACATACAGAAGGAGATCATTAGGTCTTTTTTTCGGTGGAACTGCCAAGTGAGTTAAAATTGGCAACCTTTCAGTTAACACCAAACGACCAATGTGTCACCAAGGGTTCTTAATTATAGAATTTTGGGAGTAACTCAATCAAACTCATCAATGGAAATAGAGTGTCCACAGCCAGCACAGTTAACAGTCCCAGCACACTGTACCCTGATCCAATCTCATTGGGAAGATTCTCTTAAACTCTGGATGACTCAATTTTATATGGACATCCATGAACAAGAGTACAGTCAGAAAGCAAAGCCAACAGGAAGAACTGAAAGATAATGAAAGAGTAGAAAGCAAAAGAAAGAATAGGAAATGATAAATTTTTGAAGTAACTCTAGAATTCTACTGTAGAGAAGAAGACAAGGATAGATGATCCGTTGGATTGCTGTATGTAAACATATTGTGCTTTTGTAAGTTTAGTGGACAGAATTAGGGTCTAAAAAGAAATGCTTTAGGAAAACTTTTCCCCCCCTAAATGTAAGGCGAAATGGTCTTAAAAGAACTGCCTAGTAGCCCAATGAGCTCCTTCCTTCAACTGTAGTAAGTTTTTCATGGTGAAAGGGTTCAAGCAAAGACCAGGTAAAAAGAGTGCTGGCTTGGGTTGGGAGGGGTATGGAATCATAAGAACCCATCCCCAAACCAAACTCACTGAGACCCTTCTGACTCACAGGAGCCTATGGAGCAGTGTTGAACTGCTGCCAGGGTTGAAGACAATGTGTCTTTACAAGAGCAGGAGTCTCCTCTCT
>NW_022111373.1:85178668-85195057 GCF_000313985.2 Echinops telfairi
TGAATGAGGGGGAGTGCAGAGTGGGGACCCAGGGCCCATCCGAGGGAAATTGGACATCCACTTGCAGAAGGGCTGCGGGGAGGTGAGGAACAAATTGGAGTGCAGTGTAGTAATGATGAAATATGCAATTTTCCTCTAGTTCTTAAATGCTTCTTCCACCCCACTACCATGATCCCAATTCTACCATACATATCCAGCTGGACTGGAGCAGGTGCATTGGCACAGATAGGAACTGGAAATACAGTGAACCCAGGACAGATGAACCCCCAGGACCAGTGGAGAGAGTGGAGATGGCGGGAGGGTGGAGGGAAGGAGCGGGAGAAAGGGGGAACAGAGGAAGGTCCACATGTGGCCTCCTCCCTGGGGGACGGACAGTGGAGAAGTGGGTGAGGGAGACGTTGGATCAGGTAAGATATGATAAAATAATAATAAATTATAAATTATGAGGGGTTCATGGGGAGGGGGGAGCAGGGAGGGAGGGGGAAAATGAGCTGACACCAAGGACTCAAGTGGAGGGCGGGTGTCGTAAGACTGATGAAGTCAATGTATGTGTTAATGTGCTGGACACAAATGACGTATGTCCAGATTGTGATGAGTTGTATGAGCCCCTAATAAAATGATTATTTAATAAAAAAAAAGAGTTGTATGAGCCCCCAATAAAATGATTACAAAAAAAGATTTATCTCTGTACAGTTTGACAACATAAATGACAATGACAAGACCAGGACCTATGTCATAGGGTGAATCAGTAATTATCTGAGTCATTTTCAGGAAAAGGTAAAAGAAAGAAAGAAGGCATAGAGAGAGAAAGAGAATGCTGCATGACCACCAATCTCTTTGTAGACCCTATCCTGGCCCTGTTTCTATGGCAATGTATAACGTTAGGGATAAGCTGGGATATAAAAATTTGTAGATGACTTCTGTTCTTTGAAATCCTTTTAACTGGTTAGTTGGAAATATTACCCTGATTTACAAAACATATATTATTATAAGACTTCAAAAAGAAGAAGAAAGTGAATGTAAAGAAAGGGATGCTGGTTGCTGCTAGAACCCAGGACACAAGGAAAGGAAACAGATTTGCCTGAAGGTACACAGCCCTGCCAGCCCTGTGGTTTTAAGAATTCTAAAGAGACTGTAACTGGATTAACAGCTCCTTGGGGGCACAGCAGCGGAGGCGGGAGGGGGGGAGGAATGGGGGATTAATAACAAGGAGTACAAGAAAAAAAAATGTTCTAAAATTGAGTGTACAACCCTTTTTGATATGATTGATCTATTGAATTGTATGATATTTGGATTATGTCCCAATAAAACTGTTTTAAAAAAAATGCTAATCTTCAGAACTTTAAAATAATGTGTGTTATTTCAAGCCACTGAGTTCATGATGGCGGCAATAGGAAACCCAAGACTGGGTTAACCAAAACTGTTAACCCAAGAACCCTGAATATTCTCTATTGGAGTAAAGAGAAATGACCATATGGAAGACCGGAAAAAGCACTATGCCTGTGGAGAGACACTTCAGTCTTTCCTGCTAGTGAGAGAAGGCTGAGAAATTAGAGGGAGGAGCTGGAATAAAGGAAGCTAAAGAGGGAAGGAAGGAAGGAAGGAAGGAAGGAAGGAAGGAAGGAAGGAAAGAAGGAGGATGGCAGAAAGTGGGGAAGGAGAGAGAGAAAATGGATTTCAAGAGAAAAGGATGGAATGAAGATTGAATGCGTACAAAAAGAGAGAGACAAGGACTAAAGTATAGGTGGCAATCCCTTACTGTGAACTACTTACTTTTTCACTTAAAGGCCTGTTTCTAGGCAATCTATTCCTGAATGAACCCCAATGATGGAAGTTAATACTATTTTCATGATACAGAAACCACAAAGAATATTGCATTGGTTCAAATTGTTGAAAGAGGGCATTTCATTCGTTTCTAACCCTCTCAGATGCATTCTGGCATCACGTTCTTCCCAAACGCACGACCTCACAGTAGAGGAAGTCTGACACCCATCCCGAGGATAGGGGTTTTCATGAACTCTGCCTAGGGAGTCAGAGATTGTCCTGAATTCAAAACCCACACCATCTTTCTGAATTACTCTTTGTCCATCTGTAGCACCCAAGCTGTCAGCCGAGTAGACATCGCTCAAGCTGAGGCTCCTGAAATCCCTGCCACAGTGATTCTTGGTGCACTCCCAGACCCTACGCATTTCTGAAGATCTCCTAGAACAGGATGATTTATGCTCAGGTGCTCTGTAAAATTAGGCACTTTTGTCTTCCTGTAAAGCTTGCCTCACTTATCTAAACCCAGGTGCAAGCTGAACTGAGCTGATACAACCTGAAGCTGTACAGAATGGTGCTCTACAGGCTACGTGAGCCATCACTCTGAGAAAGACGAATGCGCTCTTCTGTCTCTGAGGACAAATGGAAGCATACGAGGCACGAGGCACCAACAGACTTTTCTTTTTCCTAAATCTTGTTCATTTTGCTGTTGGCGTTGCTGGTGAAAATACAGACAGCAAAATTTACAGCAATGGAAGAGTTTCTATGTGAATAATGGAGTGACATTGGTTACATTCTTCTGCACTGTTCCTCCCACATTAACACAAATAAGTCTCATCTTTTTAAGTTATTGTCAATTTGATCTCATGTAGATCATTCTTAAAAGAACATAATGCTCAAGGCAGACTTTTTTTTTTAAAACCTTTTAGGATAAATTCCTATTCTAGTTGAGGATGGCTTCAGGGGATATTTTTGGTTTAGGGTATAAAGATTATGTCAGGCTAATAGGTTCAGGGATTCAACCACCCTCCAGGGCTCTAGAAAGTCTAGACAGGATAAAGGACAATTCTCTTCTGCTTTTATCCCCTTATGATCAGTATACTTCTTGGAAATATTTAAAAAAAAATTTTAGTGTGTTTTGATTGAAAGTTTATAGAATAAATTAGGTTTCTTTCTTTTTTAATTAGTTGTAATTTAATACATATATCATTCCATATGTCAATCATGTCAAGTAGAAATGTACAATTGCAACCACAATTAGTTTCCAAACATCCCTTTCTACATGGACTCCTTAACATCATCTCCTTTTTACTACCCCACCCCACACCATCACTATACGCCCCTCCCCAAGAACCCCTTATTGTACTTGCTGTCCCTATAGGTTCATCAAGCTTGGGTTTCCTATGCCAAAAAAATGGAAAAACATATAACACAGCTTCATGAGGGTGGTCTTCATTGACATAACACCTCTGAGATGCACTCTACTAGGAACAAACAAAAAAAAACCAAAATAATACAAACCAAAAATATAGAAAATTTTGGAAATCAGATCAGGTCCAGTCTACTGACAAAGTTTTAATGTTCAGGTCGGATTTATGCCTTTGATCTTTTATATTCCTCTCTCCTGAGCACTCTGTGTAGTGACCACTTTCCTCCCATCCTCCAATTTTAGACAGGGGGAGTTCTCCAGAGACTTATTTCCTATGTAGTTCCACAAATGAATCGGGTTCCCACTGTCATAACATTCATCATCACCCCTTCACTGTATAACCCTCTTCGATATCCTCCCTGGGTTCCCTATTTTCATATGCTCATCATTCCTGTCCCTTCCTGCCTTCTGATCTTTGCTTTTGAGTAAATGCAGCCCTTTGGTCTCATTTGTTGGCTTGTTCTGGGGAGCATATTCTTCCTGGGTATTGTTGTCCACTCTATTGCCTTGTTGATCCTTGAGAGTGGGTTCAGTTCCAGTTTGGAAGAGTGTCTAAGGGCCATAGTCTCAGTCTCTATCTGACAAGTAAGTCTGGTCTTCTATGTAATCTTAGATCAATGCTCAGAAATGGTAGCCAAGCACCAGCTGGTCCTTCTGGTCTCATGGCAACGAGGTAGTTGTTCATAAAGACAATTTGCCATACATTCTATCTCTTTCTCCTATTTTTGACTCTTCTTCCTCTGTTGTTCCGGGTGAATATAGACCAGTTGTTGTGCCTTGGATGGCCATTTACAAGCTTTTGAAATCCCAGACTCTACTCAGTAAACTAGGCCAATGTATTAGGATGTCCAACAAAACCATGACCCTACACCTTTAAACCAAGGAACCAAATCCAATGAGGTGTTTGATTGTACATAAGAAGTCTCAGCAACTACTTTGTTTTCGTTGTCATTGTTGTAAATATCTATCACACAACTTTTGCTGATTGACTTTTTACAGGTGTACAACTTCTTCACAGCAATTAGAATAATCAGCTGCTAAATCCTACCCTTAATCAATGTGATTTTTCTATCGCCATTTATTTCTTTCCATACCTCTTCTCTGCCCCCAGTAACTACTAATAAACTTTGCCCTCTGTACAATTGCCCTTTCTGGTCCTTTTATATGCCAGTAAGTGAGGTCATACAATGTTTATCCTTCTGCGATTGTCCTATTTCACTCAGAATACTGCCTTCAAGCTCCATCCATAGTGTAGCATGTATGAACTTCATTTATTCTAATAGTTGAGTAAGATTCCATTGGGTGTAATGGACTACATTTTGTTCATCCATTTATCTGTTAATGGACATTTAAGTTGATACGGAAGTCCAATTAGTAGATGTTTGAGGAACCACCACCATATTTTCTACAATTGTAAGAGTTCTAGTTTCCCCACATTCTCACATTTGTTCTTTTCTGTTTTTTATCTTGGTGATCTAAGAGTAAAATGTTATCTCATTGTCTTGATTTGCATCTCTCTGATGCCTAACAAGATTGAGCATTTTTCCACGTGTTTGGCGACCAATTTGGTGTGGTGTCTATTAAGTCCTTTGACCTTTCTGTGATTGGGTTGCATGTCCTTTTTCTCGGTACACTGTCTGAACAACTTTTGGGTGGTGGTTGTTAGGTGTCATGGAGTAGGTTCCAACTCGCAGCGACCAGAACAAAACACCATCCAGTCCTGCACCATCCTCACAAGTGTTCTTATATTTGAGCCCTTTGTTTCAGCCATTGTGTCAATCCATCTTGTTGAGATTTTCCTTTGGATCTCTGCACCCCTACTTCACCAAGCACGATGTCTTTGAGGTGAAGTCTCACTATCTTTGCCTCGAAGGACCATTTTAGCAGTACTTCTTTCAGGACAAATGTGTTTGTTCTTCTGGTCGTCTCTGGTGTTTTCCATACTTTCACCAGTGCCATAATTCAAATGCATCAATTCTTCCTGGCTATACGGTGTCCAAAGCTATTTTCCAACCTAGTTGCTTGCCTTTTCACTTTTTTTGTAAAGCACTTTGATACCCAAAATTTTAATTTTTTATGTAGCCTCCTTTATTTTGTCTTTTGCATTTTGGGCTCCTGTTGTTATATTAGATAATCCATTGTTGAAACCTAGGAGTGACAGTGTTGCTCCTGCTTTTTCGTCTAAGAATTTTTTATTTCCATATAGCACATTCAGGCCCTTCATCGGTTTTGAAGTTATTTTTGTGTATTATATGAGGCATGGATCCTGCTTTGTTTTTCTCTGTGTGGAAATCTGATCTTTCCAGGACCATTGACAGAAGAGACTCTTCTTTCTCCATCAGATGGACTTCATACCCTTATCCAAAATCAGTTGACATAGATGTGGGGCTTGATTCCTGGTCTTTCCATTCTATTTCCTTAGTCTATTGTTATACAAGTGCCAGGCTGTTTTTATTATTGTAGCTGTTTAGTATGTTTTGCTACCTTTACATTTTTTCTTTCAGCATCGTTTTAGCTATTTGAGAGCTCTTGCCTTTACATATAAAATTGAGGATTAGTTTTTCTAGTTTTGTAAAGAACTTTTTTGGGATTCAAATCAGGATTGTGTTGAATCTATAGATCATTTGGGGTAGTATTGACATCTTGAAAATATTGTTTCACCAATCATGATCATAGAACATCTTTCCATTTATTCAAGTCATATTTAATCTCTCTTATTAATCTCTTTATTTAGCACTGTCTTGTCATTTTATTGTATAATTTATTCTTGGTTAGAATTATTGGTAGGTATTTTATTAGATGCTATTTCACATAGAATTGTTTCTCTGAATTCCATTTCAGATTTCTCATTACTGGTAAGAAACCAAACAGATTTTGATTTATTGGTCTTGTGCCCTTCAACTTTGATTAATCCTCCTATCAGCTTCTCAAGCTTTCTCATGGATTCTTTGGGGCATTTGCTGGAGCGTCAAATACACATGTTGAGATATGTGAGAGAGAATATAACTACTCCCATCAGAAGGTACATTGGATCACCACATGGATCAAAAACAGGGATGCTGTGACCCTAATGGTTTCTAAGGTAAAGCCCCTTCTGAGTCATAGTCAAGAGCGAAGTCCAAGTTCTACTTGCTCTTCCCTAAGGTGCCTCTCCCCACCTCTCCCTGAGGACTATGGAGAGGATTGATGAGGTAACGTCTCCCAAAGGGTGAGCGCTTGACTGACTCTTCTGGTAAAATGCAAATTATACCACCAAATGAAGTCACATGGTTTAAGATGAACATCTGGGAGCTAAGGTATTATAAAGACAACATCAAATGCATAAGCAAACAGTGCGAGGTGTATCCCAGTAGTTCTAAAACTCACACCTTCAGCCAGCAGCATGTGAGCTTTGGGAAGCAGCGTGGAAAAGTACAACTGCGTTTTTGTGAGCTGTGGGGTGGTATTCCAAAGTAAATCAGGACACACATATCTCAGGCACGCTCATTTCCTCAGCTCAGCATTCAGCCCGATTATGTCAGTACTTCGTTTGGAATAACTCTGGTTCCAGCTGGCAGGCCATGTCTGTGCGAGGTCCAGGGCTTTAAGGACTGGACAGAGCAGGGTGAGCCAGAAGATGGAGTGTAGAGGACAGGAAGAAAGGAAAATTCCACTTTCATCAGACTCCTCAGCGTATCCTAAAACATCAACTTAGGGTCTCAGGGAAACTGCTGCTCAAGCTGCAGGGAGTCTTATTCAGTGCATGCTTCAGACTGTATTTCAGATCAGAAATTCTCTGGCAGGAGAGATGAACACTACTATTACACCCTTGAACTCTTCTTTCTGAATGTGCAGCCTTATGAATCCGAGTGCTGTGTGCTGTTGAAAGTGGCAGGTTTAAATGAGGAAAAATGCCCACCCAAAGAATAATCAATCTTCATTTTTGGAAATTCAGCAAGCATAGAAAATATATATATAAAAGAAAATTAGTATCACCCATCATCAAGTGACGCTGAGATAATCATAGAAATAATTTGGTAAGCAGCCTTCTATAATTTTGAAGGCACATATGCTCATATATTTTAGCAAATGTATGGAACTGGCTATTTTTTTTTTATCAGTTTGAACCAGAATAGAAATTATATGCAATGTGACTGGGTCTTTGGAAAGCAGCTCAAAATTCTATCTCCTCCAATGTGTTTTCAAATGTTATTTTAATGATTGCCTAGGAGAAGCAGTGGAATCCTGATCCGATCACAGAACAGACATTACACAGGTAGAGGATGCGTGTATTTCCTGCTAATGTGGAGCGGCACCAGTGAGGAGAGCCCCTGTTGGCTGAGAGAAGTCGTTCACCCTCTGCTCATTCCACCTGTGGTGGTTCAATGAGGTTTTTGATGGCATGTACTTTTAAAATATTCATATCATGCTTTATTTGGAATTAAATCTACACAAAAAAGACATAGATCTCTGAACCCAGATACCAATATCCTACACAGGCCTTTTTTTCTTGAGCAAAGTAATTCACACATAAATATGAAGACCTTCAAAGAATTCCAAGGGGGAAAAAAAACTCATTTAAAATTTTCATTTTTCTGTGAACCTTTCTGAGAGCCCCTTGTATTAGCTTCTATTTCAACAAATTTCTTATCCCAACATACTGTGAAACTTGTGGTGAATGAGGCAGGTAAAATTTGTTTTTATTATTCAATTTACAAATGAAGGAAATACGGCAAAATACGTACACGTGGACAGAACGTGTCCAGAACCTTCAGATAAAGCTAATAAAGTCTTAATTGGGAACTTAACTAGGAATGCTACTCCTAAGTTATTGCACTGATTACTCTGGGATCTGATTGCGGTTAGGTGCCATGGCGTTGGTTCCAACTCGCAGGGACTCACAACAGAACGAAACCCTGCCCAGTCCCGTGCCACCCTCCCACTCGTGGACACGTTTGAGTCCATTGTTGTAGCCCTTATGCAAATCCATCTCCTTGGGGGTCTTCCTCTTTATTACTAAGTCTTTACTTTACCACGCACGACATCCTTCCATTTCCAGGGTCTGGTCTCTCCTGATAGCATGTTCAAAGTCTGTGAGGTTAAGTCTCATCATCCTGGCTTCTAAGGAGCACTCTAGATTTGTTTGTTCTTCTGGCGGCCCATGGTACTTTCAGTCATCTTCACCAGCACCCTCCTTCTAATGCCTGGATTCTTCTATGGACACCGCAGTCCGTGTGGAGCTCTCAAAGGAGGTGATGGAGAAGGCTGTGGTCCAGCCAGGCTCAGCTCTGTCCTCAGTGTGACATCTTGGTTCCACAACATTTTAAAGAGGTCTTGTGGCAATGTGATGTGTCATTTGATTTTTTTGCCTACTGCTCCCGTGAACATTGATTGAGGATCCAAGCAAGACAAGATGCTTGATAACTTCAACCTTTTTTTTATTTATCATTATAGTGTAGATGTGAAGATTTTGATTTTCGGTACCTTGAGCTGTAGTCCATATTGAAGGCTATAATCCCTGCTCTTTATCAGCAGGTTCAAGCCCTCCCCACTTTCCACAAGCAAGGGTGTGTCATCTGTACGTCGTAGGTGGTTAGGCTTTCCTCCAACCCTGGTGCTGCGTTCTCCTTCATGTAAGCCAGCTTCTCTGAGTATGCTCGGCATACAGATTGAAGAATTCTGTTGTGAGGATACAACCCTGATGCAAAGTAATTCCTACCCTCTATATTTTCTCTCTTTTTCCTTCCCCAGATGTGAATCTTTATAAATACTTAAAATGACATATTTGTTTTTAAGAGTTCATCAGTTCTTGCAACAGACCCCTCACTGTAAGCATAATGTTCTTTTAATGTTGGGTTATATGTGATTGAAGTAAGCAACCGAGATGGAGGGAAAAGGAGTTGAGTTTTAAAGCCCCAGTTCCTGTCTTCTTTCTGTCTTAGCCATCTACTAGACCCTGCTTTGATTTGATTCTTCTAAAATTGGAGTCCTGACCAGAAATCATACTGGAAGTTTTCTGTTACTGGGGTCACATAATGGGGGAAACCTCTGCTACTGAGATCACAAGGCAGTGTATGACACTATGGTCTAAGTCACTTGCTGGTCAGCTGGCTTTCCAGGGATTAAGGAGAAGCCCAGATGTGGAACATTTGCTGATTTCTATGGCATAGAAATATGGCAGTTCCAGGTTACCAACAAGATATCCATGATCACGGAGGTGGAGAGAGATGCAAACAGTTGGCTCAGGTGTGAGTCAGCTCCTGACCACTCTTGTGTTGGAGTTCTTTGAAGGAACACGGTCAGCTCTCTCTAGTGGCACTGAGGTAGAAAGCTCTTGTCGTACCATATAGTGCCCTTCTCTTAGCTGCCACCTCAGTCGTCTTCTTCTATTTGTTTAATAGTTTCATTGGCACTCCATCCATATATCCTACAATTCAATAGCTCAAGCCAACAAGAAGAGTTGTATAATCATTACCACAATCAATTTTTGAACATTTTTCGCCTTCCTTGTACTCATTGTTATTCATGTAATTATTTTTTTAATTGTGGCAAAGACATACATAACAAAGCATTCTCCAATTCAACAACTTATACATGTATAATTCAGTGCCATTGATTACACTTTTCATGTTGTACAACCATTATTGATAACCTTTTCCAAATTATTCCACCGTCATTAACATAAACTCAATGCCCCCTAAGCAGAAATTCTTCCTCCTTCATCCATGTTAACCATACATCAAGTTTAGTCTTTTTTTCCTCGTCATTTTCTTTATATAATATTCACATATCACTTTCATAGTTAAATCGCTTTGTAAAAGAGTTGTATATACATCAACAAAATCAGTTCTAATTCTCCCTTCATTGTTCTCCAATTCTCCTCACCCCACCACCCATTCCCATCACCCCCCGCAAGTTATTGTCTCTATGCATCCACTCCTTCTGTACTTCATACACTGGGAAACCTAACAGAAACAATAAAAAACAAAAACAAAATGAAACATAAAGACAAAAATAATCATAATATAAAGATAAAAATTAAGAGTGAGAAAGAAAAGACCACCAATAACATTTTTTTCTAGTATCAACATTTTTTTAAAATCATTTTATTGGGGGCTCACACAACGCTTATCACAATCCATCCATCCATCCATTGTGTCAAGCACATTTGTACATTTGTTGCCATCATCATTCTCAAAACATTTGCTTTCTACTTGAGCCCTTGGTATCAGCTCCTCATTTTTACCCCATTCTTCCTGCTCCCCCTCCCTCGTGAACCCTCGATAATTCCATGATGCTCACCTTCCAGACACGATCACTGAAGACAAATGTGTGCATTAAGCAAATGTGATGAAGAAAGCTGATGGTGCCCAACAATCAAAAGATATAGCATCTGGGGTCTTAAGGGCTTGAAGGTAAACAAGCGGCCATCTAGCTCAGAAGCAACCACACCCACATGGAAGAAGCACACCAGCCTGTGTGATCACAAGGTGTTGTGTGATCACAAGGTGCTGAAGGGATCTGGTTTTAGGCATTAAAGAAGAAAACATCATATTGTGTGCTCACCAACAATATTTTAAAAGACAGAAAAGAAATTTGTGTCCTGAAACAAGTGAGAAATATTTGAGCCTACAGCAAATTCAGATTGGGTCAAGAGGGAGGTCAATTGACCAAGTATCACATTATACCTTGGTTTGATGCATCATAATCAACGTAACAGTAATCTCTGCCTGATAGGAAAGCTGTTTGAGTCCTTGGCCTTGGGCTAGAGGGGATCTGCCAGAGACTTACTCTGACTAGATGCCCTGCAGTCTTCTTGAATAACCGGATCCACAATGTGAAAAAGCTTCTGCTTCTCACTGGGCTGTCTGAACCTTGCTACTCTCCACGTAACCCGAGGAACAGCGGTGTTGATCTCCCCTTGGTGCTCAAGCAAAATGCAGAGTCTGAGGTGCTCCCACTGAATTCAAATGTTAACGAGAAGCCCGACATAGTACAGCTTACCCAATGTTGAAGCTAGAATACAAATTATGACCAAGGAACAACCCTGGTTGTCTTCTAATTCCCCCAAGGTAGATAAAAAAAAAATAGATCTTCAAAAATGACAATAGATTGTAGATGAAGATGAGACTTCTGAGAATAAAATAAGCATTTAAGTAAACTAATTAGGACAAGTATCTGGGGATCCCCAAATTGCTAAAGAGAAAAACCTTTTGTAAGTTAGGGGATCTTTTTCCTACCAATAGCCACACACTCAGAGGAATCAAACAGGTCATCAGCCAAGCACCACTGATTTTGCTGATTGTACATACTTGATCTTAGACAATGAGTTGAATTTAAAATGTACTAGTTTATCTAGTAAAAGAGAATCAAAAACTCTTTCCTTGTTTCTATAAGTAAATTTAGTTCATTCTTCTGATTGCTTAATAGTATTCTATTGTATGCATACAGCATGATACGGTGCTCTAATTCTCTAGTAAAAAGGGCAGTTCAATTTTCTACTACTCTTGTTACCACAATTGATCCTTCCATGGAGATCTGCGTGCACATCCTCTCTTAGATCTGTGTGCAGGTCATTCTAGATCTCCACCCAGGGGCAGGGACACTGGAGTTCTTCACTTCAGTTCACTGAGCACAAGGGGACTTCAAAAGTTTTGTGGAGCCGTTCTATTGTCTTTTAATTCTATTTTTTCATACATTTTTTGAAACCCTTTCATGCTTTCTGATAGATCTTCAGAATGAGTACCCCAATTCACACTCCCACCAGCCCTGCTGAGAAGTTTCCGTTTCTTTTTTATTTTTGTTATTTTGATTTCTGTTGTGAACTGGGTGAAGGATTGCAGAGCAGATTCGATTCCCATTCAACAATTCGCAATCCATACACAACTGGTTTCATGGCATTGACCGCAGTCCCTGCAGTGCCGTGTCATGTATCTCCCTCTCCGGGTTTTCCTGTTTCCATCCTCCTCATTCCCTCGCCCTTCTGAACTTTGGCTTTGGGTACCCGCTGTCCTTTTGATCACAAATGGTTGATGCTTCTATGGAGGGCATGCTTCGCAGGGTTATTGTTTCTCTTATAGACCTCTCTATTGCTTAGCCGCAGAGCAAATTCATTTCCAGATCTGAAAGAAGTCCAAGGGCCATAGTTTCTGGGGTTCTGCCAAAATCGATCCAGCCAGGAAGCCTGGTAATTTTTGAGATTTTGAATTTGGTTTAATAATTTTCTTTTTCTAGAATCTTCTAATGTGATCCCTTTCGGAGTAGTTGAAAGGGGTAGCATAGTGCCATCTTATTCTGCTGGTCTCGTGATTGTGGGGACTGCTCTAACTTCTCACTTAGCTGTCAGTCTGACGGACATAGAATGGTATTTTTCATTTGCATTGTTAAGTACATGTGAACCATCTCTTCATCTGTTTGTTTGCTATTAGGATTCCCTCTAATGGAAACTGCCTACTGTACATACTCGAGTATAAGCCAACCCGAATATCAGCGCCTAATTTTACCACAAAAACTGCATTAAAAATGTGCTGAAGAACTCGGCTTATACACGAGTGTATATGGTATTTCTATCCTTTGTCTGCATAGCCATGGATTTCCTCTCTTTTTTCATGTCTCCTGTTTAGGAGTTTATTCATTCATTTATTTAACAAGTTTTTATACAACATCTACTACTTGCCAGACAATAAAATGAACAAAACAGACTACTATGATTACCCCTGCAGTGCTTATAATTTAGTGAGAAAAGACAATGAACAAGTAATCATTCAATATACTTGCTCCCAGAGGTGTGATGAAAAATAAAGTAAATTGACAAGAGAGTTAGTAAGGAGGGAGTGGTGTTTGGGTTTGAAAGTCAGGGAAATCTTCTCTGAGGTTTACTTGACTCCGTATGTATAATATTTGAGTAGAGACCTGAAGGAGGAGTGACTTCTATACATTGTTCTAATCTTTTGTTCATTTAGAAACTGGAAATATTTTTTTTCTAGCAGGGCTCTCATCTGTTAACTTTATCTATGGTTCCCTTTGTTATTCAGAAATCTTTAATATTGATACATTCAAACCCATCAATTTTTCCATTTATACTTTACACTATTTTGAGTCTTGTTTAGGAAATTCTTATTCAAGGTCATAAGAACTTTCTCTTCCATTAGCACTATGGGTTTACCTTCTACAGTTAGGCTCTTACTCCATTTGATAGAGAGAACCGATTTTACTTTTTAGATGGAAAACTATTTGTCCCAGCATGATTTATTAACTATCCCTTTCTTTCTACATTGATTTGGACGTCACCTAATTATAGACCGAGTGTGCAGTATTCACAAGCCTTCTAATGGGCTTTCTTTTTTGTTTTATTGGGTCATTTGCCTGTTCATGACAAGTAACACGCTTTGTCTTGTCCAATTGTATTTCAGCTGTGTAATATGTATCTTGATATCTGAGAAGGCAAATCCCTAACTACCTAGCATGTTTCCCTTTCAAAACTGTCTCAGCTATTTGTAAACCTCTCTCTATATTTTACAATTAGAGCATTAGGTTCTCTCAAAAATCCTACTCAGATTTTGCTTGAAATCTAGCTGAAATTATATATTACATTATTAACGATCCACTATGAAAATAATATGTATAGTTATCTAAGTCTTCTTTTAGGTTCTTTAATATAAAAATGTTCTCTGAAAAGGTTTTATGCATTCTTTATTACATTAACTCCCTCTTTTTCTTCCTTTTTTGGCATGTTTAAGAACATTCTATCTTCTAGTATTTTTAACTGGTTATTGCTACTAGAGGAGGTGATGTAGTGGGTTACACATTGGACTGTTCGCAGTAAGGTTGGCAGTTTGAACCCACCGGCAGCTCCCAGGGAGAAAGTGAGACTTTGTGATCCTGTAAAGATTTACAGCTTTGGAAACATACCAGGACAATTCTAATCTGCCCTATAGGGTGGTTATGACTTGAAATCGACTTCGTGGCAGTGACCTGTTATTGCTTCTAGAATAATGTCAATGGTTTGGCTAATTTCCAACACCCCGTTGAAGTCTCTTATTGGTTTTATTAGCTTATTAGTTTAATTTCTTTGAGTTTCTATGTAAACAAGTATAACTCACTACTCACTACCGTAAGTTAAATCTGACTCATCGGCAACCCTACTGGACAGAGTATAGACAGAATAGAACTGCCCCTGTGGGCTTCTGAGATTGTAACTCTTTTCTTTATTTGAGTGGGGGGGTTGACATAGAGAAATTTTATGAAGACCCTCTCAAGAAAGAGAGATAGACAGAGAAATCGCATTTGCCTCCATGACGGGCTATCAGACTGTAACTCTTTATGGTAGTTGAAAGCCTTGTCTTTCTCCTGCAGAAGGACTGGAGGTCCTGAACTACTGACCTTGTGGTTAGCAGCCCAATGCATAACCACTTCTCCACCAGGGCTCCTCTGAATTCCACTCGACCGAAATTGCACCAGTACATCTATCAGTGGTTAGCAGTCAGCGACATGTGACTTCCCCTCTTACTTTGCACAAAGTCCAAGTAACTAGAGGCATGTCCTCCACTGCTTCTCTACTGGCAGCCAGTCAATGCCTCCCTCTCTTACTGCTAGTACTGGGCTGCTTCCCCACGCGTACCCCCACCCCTTTATATCTCTTCTTAGAACTGTTCCAATTGACTGTCCTCTTGGGTTGCATGTTTATTCAGGTCTTTTGCCCATTTAAAAATTATATTACTGCCTTCCTTTCCCATTCTGAAGGTTCTCTTTTTCACTCTTTTGGTGAAATCTTTTGGTATACTTCTCCCCCACCCCCAATCCCTCAAACAACAAAACCCTCATTGATTTTGGTAGTTACATAATTTCATGTCAACTTGATGAAAGAATGAAGGGGTGGAGGCTAGCCTGTCAATCAGGTCACAGCCTGATGATTCTCCTTGTGGGCGTGGCCTTCTCACTAGGATTCTGGGATCTTCCTGTCTTGATTCTGCCATTAGAAGAGGCAGGCCACTCTTGCTCTCTCTCACTCTGCTTCATCTTCCTGTTGACAAGCCAAATGGAACTATGCTGATGGCAGCCAGAGCCCTCAGATGCTCCCATTGCCACTGGATCCACAAGACTTTCCACCCTCTGGCCTGTGATCTTCCTGCATTCAGCATCATTGCATGTGTTGCATGAGTCTGAAGAGGAATTTATAGACTAGTACTAGACATGTGGGCTAACATCAGACTTATGGACTTGATCTGGAATGGGCTGGGATGTTTTCTTAACATACAATTATTCTTTGATGTAAAGCTCTTTATTATACATATATGGGTGTCAATGAATTTGTTTCTCTAGTCCACCCAGTCTAACACACTGATATCAAGTCAATTCTGACTTTAGGAGGTCTCAGTCACCTAGTTGTCTTCTACTTTTCTCAGACATAGTTATACTTGATAGTTCCTTTATGCTATGTTTTGGGACCCCTAAGTGTGTCCCTACTTTTTTAATCTACGATTTTTGTACTTTTAAGTTTTATGTTTGATCCATCTAGAGTTACTTTTTCTCCACCTATAGTGAGAGATAGGATGTCATTTCATTCATATCCAGGTTTGCCAGTACCATTTGTTAAAAAACAACAACTATCTCTTCAATCATTTGGTGGATTTGGGGCCCTAGTCAGAGATTAGCTGACCATTATTCAATAAATTTACTTCTGAGTTTTTTGTAGACATATATTTTTTTCATTTCTCTTCATAACACCCATAAGAATGAAATTACTGGATTCTATAGGAGGTATGTATTTAAATATAAATCTGCATGCTGAGCATATCATCAAAGAAGCTGGGTTATAGGAA
This sequence comes from Echinops telfairi, assembly GCF_000313985.2. Lineage (NCBI taxonomy): Eukaryota > Metazoa > Chordata > Mammalia > Afrosoricida > Tenrecidae > Echinops > Echinops telfairi. The sequence goes on from NW_022111373.1 coordinate 85,194,659, forward strand.
GCAGAATTCAACATTGGATTGGAGAAAGACTTATTAAGAAACAGATATGCAGACGACACAGCCTTGCTTACTGTCAGTGAGAAGGACCTGAAGCACTTGCTGATGAAGAACAAGGATTGCAGTCTTCAGTGTGGATGGAAACTCAATGTAAAGAAAGCAAAATCCTCACAACTGGACCAATAGATAGCTTCATGATAAATGGAGAAAATGTTGAAGCTGTCAAGGATTTTGTCTTGCTTGCATCCACAATCAATGCTTATGGAAGCAGAGGTCAAGAGATCAAAAGACATGTGCATTGGGTAGAGTATTGGAAAGTATGGATATTACTTTAAGGATGAAGGTGTGCCAGACCCAAGCCATGATATCTTCCATTGTCCCCAATGGAAAGTCGGACACTGA
>NW_022111373.1:85196690-85198204 GCF_000313985.2 Echinops telfairi
TTATAATAATATGCCACATAGGACGGGGGATTATATTTCCAAAGAACCAAATGGAAAATGAAAAAAATTTAATAATTGAAATGAAGAACTCAACTATGTATATTTAATAGCCTAAAAAGGAGCCCTGGTAGCACAGTGCTTTAGCTCTTGGTTGCTAACGGAAAAGTTGGTGGTTTGAAACCACCACTTGTTCCACGGAAGAAAGACACGGCGGTGTGCTTCTGTAAAGAATACAGCCTTAGAAACCTGATGGGAGCAATTCGACTCCATCCCACAAGGCCCGTGGGAATCTGAATCTCCTTGATGGCACACAGCAGCAGCAGCAGCAGCAGCAGCAGCATAAAAACAATTGAAGACAGACTTAATGAACTAGAAGAAGAAAAGGTCTAAAATGAAATGCAAGAAGACAAAAGGATGGAATATAAGGAAAGCATGCCAGGCATGGGGGTCCAGTGAACAAGGTCTAATAGACACGTGGTTGGCATGCCTAGACAGAGTAAATATTGTGAGGATGGTGCAGGGCTGGGGAGTGTTTTGATTCATAGTGCACAGGTATGCTATCAGCTGCAACTGGCTTGACAGCACCAGACAAGAACAACACAAGAAAAAAATATTTGCTACTAACAGATTCAAATCATAAGAAACACTGAAAAACACACAGTGTAAATTATCCCATTTGGAAACTTCAAGATACAAGAAGAAATGAAAGCTAAGTAGAAGGGCACATATGTAAAACAAACAAATAAGCAAAATATCTTAATGCATAAAACAATAATAATGTATGATGTGATTTAAATGAGATATAAAACCAAATCCATAATATTAGTACTATATATGAGAATCGAATAAAGAAGGAAGTTAAAGTATTCTAAGATCTTTGCTTGGGGGAGGGAGGGGGAAAATGAGGAGCTGACACCAGGGGCTCAAGTCGAAAGCAAATGTTTTGAGAATGATGAGGGCAACAAATGTACAAATGTGCTTGACACAATGGATGTACGTTTGGATTGTGATAAGAGTTGTACTAGCCCCCAATAAAATGATTCAAAAAAATCTTTGCATTGGCCAGGAAGAAGTACCATATATACTCATATATAAGCTGAGCTTTCCAGCACATTTTTAATGCAGTTTGTGTGGTAAAATTAGGTGCCTCAGCTGATATTCAGGTAGACTTATACTCAAGTATATACGGTAAATGAATTAAACCATGATGTCAGTAGGGTATTTTCATCTTTGAGCAAATTCTAAAAGAACAAAAGTAGTAAATAAGTATATAACTACCATGGCAGATTTTGTTTTCCAAAGTTGATCACAACAATATCTTCCCACATGTTTTCTGAGAATACAGCCTGCCCTTTCTCAGAAATGGACTCTTTCCCTAGTCGTTTGAATTGAGGTAGGTAGGCCAAGGGTGTAGGCTCTACAAGATGAGACACCTCCTGGAGAGAGAAACCAACACTCAAGGACCCAAATTTATGAATAGAGAAGCTGTCTTATAAACTGGTCCTGCAGCCATG
>NW_022111373.1:85200158-85205861 GCF_000313985.2 Echinops telfairi
TTGTGGGGCCAAGCACAATGAAATCCTTCACAACTTCAATCTTTTCTCCATTCGTTGTTACCTATTGGTTCAGTTGTAAAAAATTTAGTTTTCTTTCCACTGAGTTGTAATCTACCATAACTGCTGCAATCCTTTATCTTCATCAGCAAGAGGTTCAAGTCCTCCTCACTTTCAGCAAGCAAGGTTTTGTCACCTGCACAGCGCAGGTTGCGAGTAAGGCTTCCTCTGATCCCGATGCCATGTTCTTCTTCATATAGTGCAACTTCTCTGAGTATTTGCTCAGCATATAGATTGAATAAGTATGCACACTTTTCTTGATTGTAAACCTTGCAAAATTTCCTTGTTCTGCACTAATAACTGCCTCTTGGTCCATGCACAGGTTCTGCATGAGCACAATGAAGTGTTCTGGAATTCCAATTCTTCTCAGGGCTATCTATAGTTTGTTATCCTTTGCATAGTAAAACACACACACGCACATACACAAGTAAGCATTTTTCTGGTGTACTCTGCTTTGAGCCAATAATTTTCTGACACCAGCAATCATATCTCTGGTTTCATGACCCCTTCTGACTCCGACTTGTATTTCTGGCAGCTTCCTGTGTGTATACCACAAATTGAGTACCAGCTTAAGTGTTTGATATTTAGGAGGCTTCAGTTATTGTAGCTTATATTATATGGTTTGGCATTTTAGTTATGTTTTACAGTTGGATTATGCTGGAAGTTAAGGCCCCTCGGTTTATCACAATATCTTCTTCCATGTACTTCATGGTTTTCGGTTTCAAATGTGATTTATTTTGAGTTTGGGTTTGTGTGTGGTGTGAGATTTGCATTCTGCTTTATTTTTCCACAAACCGACACTCGGTTTTGCCAGCACTTCACTCTCCCCATTTAATGGACTTGAACCTTTTGTCAAAAATCAGCTGTTCACAATAAATGTGTTGACTCCTTGGTTCTCAATTCGGTTCCATTGGTCAGTGGAGGTCATTGTCCCAACAGCAGGCTGATTGGATTGCCGTGTCTGTGCAGTCGGTTCTGGGATCATCATTGGAAAGTGTGAAGCCTTTTAATTTGTTCTTTCTCAAAAGTGTTTTACTTCTCCGGAGTTGCCTTTCCTTTCCCAATCAAGTTAGCAAATCGTTCCTCCATCTCATTAAAAATGGTTGGTATTTGGAGCAGGATTGCATTATATCCATAGTTTTAGCAACCTTTATATTTTCAGCTGTGCATATCACTTTTATTGCTTTAATAGTGTGATTTATTTTGATTGTTTTTTTCAAGTGTTTCTATTCCTGAGGTATCAGCTCCTTTAGCCAGAACCATGTGTTCTGTTGGTGCAGTGGTTAAAGTGCTTGTAGGCTAACTGCTTGAAAAGTTAGCAGTTCGAATTTACCAGGGGCTCCACAGAAGAAAGATCTATATGGGCAATCTGTTTCCCAAAAGATTTACAGCCTTGGAAATCTTCTGGGAGCAATTCTACTCTGCCCTATGGTGTTGCTAAGAGGCAGAATCAACTCAACAGCAGTGGGTGGGGCAGCTAGACAGAATATTGGCAGTCTATCACCCTCCATCTCATGCAGGTCTCTAAAGAGAGTCTGGACAAATCTGTTCAGTCGCTCCTGCCAAGTCTTTCTACCGTGATTGTTACCACCACTCCATGATCCTGATGCTTAGCCAACACCACATTTAAGTCTGCTAAATTAAAACTGAGGAACAGGTTTTTGCCTATCCTCCAGATAAACAGCAAGGGTCACTCACAGAAGCAGCATAGTCGGTGAAAATCTTCCTAGAGAAGAAAGTAAGTCCTTGATTAAGAACCTCTGATTTACAGACCACTCGTCCTTACCCTTCAGAATTATGTAATTTTGCCTTCACTTTGAGATGATAGAACCAACCTCTACTCATAACAAATTCAGAACAGTCACCCACACTGGCTGCACGTGCAGCTTTTTAAATCACTGAATGACATCAAGCCTTTTCTTGCCTTAAAATAAGTCTAACGAAGGCCTGTATGCCCCTGTTCTGACTTAACTTACAAATTTGATGTAGAGATGCACTTAGGGACAGATCTCGCTCATAAATTAGGAACTGCCTGTACCTGCCAATGGGATGTATATGTTTAGGTAAAATAGTCCCTTCGACAGGGAAGCTGGACTCTCAATCTCTGAGGTGTCTAATAGCTAAGCTGTCTAGAACACCTTTGATAAAGCTAATTTACCTTTTCTGTAATTCCTAACCCTGGAATTCTGGGTAAATGTAATGGCTTTCCTCAGTTGGGTGGATCTTTACTGGAAAGCAAGTCTGATAACATGGAGAAGCACACTGTTTCATTCAGTGAGTGGGATGTGTCTCCCCTGATGATAGTTAATGCTCTCCACAGTGCTTGGTCTTGTCTTTGATCTGCTGACACAATTGATCTTGAATTTCTATTGGTTCTAATGCATCTTGCTTTGAGATTTCTTTCACATGGCTTTGTTTAATTCTGCATTGCTTGCCATTTTATGTCTATCCTTTGAACCCTCCGAGGGGCTGAATTTCCAGCCCCATTCTCTTTTTCCTACCCCCACCTCACCTTTTCTAGTTTTGAAAACCAATTTAGCAACATCTTCATGTAGCGATTTAGGAATAATGTGTAGTAGAGGGATACATTGAACTGGTAAAGAATGTATGGTATATCCACAGCCCAGTTATGGTTTAAAATGTGCATCATTTCCTCAAGGAGCCTTCTGGTTGCTTCTACTTCAGGCCATAGTGGATTTTTCCAGATCTTAAGTCTGAGAAAAGTGAACAGTCATTTAATGTGGTTTACTGCTGCTACCTTGATTATAACTACCTGAGACTCAGAGAAACCTGCTTTCAATGTATGGTGCTACCCCCAATTTAAGACAGTAGCACTTTACTGAGCAAAAGAAGGTTTTCAGCTGTGCCTTTGCACAATACTTTAAATTTTCAGATCTACTTTAGAGCTTCCATGATTCTCAGCACATGGAAGCAAGGATAACCCAGAAGAGTCAATATGGGTCCCTTCGGGCACCTGTCCCCTCTTCCTCCCTCCTCAGCAGAAATGGACAATATATTCTGCCCTGTGGCTAAAAGAATCTAAGGCCAACTGAAATGAAGCCAAAGTGAAAAACGACCTGCCTGAAGCATGGTCCACTGTCTTCCATTTACAAACTACCACTTAATGGGGAGCAGAAAGCAGGCCACCTCTCTTGCTTCAATAAACAGATAATGATGATGAGGAATCTGTAATTAGAGGCACCTTTCTAAGGCCTTGATGGGTAATTAGCACAGTGACTATCATTAAGGTTAATAGACTTCCCACAGTCAAATGCCCTTCCATTGTTTGGTATGAGAAACAGATCCTTTGGGTCAGTGAAGCGATTTCAGGGCCATTGCTGTTATCCAAATGGAACAATCCCATCGCCTACCTTTGGCTTGGCTTAACTGATGGACCAGTAACAGCTTCTAAATTACTCAGGGATAGACTCCATTTCCTGGACCAATATGTCAAAAGCAAGCACTAAAGAGAGTTCATCAATGAGCCAAGTAGATAGCCTGAAAGGAGCTACCATGCAGTGATGTAAATACGATCACAGCTTCTAGGAACAGCAGGTAGGCGAATGGAGCCAGCTATGGGGAGGCAAGTAACTCATGAAGGTGCCATGAAAAATCACCTGTCTGCTAAAATTACAGCAAAACAGCATGCTGGTGAACTGAAGGAAGATTTTTACTCAAACGAGGATTGACTTTTTTTTTTTTTGCACCTGCTGCCAGTAAGCATTAGACCATAAACATCAGCAAACATTGATTAAGCATATTGCCTTGATGAAACTTCAGGCAAAAGAAGTGAGTGGTTCAGCAGCTCTGAAGCCCAGAAGACAAATTACTCCAGGTATAGCAATTAGAATGGGGAAAATTCCTGCACCTTCTTTGAAAAGGTACGCTGAGCTTGGTTCTATAGACAAGCTAATAATAGTTGATATGATGTTAAAGAAAGCACTAGCATTGTCCATTATAGTTTTGTCATTTTTTAAAGAAGTGCTTCAGGTATATAAAATGCCATATGGCCAAAACTATAAAAGGTCAGTCTATTTCTAAGAAATGCCTCAAACTGGATGTTTAAACTAATTGCTTCAAGAACTATGTGGTATGTGAAACGAGAGAGGTTTTGGGGACTCAGCATTTCTGTATGTCCTGCAGTAATGTCTGTCTGCAGCTAGGTTTTTCCGTCAATATCCCTCCAGCAGGTTGGTAACATGAATGTTTCACAGCAACTTTAAAATGCATTAGACATTTTAGGTTTTATTTCTTCAGTGTTCTTGCTATTTCTTTGATCATGCAGCCACAGCTGGGCTATGAGCACAAACTAATCACATGCTTTGTTGCGATGAGTGGACATGAGTAAATTCTGCTTCACTGGTAGTTCAAGCATTGTAAGCTGAGCAGGAATGTGAATAAAAGGAAAATGGTGTAAAATGCCATATGCGTGTGTGTGTGTGTAGGAAGAAGAAGAAGGACACACACACACACACACACACACACACACACACACAACATGGGGGGAAAGCTCCGCTGGGCAGAACTTTCACAGTACACAATTCCCCCCAACAAGGCGAGCATCAAGCAACTTGCTCTGAGTTAGTGCACTTAGTGCCATTGCCTGGGAAGGTTCTTTCTGGTCAAAACGTCGTAAATGTAATTTTGCACACACAAAAAGACGATTTGTGGCAGATGGGGAGCTGGTTTTGCCACCACAACAATGCACCTGCTAGTGAAAACAGCATGCCTCTCTTGCCCCATGTGCCTTACTCACCTGACTTCACTCTGTGTAACTTCTTTTCGTTTCTGCGAGTTAAGAGGGACAGGAAAAGACAGCGATTTGATGATGTAGAAGAGGTGAAGAAACAAAATGAGGGACGTACTGTCAGCAATCTAAACAGATGAGTTTGAAAAATGTTTCCAAGAATGGAATCACAGATTTGACAAATGTATTAAGTATAATGGAGAGTACTTTGAAGGAGATAAGGTTGTTTTGAAAAAAATTAAATATATAGTTTTGATTAAAAAAAATAATAATTCCTATTTGGGGGCTACTCACTCATATGTGTGTGCTTTAAGTATTTAGGGAAAAGGCATGTAATTCTACTAACATTTATTGCTTCTTTCCACAAAGTGGGGGGAAATAAAATGTATGTTCATGATGTGTCAGGCTGTGTACTGAGTGCTCTGTATAGCTCTAATCAAGGCAGACCAGTGATTAAGCATGTGGTCTGTGGAGTCAAACTGCCTAGGCTTCAATCCCGGCTCTTTCATAACTAGATAGGTAATATGAGCCAAGCACTTAAATCTCTCTAAGCTTCAGGTTCTGGGACACAGGGAACCTAACAGACAGTACCTTCATAAAAGGATTGACATGATTGTTGTTGTTGTTAGGTGCCGTCAAGTAGGCTCAGACCCATAGCAACCCTGTGCCAAACAGAACGAAGGGAACACTGCTTGGTGCTGAGCCAGGGTGCTTCGTAGAGGCCCACATACTTTGGACATGTTGTCAGGAGAGAGCAAGCCCTGGAGAAGGACATCAAATCTGGTAAAGTGGAGGAGCAGCAAAATAGAGGAAGGGTCCCGAGGAGATGGATGGACACTGTGGTTGCCACAATGGGCTCGAACATAGGAATGAGTGTGAGAGTGGCGCAGAACCAGAGG
>NW_022111373.1:85207425-85208456 GCF_000313985.2 Echinops telfairi
GTGGAACTCAGTTAAATGAGTAACTAAGCAAGACCACAGACACATACAACCAATAATGCCTATTTCGGTGATCTATTACTGTGCAACAAACCACTTCAAAACTTAGTGATTTAGTGGCTTTAAACAACAACCATTTTATATTCTGATTCAGTGGATTGAATGGGTACACTTAGACAGCTCTTCTTTCTATGAAATTTCACTTGGAGTTGCATTCATTCGAAGGCTTGCTTCGACTAGAACATTCAAATTGGCTCAGCGATAGGTCTTTGGTAGAGACTGCTGGAAATTTGGGTATTGCCGGGTCCCTGGAGCAGTTGAGTATCTCTGTCTCTCTCTGCCCTGTAATCCCAAAGCATCTCTCTTTCCGTGTGGCATCTCTGTCATGCCTGTCCATGTGGTCTTTCTAGCAGGGTAGCCACACTTTTAATATGGGAGTTCAGATTCCCAAAAGCACAAAAGATGAGGATGCATTCAGTCTCTTCTCAGGGCTTAGCCTTAAAGCCTGCACAGGGCTATTACTGCCAAATTCTAGTGGTTAGAGGGAGTCTCAGGGCCAGTCCAGGTTCAGTGTGGCACAACACACACACACACATCTGTGTGTTATTATATGTATGTACGTATGTATATGTATATATGCATACACACACATATGGGAGTCACTATGGGCCACCTTAGGAGACTAGATAGCACACACTTAACTCATCTATGAAAATAAACACGATGCCGTGTTCAAACTATTGAGAAGTCAGCGTGACCCGATACAGGCACTGATGTACTCTTTTATTTAATTTCAGCTTACCCTTCCCAAAGAGCCAGTTTTACAGGGAAGTACTGACTCCTTAGCATTCATAATCACAGGGTGAGGGAAGCCAGAGGTGGTCATATGAGATTGTAATGATTCAACTTAATGACGTTACTCCAAGACCGTCCTCTTCCAGACCTATTTTTAGACAACCTGAAAAGATGGCATTAAGAGGGCCGGAGAAAGATGGACAAGAGGACAGGGAGTGACAGAGTAATCCCATCCATGA
>NW_022111373.1:85210494-85213266 GCF_000313985.2 Echinops telfairi
TCTATTTGTTTTCCTAGACCCCTGTGTCATTTGTTCATAGCAAGTGTTTTCTCTCAAGAACACAAACTGTGACTGCACCAGATGGGAATACACAGAAGTCAAAGGGAGAAGAGGACAGTGAGAAACGATGATGGAGAAGCTCCACGGCAGCAGCCAAAACCAGGCAGGAGCTGACTGTAGAAGCAACCGGCTGTTGCTCATAAGTTCAGGCTAAAGAAAAATTAAAATGAGGTCCAAATGTGGCTTTAAGTATATTCCACCTGAATTTCAAGAGCATCTCAACATTGCTGCATTGAACACTAATGTCAGAGGACCCAACGAGCTGTGTGAGGGCATCAAGAACATCACTCATGAAGAAAGCAAAACGTCATTAAAAAGACAGGAGGAAAGAAGGAATCCAAGTGAATATTAGGAGAGACTCTGAAACTCGCTCTTCATCTTGGAGTAGCCTCAAGTTGAAATCTTGAAAGGGTTTATTAAATGATGCAGGAAGCTTTGAGAGAAGGTGGAGAGAATACATGTAATTGCTGTACACAAAAAATCAACAGTTCACCATTTCTAGAGGTAGCATATGAGGAAGAGCCAATGGTGCTGAAGAAAGAAGTTCAAGCTGCCCTGAAACCATTAGGAAAAAACAAGGCTCCAGGAATTGGTGGAAAACCAATCGAAAGGTTTCAACAGGCAGGTTGATGAAGCGCTGGAAACACTGACTCACCTATGTGAGGAAATTTGGAAGCCAGCTACTTGGACAACTGTCTAGAAGAGATCCATATTTATTTCTGCGTTAGTCTGGGTTGACTAGAGAAACAAATCCAGAGACACTCATATATATATAAGAGGGAGCTTTATATCATAGAGCAATTGCATATTGAGAAAACACTGCAGCCCAGACAAGTCCTGATCAAGTCCATAAGTCTGATATTAGCCCAAAAGTCCAATATTTCTCTTCAGACACACAGCCACATGCAATGATGCAAAATTCAGGAAGATCACAGGATGGTGGGTGAAAAGTCTTGTGGATCCAGTGATGATGGAAGCATCTCAGCACTGATGTGGGTCTTCTTGTAGCAGCTCTAGCTCACCAAGTGTTTTGCCAGCAGAAAGGTGAAGCAGAGAGAACGAGCTCTTGGAGACAGACAGACAGAGAGAGAGAGAGAGAGGTCTGCCTCCAGGTAGAAAGAAAGGAAGTTCCCAGAATCCTTATGAGAAGGCCACGCCTACAAGGAGGCATCATCAGGCTAAACTGATGAAAGGTTGAACTCCACAGCTTCACTCTATTTATCAAGGTGAGGTGAAATTATGCAGCTACCACAATTTCCATTCGTAAGAAAGATGACATTACAGAAAACTCAAATTATAGAAAAGTATCATTGATATCATACCCAAGTAAAATTTTCCTAAAGATCATGCAACAATGGTTGCAGCAGTACATTAACAGGGAGCTACCAGATTCAGAAGAGAACATGGGACAAGGGATGTCATTACTGATGTCAGATGGATCTTGGCTCAAATCAGAGAATACCAGAAAGATATTTGACTGTATTTTATTCAGTACGCTAAGGGATTTGACTCTGCGGATGGACCGTAACTAACTACGGGTAGCCTTTAGAAAAATAGGAACTCCAAAACACTTCATTATACTTCACTGATCAAGAGGTAGCTATACAAATAGAACAATGGAATGCTGCACAGTTTAAAATCAGGAAAGGTGTGCATCAGGGTTGTATCATCTCACCATATGTATTCAATCGGTATGCTGAGAAAATTATCAGAGAAGCTGATGATATGAAGAACAATTTGGCATCAGAATTAGAGGAAGGCTTATAACAACTTGTGATATGCAGATGACACAATCTTGCTTGCTATAAGTGAGGAAGACTTAAGGCACTCCCCGATGAAGATCAAGGATTGCAACCTTCAGTACCACTTACAGTTCAATGCAAACAGGACCAACATCTTCACCACAGGACAATAGGTTCTGTATCAATAAATGGAAAAAAGATTGAAGTTGTGAAGGATTTTGTCTTACTTGAATCCACAATCAATGCTCATGGAAGCAGCAAATAGAGGTCAAGGGACGTGTTGCATTGGGTAACTCTACTGCATAAGATCTCTTTAGAGTATTGAAAAGCAAGGATACTGTGTTGAGGACTAAGATGTGTCTGACCTAAGCCGTGATGTTTTTAATTGCCTCATATGCATGTGAACGTTGGACTCTGTATAAGGAAGAGTGAAGAAGAATCATTGCATTTGAATCACAGTGCTGGCAAAGGATGTGAAAGTGCCAGGGAAGGCTAAAAGGATAAACCAATGGGTCTTGGAAGAAGTACATCCAGAGTGCTCCTTAGAGGTCAGGACAGTGAGACTTCGGCTTAGATACTTTGGACATGTTGTCAGGACAAACCAGTCCCTGGACATCATGCTTGGTAAAGTAGAGGGACAGAGAAAGAGAAAAAGACTCTCAACAAGGTGGATCGACACAGTGGTTGCAACAAGGGGCTCAAGCATCGGAACAATTTGAGGATGCTGCAGGACAGGACAGTGTTTGGCTGTACCTACCTGAGGGCACCTAACAACAACAGCATGCTCCGCTGGCAGCTAAGATATGCATATATGACCTAACCAATAGCAACCTTATGTATGTGTCTGAGATGGTAAATCTTTATCAGAGGAGACAGCCTCATTTATCTCCTGCAAAGCAGCTAGTGGGTTTTGACTACCTTGCAGGGAGAACCTGCATAAAGTAGATTGTTACAGTGACTGCAACAACAA
>NW_022111373.1:85213594-85216274 GCF_000313985.2 Echinops telfairi
TGATTCTCCAAAGAGCAATACTGGTCATGCAATCTTCACCATCCAGAGATACACATTATATCTTTCATAAATCAATTTTCTGCTCCAGCTAACCTCTATGGTTATGGGATAGTTTATGAATGTCAAGAGAGAAGTTAGCTGAGGATAGGACTCTGAAGAACAGCCATATTTAAAAGATGGGAAGAGCCCACCAAGGATACTGATAATGCACAACCAATGCTTTAAGAGGAAAACCATGAGGCACGGCAACACAGTAACAGTAATTCCCTTGTCAAAGGGGAGCCAGATAATGTCTCTTTTTTATTATTGAAAACTTAGAAGCTGCTAGGTAAACTCTCTATTTCCCATCCACTGTGTTAGAATGCTCCTTAAAATCAAAGATGGTGAGTCTTCATCTCACTACTTTGGACATGCTATCAGGAAAGACCAACCTCTGGAAAAGGACATCATGGTAAAGAAGAAGACCCTCAATAGATGGATTGACACTGAGCCGCAACACTGGGCCCACACATAGTTATGAGGATGGGGCAAGACCACACAATGTTGTTCTGTTGTTCATGGGATCCCTGTGAGTGGGAACTGCCTTGGTGGCATCCAACAACATGCATAGTTTTCATCTCTTAGCCTAATGTCTTTCTGCTGTCCTTATCTGTCTTTACGACTCTCAGCTCTCTAGTTCTCCGCCTGCAAATCTAACGTGGCCGTTTTCCCTCCCAATGCCTCTACACACAGGTGTTCCTCAGTGTGCTTACCCGCTAGTCTTCTCTTCGTCCTTCATGCTCTTCCACATGCATGGCATCCACTTTTATCTCGTGTCACCTGAATACTGTTATTGCCTCTCAATAAGTCCAAGGTAAAGCTCACCGTCTTTCCTCTGACCCTTGCATTCTTCCATTTTTCTGGCAAAGTGAACAGTAAGAAGTCTGGCTACCTGAGAGGAGAATCTTCCGGCCATCTCCAATTCCTTTCTCATCGTTGCCAATCCTGCACAGTCCGCCGTGGCCACACCATCTTTCTATTCCTCTTCTTTTCTTTCTCACAGCCATTACTACCACTTCCTGTCCCCTAACTAGTCCTAATGTTTGCGGCCAAGATTATTAGCCAGTGATTACAGGTTCTGTGAGTTTCCTGAAATTGTCTGCAAAATGTTATATCCTCAGAATGTGAGTATTCTTCTAGGGAAAAGATCTGAAGATTTTGTCATCTTTTCAAAATGAGTCTATGGCTGCTTTGCATCTCTGACGCTAAGAACAAGTCTCCTTCACCTCCTTTGCATCCGCTCTGCACACTGTTGCCATACGGAAACATTACAGTAAATACCAGTCCTTACTATGCGATCAAACAAATCCAAACTCACTGACCACACAAGCCCATGCTGTCTACCTCCAAGCTCATCGGTCACTATACGTGCTATGGGAGCACGAGGGGCACAGTGGCTATGTGTTGAGCTGCTAACTGCAAGATCAGCAGTTTGAAACCAGCAGCCACTCCTCAGGAAAGATATGGGACTTTCTAATCCCATTAAGAGTTAAAGTCTCAGAAACTCACAGGGACAGTTCGACCCTGCCCTTGAGGGCTATTATCAGTAAGAACTGAGTCTATGGCAGGGAGTTTGGTTTTATACATGCTGACAAACTGGCTTCTCCTCTCAAGAGTGTTCTCTGCATTTAACCACTCATGAATTCAACAAATGATCACGGATGGCAATCAAATAAATGCCAGGCATCGTGCTGGGGGACAGAACAGGCGATTATTTCTGTCCTAGTGAAGCTTACCTTGGTCCTATGTGAAGGACGGAGGAGAGGAAGACTAACCGTTAACATCAGGCATACGACATAAGCAGATAAAGTACGGAGACAGAGAAAAGTGATGGGGAGTGGTGGGGAAGAGGCACAGAGTAGGGAAAAGTCACATGCAACCTGAACAGGGTCAGGGCAGGCTGTATACTGCGAAGGGGACAGTTAAGCAAAGACTCAGCAAAATTGTGAATTTAGCCGTTTCTATATATTGTAGAAGTGGTTAGCTTCAAAGACTCAGACATGTGGCAATTAAAGGCCACACAGTGTATAGGTAGCCGATGATGTAGCACTGTGCCACACACTGTCTTGAGCTTTCATTGTTAGACATCTGAGTCTTTTCTTTTAGGTTAGGCTGAAGCATCTCATAGCATTTAATACATTTTTGGCCTTTCCCAGAGAACCCAGAAATGTACTCGCATATGTAAATATTCAGTAGATACTTGACCTAGATGGCATATATATATACATTCACATACATACATACATACATACATACGTGTGTGTGTGTGTGTGTGTGTGTGAAACACTAATTCAGGTCAATCTGTATCTTAGGTCATGGTGTATTTCTTGTACCACTGCTCCCTTTTTGCTTTAGAGTTGCTCACAAAACAAAAACACGAAACTGGAGCATTGAGATTTGAGGACTTAATGGAGTTTCGTTCCTTCACTTAGCCGACATCTGTGAAGCCTGACCAGTCAACGTCTAGTCTTTAAGATCACATGGAAGCTTTAGTGACAAGCTTCTACTTTGCTAATGATTTTATGATCTTGTTACACTTTGTAATTGCTTAAATTGCTTTCTAATTAGCTGCTTTAAATGGCTGTGCTTTTTTGGTGCTAAAAGCAGTGCGAGTTTTAGCGTAAACTATGGCCACTCGTGT
>NW_022111373.1:85218601-85220276 GCF_000313985.2 Echinops telfairi
ATCACAGCGTGATCTTCTAAAGACAAACGACGAAATCATTAAAACAAGTAGTCAATTTAAGGAATCCCTCAAGGCAGCGATTCTCAACCTGTGGGTCGCAACCCCTTTGGGGGTCGAACAATCCTTTCACAGGGGTCACCTGATTCATAACAGTAGCAAAATGACAGTGATGACGTAGCAACAAAAATAATTTTATGGTTGGGAGTCACCACACATGAGGAACTGTATTAAAGGGTAGCGGCATCAGGAAGGTTGAGAACCACTGGTAAGGCATCAGGAAAAAGCAAATGTAAAACTTTCCTTCTGCGGCATTTTCAGAACCCAGGACACGTTCAACTAGAAGGAGAAGCATCAGTCTTCGCTGAAGACGAGCTCGCAAAGAAATGAACAAATTACTAAAGGACATGGTGCCACATAACAAAATGAGGCAGCACACAAACAGGGGAATTCCCATAGTAACTTGAGGTGATGACATGTTTTGATGATAATTATGAAATGATTAATGAGATAGAGATGAGAAGCTATCATGAAAAAAGTAGATTTACAAATGAATTCCTTCAAAAATGTAAACACTGTAATTGAAATTAAAAAAAAAGTTTATGTTCAACAGCATAAGGCTATAATGGTGTTCAAAGGATTCATAACCGAATGGCTACTTAAATAGGAGAAGTAAACAAAGGATTGTCACAAACGGATTGGTGGCAGAGCAAGCCATCACAGGCAGTTCTACAGAAGCAATGTGTACTCCTTGATTGGGATACATACACATACTATTGTGGCTTAGAAAACACAAGTAAACCTCTTTCTGGTATTCTCTGCTCTCAGTCAGGATTCATCTGACAACAGCAATGACAGCCCTTGCTCTACATCCTCTTCTGAATCTAGCCAGAACCTCTGGCAGTTCCCTGTCAATGTGCTCCTGCAACCTTTGTTGGATGATCATCAGCTAAATTTTATTTGCCTGTGATATCAATGATATTGTTCTAAACTTTGAGCATTCTATTGGGTCACCTTTCTTTGGAATGAATACAAATATGGATCCCTTCCAGTCAGCTGGCCAAGTAGCCGTTTTACACATTGCACTGGCCCAGATAAGTAAGTGCTTCCTGTACTTCATCAGCGTGTTGAAACATTTGAGTGGGTAATTCTATCAATTCCTGGAGTCTTGTTTTTGACTAATGCTTGCAACGCAGCTTGAACTCCTTCTTCAGTACCATTGGTTCTAGATCATATGCTACCTCCTGAAATGGCGGTCAACTGGTTGTTTTTGGCACAGTGATTCTGTGTATTCTTTCCATCTTCTTTTGATGCTTCCTGCATCATTCTATATTTTGCTCATAGAATTTTCCAAGATTGCAACTTAAGGATTGAAGTTTTTGAGTTCTTTCATTTTAAGATATGCTGAGTATGTTCTTCCTTATTGGTTTTCTATCTCTAGGTTTTTCATTATATTTTACAAGTCATATTTTACTGTGTGCCCTTTGAAATTTTCTGTTCAGCTCGTTGACTTCATCATTTCTTCCATTTGCCTTAGCTATTCGATGATTGAAAGCACGTTTCAAAGTCTCTTCTAACATTGTGGTAGTTACATAATTTCATGTCAACTTGAAGTGTAAGGATGGAGTCTAACCTGTCAATCAGGTCACAGACTGATGGTGCCTCCTTGTGGCCATGA
>NW_022111373.1:85220749-85232171 GCF_000313985.2 Echinops telfairi
TCATTGCCCTCATCATTCTCAAAACATTTGCTCTCCACCTAAGCCCCTGGCATCAGCTCCTCATTTTTTCCCCTCCCTCCCTGCTCGAAATTAAAATTTTTTTTTTGAAATGTAAAAATTTTATGATTTAGAATTAAAATTAAAATTCTATGAATGGATTCAGTATTACACAACACTGAACACAGAAATTCTCGCTTCATGGAGAGAATTTACTAATGAAAAAATACTCCTGGAAAAAAATTTATTAAGAAAGCAGCATAAAGAAACATATAGGAAATTAGAACTATAAATCAATCGATACAAAAGGTGGAATAAATAGTCCATTTACATTTAATGGATATTCTAATTGAGAGTGTAGAGCAGAGATTAATTGTCTGAAGAATAAGAGTTAATGTTTTTAGCTTTGCAAGCCATACAATCTGCCACAAGTACTCAACTTGGCAATTGTTGTGCAAAAATAACCATAGGCAATACACAAACTATGTGATAAAAAGCAGGTTTTTGCAATGATCACAGGAAACAATTGTCGATACCCATATTTCTCCTAGTATTATTAAGCCCACCAGCCCCCGAAGTCCCATACCCTCTTGCTTATCTAGTGGAGGCCGTTTCTGGAGCCCCAAACTCTTTCGTTTATCTGAATGGCCTTGCTACCTGAGTTAGAACATCCCAAATAATTAAGCTTAAAGGGAATTTTTGCTCCAAGGGACGGGCCTGTTACATTTTGAGTTTCTAACACACTAAACCTTTAATTATGTTATATTTCTAGGATTTTGAATAACAGCAGACTAACTCTGCTTCTAGCATGACTTTTATCATAACAGCAGCGACTTCTGTCTGCATCTGTCATAACAGGAGATTCACCCCTTCTACTGTAATTTCCAAACCAGTGAAAAATTAAAAGTTACTTTTTAAAAATCATTAAAACCATTAGAATTTAGAAAAAGAAAGGAAAAAGTAAAATAATATGTGGAAAGCAAAACATAAAAATCAGAAATACATTTAAATAAAGTTTAAATCATACCTGATATAGATATATTGGACTTCCATTTAAAAACACAGCGGCTCTGTTAGGTCGTCAGAACAGGGACGGGGTGTCTACTGGGAATGCTCCAAAATTCAGGCTCCTCTTACACCTAGGGTGGGCTGTCCACCTGGGTGGGCCCCAATCTGGGCCAGGTGAGCTGAATTCAGCCAATGGGGTCAACCAGTACCTTACCGTGGACCACGCCTCCCAGTGGAGGGCCTGAAAAAGCCAGAACCCGAAGCCCCGCCCCCACTTTTTTTCTCTAGCTGCTCTTCGTATGGCCATGGGGTGTCTCCTCTGGCCTCAGGTCTCCGCTTGCTGGGGTGAAGTGCCCGGAGTTGCCTGTATATAACCTGAAACTTCTTCTATCCTTTATAAAACTCACTTGGATCACAAACCAGGCTTTGGAGTGAATTCTTTCTTGCATGAAGCTAAGGACCGAGGTATTTCTACCCAAGAAACCTAATAGCTCTTCAATAACATTTTATGTACTTTTTTAAAATGTAATTTAATTAAACTACTATATCTAGTTATAAGCTACTTACAGGAGTCATGGTGACATTGAAAGGGAGATGCAGGAGGTATGGGCCACACCAAGAGTCCACTTAAAGGGGTGACACCAAATGATGATAATATTTTTGTGAAGTTTTAGAAAAAGAATTTATTATTTTTGAATAAGTATATCCTGGTAGATATATCAACAAAAAAATTTTATGGGAAACCCAGCTAACACTAAAGTATATCAATACACATGCCGTGCCTGGATTAAAAACAAGGTCTTGTGTTAGTTTGGGTACTTTACAGAAACAAATCCACAGAAACTCATGTATTAGAGAGAGTTTTATATAAAGGGTAAGTGAACACATAAAGAAAGTATCCCTACCCAGTGCTGTCCAAGCCCACAAGTCCAACATTAACCCATATGTCCAACACCAATCCACAAAGTCCTCCTCCAGCTCATAAAACACACGCAATGATGCCAACTGCAGGAGGAAAGCCGAGTCAGTGAAGGTGTAAGCATCTCAGCACTGGCAGGGGTCTCCACACGGCTGCTCCAGCACCCAGGGCTGCATTGGGATAGGTCCATGTGGCTTCTCCTCAGGGATGTCTTGCAGGAAGTGAGCCTTGCCAGCTGAAGCAGGGAACTGGTTAAGCCAGCTGCACCCTGGTCCAACCATCACAAAGCAAGAGACCCGAGAACTAGAAAGGGGAGGCTCACTGAACCATTTATCCCTCCACCCCTCAATTAACCCCACATGTGTTTATCCGCCAGGTTGACACAATAAACTAACTACCTCAGGTCTTCTCCTAAACCTTTCTTTAAATCTGATCTGTAGGTAAATCAGAGCAATCACACACAGTTGTTGTTGCTGTTATTGTTAGACCCCATCAAGTTGGTTCCAACCCATAGCGACCCTATGACAACAGAGCAACGTACTGCATGGCCCTCCATGCAATTGTTCCTATGCCTGAGTCATTGTTGCAGCCATGGTGTCAATCCATCTCCTTGAGGGCTTTCCAATTTTTCACTGCCCTTCCACTTTAGCAAGCATCATGTCCTTCTCCAAGGACTGGTCTCTCCTGACAGTATGTCCAAAGTATATAAGATTTGAAAACTTGCCACGCTTGCCTCTAAGGAGCACTCTGGCCCTATTTCTTCCAAGACAAATTGGTTTTTCCTTTTAGCAGTCCATTGTACTTTCCATAGTCTTCTCCAGCACCACAGTTCAAATGCATCAATTCTTTTTCAGACTTCCTTATTCAACGTCCAATTTTCACGTGCCTACGAGGCAATGGAAAATGCCATGGCTTGGGTCAGGAGCACCTTACCTTAAAGTAACATCCTTGTTTTTCAATACTCCAAGGATGTATGGAGCAGCAGATTTACATAACACAATGCACCTTTGATCTCTTCATGGCTGCTTCCATGAGCATTGATTGTGGATTCAAGTAAGACAAAACCCGTGACAACATCAATCCTTTCTCTACTTATCATGTTACCTATTGGTCCAGTTGTGAGGATTTTTAGTCTTCTTTACCTTACCTGAATTGCAATCCATGATGGCTGCCATCCTTGATCTTCATCAGCAAGTACTTTAAATCTTCCTCATGTTCAAAAAGGGAGGTTGTGCCCTCTGCATACTGCAGGTTGTTAATAAATCTTCCTCCAATCTGGATGTCACCCTCTTCTTTATGTAAGCCAACTTCTCTGAGTATTTGCTCAGCATTCAGAGTGATAAGTATGGTGAAAGGATCCAACCCTGACACACACCTTTCCTGATTTTAAACCATGCAGCATTCCCTTGTTCTGCTTACACAACTGCCTCTTGATCCATGTACAAGTTCCCCATGAGCACAGTGAAGTGTTCTGGAATTCCCATTCTTCTCAAGGTTATCCACAGTTTACTATGTCTATACAGTCTAATGGCTTGACACAGTCAATGAAACACAAGTAAACATCTTTCTGCTGTTCTCTGCTTTGAACCAAGATCCATCTGGCATCAGCAATGACATCCCTTGTTCTATTCCCTCTTCTGAAACCAGTCTGAACTTCTGGCATTTCCCTGTCAATATATTGCTGCAACCACTGTTGGATGATTTTCAGCAAAATTTTACTTGTGTGTGATGTCAATGATATTGTTCTGTAGTTTGAGCATGCAGTTGGGTCAGCTTTCTTTGGCATGGGTACCAATAGGGATCTCTTCCAGTCAGCTGGCCAAGTAGCTATCTTTCCAATTTCTTGGCATAGACAAGTGAGTGCATCCAGTGTTTCATTAGCTTCTTGAAACATCTCAATTGGTGTTCCATCAGTTCTTGGAATCTTGTTTTTAACTAACATTCAGCACCATTAGTTATTGCTCATTTGATACCTACTGAGATGGTGGAACATTGACTAGTTCTTTTTGACACAGGGACTCTATATTCCATCCATCTTCTCTTCACGCTTCCTGCATCACCCAACATTTTGGCCAGAGAACATTTTAAGATTGCCACTCAAGGCTGGAATTGTTTCCTTGAGTTCTTTCAGTTTCAGATATGCTGAGTGTTCTTCCCTAACGGTTTTCTAATTTTCAGTTCTTTGCAAACTTCACTATTATAGTTGGATTTGTCTTCTCGAGTTGCCCTTTGAAATTTTCTCTTCAGCCCTTTGACTTCGTCCTTTCTTCCATTTGCTTTAGTTAGCCTATGATTAAGATCAAGTTTTGGAGTCTGGAGTATCCACTTTGGTCTTCTCTCGTCTTTAGCAAGCTTTGGCTTTCTTCAGGAATGATGGTCTGGATGTCCTCACAGCTCCTCGGGTCTTCTGTCATAATTGCAATCTGTCCTTGAGATGACCTCGACATTCCAGTGAGATTGGTCCTATTTTGGCTCCTGTGGACTTGTTTTAATTTTCCTCAGTTTTATCCTGAACTCATATATGAGCAACTGATGGTCTATTCTACAGTGACCCCCTGGCCTGGTTTTAGTGCCTGATATTGAGCTTCTCCCTGTGTCTTCCCACAGATGTAGTCCATTTGATTTATGTGTATTCCACGAAGGTTAAGTCCACGTGTATAGTTGACTTTTGTGTTTTTAAAAATGATTATGCTATGAACAAGTCATTGGTTTTGCAAAAGCCTGTCATGTAGTCTCTAGCTTCATTTCTATCACCAAATCCATATTTTCCAAGTATTCTTCCTTTCTCTGTTTCCAAATTTTGCAATCCAATCACCAATAACTATCAATACATCTTGATTGCATGTTTGATCAATTTCCAACTGAAGTTTTGGTAGAATTCTTTGATTTCTTCATCACTAGCTTTGGTGGTTGGTGTATAAATTTGAATAATGATTGTATTGACTGGATTTCGTTGAAGCCAGAGAGATATAATCCTAGCACAGACAGCATTGTACTTCATGATGGATTTTGCAATGTCCTTTTTGACAGTGAATGTCACATCATTCCTCTTGGTTGTGTTATTCCTGACATAGTAAATCATCTGATTTTTTTTCTGATTTGAAATGGCTACTACCAGTCCATCTAAGCTCACTAATGCCTAGGATATCTATCTTTATGGGTTCCATTTAGTTTCTGACAACTTCCAATTTTCTTAGATTCATACTGTGCACATTCCAAGTGACAATCACCAGTAGATTTTTGCAGCTGCTTCTCCTTACCTTGAGTGGAGCCTCATCCACTAATGAAAACCCTGAAGGCTCCACTTCCACAGGCTTCACTCACTCATGTCACCATGAGTCTCCACTGGGACGTCAGCTCCTCCTCAGCCAAAATTTGAGTGCCCTCAGACCTGAAGTGCCCATCCTCCAGCACTGCCTCCCACAATGTTCGCTTCGATTCATTGGGCCTTCAGTATCTGACAGTGTTTTGAAGCTATGGATAAGGTTTTCAGCGGCTCCTTCCTTCAAAGGGAGCCAAGTCCTTCTTCATTGTCTGTTCTTAGTCTGGAAGTTCCACTGAAACCTGCTCACTTGGGTGACCCTGCTGGCCTTGGAAATGCCAGCTTCACAGCCACGCACAAGCCGCCACAGTACGGCAAACCGACAGCCAAGTGGTGGCAGACAAAATATACACTAGATACTAAGACACACATTTCACCAGCTGACATTAAATAAGAACTCTGTGTGCCTGCTTTACTTTACTCTGCCTATAAAAAGGAGCCCTACTGGTGATGTCAGATAAGCATTGGGTAACTGCAAGGTGGGTAGTTCAAACCCACCAGCCACGCTCAAAGACAGAGATGAGGCTTTCTGCTCCAGTAAAGATTCACGACCTGGGAAATTGGGTTGCTATGAGTCAGAGTTGACACAAAGACAGTGGGTTATACACATAAAATACCCAAGAAACATTTCCAAATGCACTACAGCACCTGAAATAAAAGTATACAGTAATAATAAATAACTCACGCTCTATTGATGTCTTGCATAGCAGAAGGGGCGTCTATGAAGTAGCATTATGACAATATTAGCAGCTGGATGATGTGGGAGATGAAGGAGACATGGCTGCTCTCAAAGATGATGAGCCTGCTGTTGGAGAGGATGGACCCGGTGCTGGAAAGTCAGGGCTTGATTCTGCTTCTGGGGAGGAGAGTGTACCACTTGGGTCAATCCTCTTAAAGTAGTTCTCAGGAGAAATTTGTACAGAACTTTCCTTTTTCTTGTCATAGAAGGCCTGGTAGCAGGCGAGGCCCTCTGTATTCTGTAAACTTGCTCTAACGTTGCAACAATTGATCCAACACCTACTTCAACAAACTCTTCATCACAACAGTTTCCACTTGTATCTTTCAAATCATTGAAGAGAAATCGAGCCTTTTCAGGTGCTAAAACCACACAACCAACAAGCAACTCCATGGCTTTCAAGTTGATTCCAACTCACGGCAACTGTAGAGGACAGAATTGAACTACCTTGTTGGAGTTCCTAGACTTTAAATCTTACTGCTGCAGAGAGCCTCGTCTTTATTCTGAACAACAGCAGGTGGGTTCCAATCGCTGATCATGCAATTTGCAGCTCAGTGTGGAGCCTGCTGTGCCAGCAGGGCTCCTTGAATTAAAAACCCTCTCACTGCCATAGAGTCCAGTAGATTGCAGTGGGTCAATCTGCTGCACAAGAGTTCTTTAGAGTATTGAAAAGCAAGAATGTTCTTTGAGGACTAAGGTGCACCTGACTCAAGACATACATACATACGTACAACGATAATGACCCTTAAAAGAAAGGATGGCAAGACCTTGTCATACATGCTTTGATCTTGTTGTCAGGAGAGACCAGTCCCTGGAGAAGGACACCGTACTGGGTAAAGTAGTGGGACCGTGAAAAAGAGGAGGCCCTCAATCGGCTTGCTTGACACCGGGGCTACAACAATGGGCTCAAGTTCAAGCACAGTAACAATTGTGAGGATGGGACAGACTAGGACTAGGGTGTTGCAACCTACTAATGGCACCCAATAGCAGCAGCATCAAGTCAATTCCAACTCATAGTGACCCTGCAGGGCAGGCAGAACCGTCCCTGTGACTTTCCGTGACTCTAACTCTTCACGAGAGTAGAAAGTGTCATTTTTCCCTCAGAGCGGCTGGTGGTTTCAAGCAAGCAACCTTACTGTTAGCAGCCCGATGTGTAAACTGTACCCACCAGAGCTCCTTAAGTGGGTGATAAGACTAATGAACACATCACACTGATTCTGATGGTGTCATCAATTTATCATTGCCTTTCCGTTTCAATCATTAGCCCCCTGCCTTGTATAGTAACAATTGTAGCTCTTGTCCAGGCAGGGCCTCTCAAATGTCCCATTATTCTCACTTTATCCGTTAAATCATTCCAATCATTGACTGACTGTAGCTGAATGCTACATATTCGAATGGCCGAGAGTGTTTCTCCTCTTTCCATTTGCTTTATTGTTTCCATTTTCCTCTTTCTCGCTGCCATTTTATTTTGTTTCATGCATCACAAGCACTTGCACAGATTTACGCTTTGAAAGCAAGATCACAGCGTAGACAAAAGGAAAATGTCAGCCAAATCCAAAGTTACACAATCAACACAGTGCTGACCAGGAACACGATCCCTTTTAAAAGGCGGGCAGCATTCTCCTCCCTCATGCTGGAGAACCTTGGGAGCCAAGTTTGTTTCCATGAGCATCACTGAGTAATGTTTGCCTTCCTCGTTACAATCCATTGTACTCAATTCAACATTTTAATAGGTGTTATGGCAGTCCATTCTCTAGTAAATCAGATGTCTTAACTCTGGGGCTCACTATATTTATAAAGCTAGGACTCTATGATAATGTAGGTTTTTTGAACCTTACAATTCCATCCAGTCATGGGTACTGGTGGTGCAGTCAGGTAAGAGTTGGACTGCTACCACCAAGGTCAACAGTTCAAATCCACCAGCCTCTCTGGGGGAGAAAGATGAGGCTATATGTATTAGTAAAGATTTACAGCATCAGAAACTCTGGTTGTGAGTTGTGAGTCAGAATGGACGAGAGGGCTGTGGGTAGGGCTGAGCTCCAAAGCTGTCATTATCACCCAACTACAAAAATGCTTCAAATCCGGCAGTTTTGTCCACAGCACTACTCCAAGTACCCGCCGGTGTTTTTATTGCAGCCAGTGTTTTTGCAGTCTCTGGGTTTCTGTCACATATTTCTGCGCTTTAGTTACAACATTGTGGTAATTGGTATTTATGAGCCTATATCAATACTTTTTTTAGAATGAAGAATAATTAAAGAAAGGGGAATATTTTTAAAGGATTCCAGTAAGTTATTAATAATGCTGTAACTTATAATGTATTTCATTATAGAAAGATTCCATTAAATTTTCTCATTCATTTTCACATAATCTGAGGTATTACATGTAAGCAATTTCCAACTATATTTATCCCATCTCATTCTATGTAATACGGGTTCTCTGTGGTCTAGAAAGGGAGGAGGCCCAGGAGGTGGGTGTAGGAGTCAGTGGGTCAGGGTGGGGACATTATGAGTTACCATGCTGGATGACATCAGCCTAACACCACTGAGTCACACCTAAAACTTAACAACACAGATGACTTAGAGGTGAAAGAGTGGAAAAGAATATACAAGGAAACAATAATCTGAAAGATTTGTTACAACATTTTCAGATGAAATAAACTTTAGGCAGTAATATTTGGCATAAAAGTGTATACTGTTAAAAAGAAAATTAAAGGTTTTTTTGTATTGCTTTTTCCTTCACAATTTTGACCTTATGAATCTAGCAACATAGCCCAAATATATACAACCCCAAATTAGACAGAATTACCACAATGTGAGAAGAGTGAATTATTAGACAAAGACCGTGCAAGCTGGTGGTATCTTTACAGACTCTATTGCAGGAACCGTCTGTTAGGAGTCTAATTTCCTCTTAGTTCAAAAAGGAGTGTTTGGATGCTAGGAAACAGATCGACGAATAAAGCATAAGTAAGACTAATGCAGTCCTGGGGTTTTCTCAGGTGTGCTTACTTTCATGCCATCCCCACCTGAGAGATTTAAAAGGTCAAGTTCAATTACTTTAACCCATATTTGTGGATTATTTACATAGACCCAGCACTGTTTTAAGCATAGTACACACAGTAAGTCTGTATTAGTTGCATACAAATTATACCAAATTAGCATCTTACAATAACACCTAAGTTTTCTCCCATAGTTTCTATGGGACAGCAATTTGAGCATGGCTTAGCTGGACACTCTGCATCTCTCATATGACTGCGATCAAAGTGACACTCCGAATTGTAGTCTTCTCTCTTGGCTCAATTGAGGAAGCGTCTGCTCCCAAAGCCATATGGTTATTGGCAGAATTCAGTTCCTCGTGGTTGTTGGACTGAGGGCCACAGCTCTTTGCTGGCTGTGAGCTGGAGGCAGCTCTCAACTTCTTGCCAGGAGGCCTCTCCATAGAGCAGCTGACAGCATAAGAGGGGAGAGCTTGTAGAAACGAGCAAGTCAGCAATTGGAGAGAGATGGAGCTCAATCACGCATGCAGGTCAAGACAACTAACCATCTTTTCATAAATGAGCTGAGGACTGAATGCATCTCCTCAGTTACTCCAGGTATTTGGTAGTAGGTTTGGAAGGGTGGTAGCTATGTCCAATAGGAGCCATGGTCTTTGAAACGGGATGTTTTGGTGGGAACTTTGAAGGACCCTTTCAGATATCTCAATTTAAACTCTGAGGGAAAGGAGCAATAGTTTACATGAGGTGGAACCAACTGTAGCCACCAACTAAAGAAAGTGCTTTATAAAACCAATAAAACAAGCAAATGTTCAGTGAGCCTGTGGAAGAAAGCCTGCAGAGGTGTGTGAAGCCAGGTCTGAATTGATACTCAACAACCCACATTTTTAAATAGTGCAACTTGAATGATTAAGACGTTATTATACCTCCCAATTTCCAAGAGTACAGAGTGAAGATGCATTTCTTTATACTCATGTCAATATCTTCCTTTTAAGGAAACAGCCGAAAAACTTTGTGAATATTAGGAAACACACTAGTCTTAGGAGTAATATACAAATAAGAAAATAGCACCAAGGCTACTTCTGCACTTCTCTGGCTGAAGTAGGGGTGGTGAGAATGTAGCACCCCACCAGCCCAAGGATGATGCTTATCAGGCAGATTCCTATCAGACATAGCTCTACTCTTTAACCTTCTTTACCCTATGTTGATCCCAACCCTCAACCCCCCAGCACTCTACTTCTCCACTGCAATGGCCCCACAGGACTCACACACAATAGTCATCATGGTGGGTTTTATTAGAAAACACAATATAAGGATATAGTGCCTCTTCTCAGCCATGCTGGCTGGCCTATCTCTCTTTGATCCTTGGCCTCTCCGACATAAGTTCCCTCGGCCTCTGCTCTGCCAGGGCAAGTGTTACAAAGCTCCTTTAGTACTGCTAAATGTTCCCAGGGAACACCGCTGCAAGCCAACCTTTGGCTGGAAGGCCCTGGGCACTACTCAACCTGTGGGCAGGGAATCCAATAGCCCTGGCACTGCTCCTCTGCTGCCTCTCCACAGGTGTCTTATCTTAGATGCACGTCATTCCTACTGCTTTTTTCTTGTTGGCTGTGGACTTGTCTGTCAGTGCCTCTCTGCTGACTCATTGACTACCCAGTGGAATGGTAAAACTAACCAACCTGTTCAATGGTGGGGTGCATCCCCACAGCTGAACAGGTCCCAAGGAGCATCTGTGCAATTAGGGAAGAAAAGGATGACATACGGTGGGGGCAGGAGAAAGAGAGCGAATATATTTTCCAATGGGTTTCTATAGTCCTGGGGCATGCAAGCCCGTCAATCACATATGTAGCAAGGCAGGCAGTTTCTTAACCTTAGATGTCCCTGAGCTCAATGGGGGAGTAACCCAAGACCAGTGTTGGAGGTAGAGCATCAGATGGCAGTCAGTGGATTTTGAGTGGGGAGGACAATAAACCTTGTTTGTTCTCGGAGATAGGTAGCCTTGGTTGAAGAGAGAGCAGCCATGTGCTTGCAAAAGGCATCTTTAAGTAGCACTATCAAGGGAGATTACCTGGGGGTCATCGCTACCTCACAAATATGAAGGCCATCCTCCACCAGTCTGCCTTCCAGATCACGTGATTATGAGCACATAGAATTTGGCCACATACATGCTCTTCCAGGTCCTCAGTTTCCTACATGCTATTAGAGTTTTACAGACACACTATTTACATGGTCCCACCCAATCATGTGGCAGGAGTTACAACAACCATGGATTAAAAAAACCATACCACTTAATTTTACTTCACAACAACTAACAAATCACTTCCTAGGTGTTATAATTCCTGGTATGACTTCCTTAGATGTTTTAATGAGCATACCAAGGGTGTCATTTTTCTTACCTTGTCAAAAAGAGATATATACCTTTTTATTATCAAGTACTAGTGCTTAGGTCCT
>NW_022111373.1:85233065-85235225 GCF_000313985.2 Echinops telfairi
TCACCACTTACTAGTTTGGCCAAGCCATCTAAACCCTTTGGGTCTCATTTTTTCTCCTTTGTATTTCACTTGCAGAATTTCTGTGAGGTTGTAAATCATGGAGTTAAGGACTATTTAGCTACTACCCTTCTCACATGTCTATCTCTGTTTCTGTCTGATAACTATGACCTTGAGTGGATCTTCTTCAACTCTGGTTCTCAGCCCATGGTGAAGTAGGCAGTGCTCATCTTCCCTGCCCTCTTATCCCACCCCAACTCTTGGAACTTTCCCCAAGATGCCTGGGACTCTCTTCCTAATGTAGCCCTTACAACCGACCTCATTAAATGATGGAGAGTTCACTGCTCCATTCTTGGTCATCAACTTGCTAGTCTACACTGTGCTAATGCTCCATCCTCCTTGCTGATAGCTGCTGAGACAGAGTTAAGAGTAAGAGAAGTTAATTTGCACCTATGAGAGGAAAAGGGAAACAATAGGAAAGAAAAGGGGAAAGTCTTAGATTGTGAAGCAGACCTGAGAAACTCTTCACCATCCCTATAGGTGGCTGCAGATACAAAAATTCCCATTCTAGGACTCCAAAAATTAGGCAAAAATGGCTAGTTCCTTGTACCACCACCCCACCCAGTCATTGGCTGGTAAACATCCAGCAGAGAGTGTGTCCTCAGTCCCCATGTCCTTGCCTGAACAGGTATTGACTGTGGGATGCCCAACAAATCGTGGCAGGAAAATTGAAACAGCCCCTGAAGGAGCAGCTGGAAGCTGCAGGTTAATCACACTTCTCCTAGCAGGGAAGTGAGTCCTCTCTTGAAGGAGTATCTAAATGGTGTCTTTCTAAGTATACTACACCCTTTGGGATACTGTACAATAAGAAATTTCTAGAAAATTACCTTCTGTTGCCATAGGGAGCATTGTGATGGTGATAGAACTTTTCATTTCTTCTCAAACTACATTGCATAGATGAGAACCGTTCCCAAAGCCACCCTTATTCCCTCTATAAGTACGTTAATGTCAGGTTGAATCTAACTCATGACAACTCAATGTGAGCCAGAGTAGAACTGGACTCCATAAGGTTTTAAAACAGAGATTGCCATGTGCTTCCATTGTGCTTCTGGGGTAGACTAGAACTTCCACCTTTCTGGTTAATAACCAACCCAATAACTATTTACAACAATAGCTCCCCTAGTACTCTCAAACTATGGAGCCTTCCAATTTAGTCAGGTTTTTATCCTTCTTCAATTCAAGTGTGTCTTTCCACCCTCTCTGTGCCTCCTTCTTGATTCCCCCCCCTGATCATATCTAGCTAGAATTAAAAGACTGGAGTCTTTTGGTGGTCTATGAAAAGCTAGCAGTGGATTGTACCTACCATGTAGTACAATGAGCCAATAATCATTGGTGAATTTATGCCCACTGTACAAATTAATAAACTGAGCCAAAGTCAAGTTGATTTCAAGCTAGAACAGGCAATTTTAAACCTGGGAAGAAATGAATACATTACAGGCTAAGCTCAAGGAAAATGAATAAAGAAAATCATAGAGATTTAATAGGCCCTAAAAAGGAAGGAACCCCTCAAACAAAATTAGCTCAGCACAGAAAATTATGTGTAACAAAGAAACACAAACAAAGCAGCAGCACAAACATACAGCAAAATGAATGTTAAAGAACAGTGATGGATCTGTGAGACACTTGGAAACATGGATGAACCTGGAGGCCCTCATGCTGAGTGAAATAGCTCAATCACAAAAGAGCAAATACTGTTATGGGACCACTATTGTAAAAAAGCAAGGAAAGATTTTCTTACTTAATAAGCATTCTCTGATGGCTACTGATGGATAAGGAGATGGAGCCACAGTATCAATTAACAGGCTTTATTGGGAAACTCGTCCTGCAGGACTTCTCTAGAATGGAGGGAAAACCAAAAAAGGAGAGTAGAGAAAGCAGAGAAAAAGAGCAAAAGGGGAGATTCCCAGTAAGATGGCGACTGAGTAACCCCCACCAGAGGGACTCCGCAGAAATGAGTGCAGGAGAGTCACTGAGAGGGAAATTCCACACTGCTGGTCACAGGAGGAGCATCTTAAAGATAAGTAGGCACAGATCCTTTAGGCTTTGAGGAGCTGTGGGCTTTCGGATTACCACTGTGGAGGCCGGCTAAGGCTTAACCTTAGC
>NW_022111373.1:85237662-85249260 GCF_000313985.2 Echinops telfairi
AAAAAAAGCAGGAGTAGCAATCCTAACTTTGGACAAAATTGATGTCAAGGTGCAAACCATAACAAGAGAGAAGGAGGGGCACTATGTAATTAATGCCCAAGTGAAAAGTAGACCAAGAACGAGTGAGCATAATAAATATTTACACACTCAATGAGAGACCCACGAAATTCATCAGTCAAACACTGCAAAAGATGAAAAAAGAGATGACAGGCTCAACAATTATAGTAGGTGACTTTAATGCACCACTCTCCAAGAAATATAGACCACAGGGAAAGAAGCTTAACAAGGAGGCTACAGATCTAAACATTATGATAAGACAACTTGACCTGATAGATATTTTCAGAGCTCTTCCCCTGAAGGCAAAAAAAAAATTTTTAAAAATCAGTCTTTTCAAGTCCACATGGCACGTACTTGAAAAAAGACCACATGCTGGTACACAAGTTGAATCTGTGTAAATTCAAGCACATAGAGTTCATACAGACTTCTCTCTCCGACCACTTTGCCTTAGGCTGGAAATCAACAAAAGGACAATGAAGAAAACAAGGGCAAACCATTGGGCAATGAATAGCTCTCTATTGCAAAAGGAGTGGGTACTGGCCTACATCAGAGATGAAATTAGGAAGTTTCTAGAAAATCAATGAGAATGAGAATACGACATACATAAACCTTTGGGACACAGCAAAGGCCATTATCAGAGGAAGTTTGATAGCAGTACATACACACATGAAAAAGGAAGAGAGACTTATGTTTGAGATGCTGACACAAAACTTACAGCAATTAGAGCAGAATCAACAGGACATTCCTACTAACAGCAAAAGAAAAGCAATAATAAAAATCAGAGAGAGAAAGAGAAAACAAAAAAACTTTGGGAAAAAATAATGCAGCTAAAAGTTGTTTCGTTGAAAGAATTAACAGAAAAAAACAGATTGCTGGCAAACCTAACCAAAGAAAAGGAGGAACAAATTTCAATAGCATGCATGAGGGATGAAGCAGGGGACATTACAATGAACCCTAATGAAATCAAAAGGATAATTACACAGTACTATGAGGGCCTGTACTTCAATGAATTCAACAACTTGGAAGACATGGGCGAATATTTGGAAAAACAATCCCTCCCTAGACTATTCCAGATGAATGTCAAGAATCTCAACAGACCCATATCAATAGAAGAAATAGACAAGGTTATCAAGGGATTACCAACAGAAAAATCCCCCGGGCCAGATGGCTTCACAGGAGCATTCTACCAAGCATTCAGGGAAGAATTGACACCAATCCTAAACAAACTCTTCCAGAACATAGAAAAAGTCGGCAAACTCCCAAACTCTTTTTATGAAGCTAGTATAACTCTGATACCTAAAAAGGGCAAGGATCCCACAAAAATTGAGAACTACAGACCAATATCCTTAATGAACATAGATGCAATAATCCTTCACAAAATGCTGACCAATAGCATACAAAAGTATATCAAACAAATAATTCTCCATGACCAAGGGGATTCATACCAGGGATGCAGGGATGGTTCACCATAAGAAACACCATTGGTATTATTCGCCACACTGACATGAAAAATTATAAGAACCACATGATAATATCGATAGATGCGGAAAAAGCAATCGACAACATCCAACACCAATTCCTGTTTAAGACACTCGAGAAGATAAGAATGGAAAGAAAATTCCTCAATATAATACAAGCTATATATGAAAAACCAACAGCCAACGTGGCAGTCAATGGAGAAGAGATGAGAACAATCCCATGAAAAAAGGGACCAAGACAAGGATGTCCCTTGTCCCCACTCTTATTTAACATAGTACTGGAGGTCTTAGTTAAAAACATATGGCTAAGAAAAGACATCAAAGGTATTTGCCTGGGGAAGGAAGAGGTGAAACCATCGTTATTCACAGATGATATGATTTTATATATGGAAAATCTCAAAAGCTCCTCAAGGGGAGTAATGGAAGCAATAGAAAAATATGGCAGAGTGGCAGGATACAAGATCCACAAACAGAAGTCTATCAGACAAGACCACGGAAGAGGGGATCAAAAAGGCAGTACCCTTCACAATAGCCAAGCACAAATTGAAATATCGAGGGATATACCTGACTGAAAAAACCCCCCAAAGATTTGTACAAGGAAAATTACAGACCACTATTACAAGAAACCAAGAGTGACCTCAATAAATGGAAGAATATCCCATGGTTGTGGATTGGAAGACTCTATATAGTAAATATGCCAGTTCTGTCCAAGGCACTTTATAAGTTTAATGCTATCTGGATACAAATACCATTATCTTTCTTCAAAGAATTGGAAAAACTGATTACCAACTTCATATGGAGAAGGAAGAAGCCCAGAATTAGCAGAGAACTTCTCAAGAAGAAGGACAGAGAGGGAGGGCTTGCTTTATATGACTTTAGCACATATGATGCAGCCATAGTGTTCAAAACAATGTGGTATTGATATAATGACAGATACTCAGAACAATGGAAAATAACTAAAACCCCAGAAATAAAATCATCAGCATACAGACAACAGATTTTTGATAAGGGCCCAAAAATGTCAAACGGGAAGTGGATGCTCTCTTCCACAAGTGGTGCTGGAAAAAACAGAACTCTACCTGCAGAAAAATGAAGCAAGACCCTCACCTCACTCCATACACAAGAATAAACTCAAGGTGGATCACAGACCTCAAACTACTAAGGCCATCAATGAGGTAATTGGGACAAACCTGAGACCTTTGGTGCAGGGAATACATAGGCTATCAGAAATAGGGAAGGACACAAATATAGATGAAGCACAAATTGTCAAGTGGGATATACTGAGATAAAACACCTATGTACATCAAAATAATTCACCAAGAGAATAATAAGAAAGCCCATGGACTGGGAAAACATCTTTAGCAATGACACATCAAAGGCCTTATTAATAAAATCTACTGCTACCTTAATAAAATCTACTGCTATCTGCTACCTTACCAAAAAAAAAAAAAATGAATTTCCCACTGAGAAGGTGGGCAAAGGACCTGAACAGAAGTTTCACAAGGGCAAAAATCTGAATGGCCAATAAGCATATGAGAAAATGTTCCTGATCATTAGCCATAAGAGAAATGCAAACTAAAACAACTACAAGATAACACCTAACCAATAAATAAATAAATAAATAACACCTAACACCCTCAAAGATAGCCCAATTCAAAAAACAGGAAGTAGAAAGTGTTGGAGGGGCTGTGGGGAGATAGAAACCCTTGTCTACTGCTGGTGGACCTGTAGGTATGTGCTGCCATTATGGAACCTGATTGGACAATATCTAAAACACATGGAAATCAAGCTACTATACAAACCAGCACTCCCCCTACTGGGCATCTACCCAGAAGAGGCAAGAAACATTATGTGGGGGTGGAGAGAATCATGGGAAGGAGATGTTCAAAATGGCCAGGCGCTGCCCCACTCTCAGCTGGACCTCTCTGCTACCCGGAGTAGGAGGGGAAGGAATACGTAAATCACTGGCCAGAGAATAGATAAGTGTTATCTTGGATAAAGGGAAAGGTATCATACACTAAGAGGGAGGTTGGCAAAAAAAGGATGGAGGGAGGGGAAGACACTGGAAGGGATGCAGGAGGTAAAGGTAACAGAGGTGAATATTGTTGGCTGTGTACAGAATTATGTAATCAGAGTGGATGCACAGATAGACTGTGGGGCTGAATGTGTCTGGGAGAAAGAGTGGGATTACACTCACAGGTTGACATGAATTTCTCAGAGGCTATGTCTACATGCGTATTTACCTATTTTGCAAAGATATCCCTGAATGTAGTGGAGCCAAAAAGGTCGAACTTATGAAAGCTTCTTAGACATCACCAAATACATTGAGAGAACAAGTCCTTGGACCCCGGGGGCTCAAGATCCTAGTCTCAAGGAATATTGAGGTCAATTTGGCATAACATAGTCCACAAAGATAATGTTCTACATCCCACTCGGATGAATCGCAACTGGGGTCTGAAAAGCTTGTGAAAGATCATCAGGTGGAGCAATTAGTCTCTCTGTGTCCATAGGAAAGAAGAGTGGCGAAAATGGAAGACACCCAGAAGCCATTAGTCCAATGGACCATGCAAACATAGTCTCTACACCCCTAGGTCCAGAAGAACTGGATGGTCCCAGCCTACCACTAACACATTACAAGATCCTGGATAGAACGGGGGAGGGGGCAGGGCGGGGGCGGGGCAGTTGGAGAGGTGAGGGGAGATGTGAAACAAAACCCAAAATTTTAAATGCGCCCAACCTCACTGGCTAGATAGAGACTGGTGGAATTCCCAAGACTGGTTCTTAGACACCCTTCAGCCTGGAACTGAACTCACCCCACCCCTGTGCTTCCACTTTCAGCCAAACAATATATGGGCCTATATAGGGGAACAAGAACAATAGTGAGGTTTCCACACTTTGGAATAGATGATTGTAGTTGATGTCATTAAATTATTCAATATAAAACATTATTAGTTGCACTGTAAACCTTCACCCAATTCACAGTGAAAAGTAAAAAGCAAAATATTTATTAATAAGGAAAAAGAAACGGAATCAAGGCTGTGTAAGGATAATTATCTCATCCAAAGACACTCCACCAACTGTGGGTCATTCCGTTCTCTGGTCTCCAAAGTCTGCATTCTTGCTATTCAGCAGAGTTTGTAGAACATTTTCCAGAAAGTTTTTCACCCAACGTGATTTTTAAAATACCTGGGGCTTAGGAATGCAGTCAAAATAAATGTATGGTTATTTAGGGTGCTTGGCTGTCTTTAATGACCCACTCAATAGCACTAGAAAGCTGAGGTTCAATTCTCTCACAAATTCCATGCAAGTGTTCAGCATGAAAACTATTCAAAGTGAGCTTTCTTTTATAAGAAGAGCTAACACATGCTGCTTAACTCTTGCTGGCTAATCCTCTCTGAACTTTCAAGGCTCTTTCTCTGTCTTCTCCTACTGCCAAGTGATTTTACAATTTCAATTGACCTTGACTATGACATTGAACAATGCCCGTGTGTGTGAATGCCCTGTTGACCTGACACATCAGATCTTTGATTGTTATTCACACCCAATCCTCCCTGCCTTTGTGTGAGGAGTGAATGTACATTTGGTCCAAACCTTATTCATGAAAACAAGCTGGCCAGAATGACTACTGGGACCCGTGTCAAAAGCATCACGCACGGAAAATAGACCTTAGTTCCTTAGACTTGTTTATATTTAAGCGACTCTGACAGCCTTCTCTATGGGAACTCACTTCCAGACACGCTGCTTCTGGGAAACAAAGCTCTTGGCTAATAAGACAGAGATAGCCATGTGAGATGTTTGGGGAATTTGGAATATATTTGTTTCTTGAAAATATTGGAACCATATTCCTTCTTGCTTTATTATTCTTCCTGCTAAATGCGTGGCTGCACTACTCTCTGCTAGAATCTGCAATTTGAGATGTGTATGCAAAACAAGCTTGTGCCACTGTCTCAGGAAGTGGGAGATGTGATATGAAAATCAAGACCTGCTCTGCATAGATTGATTACTGGTGAGAGAAAGGCCTGGGATCTCCTTGCACATGGCTCCTTTCCTTCCCAATCCCCCAGGACCCCACTGATTCTCATCTTAAAAGGCAAACTCTCGAGAAGAGTTACTGAAGATATGAGGGGACTTCAAAAGGTCACATGAGAAAATTCCATTATATTGTAATTCCATTTTCCTACTTTCTGAAGCCACCTCATCTAATAAAAATAAGAAACCAACATATTCAATGCCACTGAGTCAGTTTCAACTCATAGTGACCATGAAATGACAGGGTAGAACTTCTCCCTGTGGGTTTCCAAGGCTACAAATCTTTTGGGGAGCAGACAGCATTCTCTATCTCTTGTGGAGTGGCTGGTGGGCGTGAAACTGCCCCCCTTGTGGTGAGCAGTCCTACGTAGAGCCCAGGATACCGTCAGAACTCCAAAGCACCTAGAATTAAGCTAGCAAACCCAACTAGTATGCTAAGGCCTGAGGCTTGCTAGCAAGGAGAATCTGGGGACATGAGTATGATCGGGTTGGTTTATTCCTCTGTCTTTTGATACGAGCTGCTCCTTTTGGAAAGATGAGGAGTGCACACTCATAGTTCACTTGACAGGTTTCCCTGTGTCGTCAGCCCCGGTGCTCTGATGATCTCTGCCATTGTCCGTGTGTTCCGCCCCTCCTCTCAGCGTCACTCTGGCTCAATGACAAAGGTGCTGGATTTGGCTCCAGTCTGCTCTGTCCATATCTAACAACTGTATCTGCATGACGGGTTTACTAGCTAATTTATTTATGTATCCTGATTTTATTTGCTTGTTTAACTTTTAATGGTGAATTGGGTGAAGGTCTATAGAGCAGACCATCAATTTTACATTCAACATGCCCACATATTTTGTTTCATCTCATTGATTGCAAGCCCTCAATGTGCCATCCATCACTTGTCCCACTTCCTCCTCGTGTTTCCTGTTCCCATTCCTCCTTTCCTAACCCTTCTGTACTTTGGCTTTGGGTTGTTGCCCTTTGATCTTAAGGGGTTGAGTAGTCTAAGGTGTTCCTTCCTTCCTAGGGTTACTCTTCTGCAAGTAGACCTGCCTATTGTTAGAGAAGGCGCCCTGGTGGTACAGGGGTTATGACTAGACTGTGATCTGAAAAGTCAGCTGTTAGAAACCACCAGCCACTCCTTGGGAGAAAGTCAGGGCTTTCTACTCCAGTAAGGAGTTACAGTGCTGCCCGCATTATAGAGGTCCTATGAGTTGGCACTGACTCTAGGGTAGTGAGTTTATTGTTACGAGAAAATTGAGCCATGGGGTGAGTTCAGTTCCAGATCTGAAGGTTGACTTAGAAATTTAGACTCAGGGGTCTCAGAAATTTAGACTCAGGAGTCTCCCCCAGTCTTTATCCAAGCAGTAAACTTGGTCTCTTTAATGATTTTGAGTCTCATCACCCTGTATGCAGGACCTTCAAACGTGATTCCTTTCAGAGAACTTGGTAGTGGCACCCAGGCACCATCTAGTTCTTCTGGACTTAGGGATGTGGAGACTGATATTGTCATGGTCCATTAGACTAATTGTTTCCAGGTCCCTTTCATTTTCACCATTCTTCTTTCCTGTGGACAGAGAGACCAATCGCTGCACCTTAATAGTTTTCCTCAAGCTTTTCAGACCTCTATTTGCTACTCATAAAAGTGATGTAGAACATTATCTTTGTGGACTGTGTCCTGTCAAATTGACCTTAATGTACCCTGAGACTATGGTCCTGAGCCCCTAGACCCAGTGACTCATCCCCTTAAAGTGTTTGATTATATCTAAGCAGTTTTCTGAACTTTGCCCTCAGTTTATTCCCCCACATTACAGCCTAGGTAAGTACGCATGTAGAAATAGCCTCTGTCAAACTCATGTATTTATGAGCGTAGTCTCATTCTCCCTCCCATGCCAATTCAGCTTCCTGTCTACCCATGCATCTTGGTTGTTTCAGGATTGTATATACACCAATGCCTCTGTTGCCTTTCACTCTTTGCAGGGTCTTTCATGCCCTGCATCATTTTTTTTTTTTCTGGTCAAGGTTCCACTCTTTGTATATTTCCTTTCCTGTCATCCAAGTTCGTACCTGTCTACCTTCTTGAGACTTCATCTCACGTACTCTGGACATGTTAGCAGGAGAGACCAACCCCTGGAAAAGGACATCAGGCTCAATGTGGTCGAGGGGCAGCAAAGAAGAGGAAGCCCCGTGGCAAGATGGACTGGCACAGTGACGCAGTGATGGCTCAAACGTCCCATTGTGAGGACAGTGGCTGTGGCCAGTGTTCACGCTGTTGGGAATGGAGTGGTTACGAGTTGGAGCAGACTCAAGGGTACTAAACAACAACTTCCTCACCAGTGACTAACCCTCCCTTGCTAATTTCTTTTAAATTTTTTCTGTGGAGAATAAAGAAGACCTGATGAAGATAATGTATAACTTAATGAGCAATTAAGGTAAACAGCCTTCGAATGACCAGTTAGATCAAGAAAAAGAATTTTACCAGAAACCACAGCTACCTGTTCCCCAGTTGAAACTCCTTACAAAGAAATTACTATCTTGACTGTTTCTCAGAAGTCTCTTTCTTTCTTTTAAAAAAAATAATTATATTGAGGGCTCGTACAACTCTTATCACATCCATACATCCATCCATTGTGTCAAGCACATTTGAACATTTATTGCCATCATCATTCTCTAAACATTTGCTTTCTACTTGAGCCCTTGATATCAGCTCCTCATTTCCCTCTCCCTCCTCACTACCCCCTCCCTCATGAACTCTTGATAATTTATAGATTATTATTATTTTGTCATATCTTACACTGTCTGACGTCTCCCTTCACCCACTCCTCTGTTGTCCATCCCCCATGGAGGAGGTTATATGTAGATCCTTGTAATCAGTTCCTCCTTTCTACCTGACCTTCCTTCCACCCTCCCAGTATCGCCACTCTCACCACTGGTCCTGAAGGTTCATCTGTCCTGGATTCCCTGTGTTTACAGTTCCTGTCTGTACCAATGTACATCCATCCTCTGGTCTATCCAGATTTGTAAGGTAGAATTGGGATCATGATAATTGGGGGGAGGAAGCACTTAAGAACTAGAGGAAAGTTGTAATGTTTCACCGTTGCGACCCTGCACCCTGACTGGCTCATCTCCTTCCCACAACCCTTCTGTAAGGGGGTGTCCAGTTACCTACAGATGGGCTTTGGGTCTCCTCTCTGCACTCACCCTCATTTATAATGATATGATTTTTTTCCCTTTGATCCCTGATACCTGATCCCTTTGACACCTCGTGATCACACAGGCTGGTGTGCTTCTTCCATGTGGGCTTTGTTGCTTCTGAGCTAGATGGCCGCTTGTTTACCTGCAAGCCTTTAAGACCCCAGACGCTATATCTTTTGATAGCCAGGCACCATCAGCTTTCTTCACCATGTTTGCTTATGCACACATTTGTCTTCAGCGATTGTGTTGCGAAGGTGTTTATCACGGGATGCCAATTTAATAGAACAAAGTGTTCTTGCATTGAGTAAGTACTTGAGTGGAGGTCCAATGTCCATCTGCTGCCTTAATAATAAACCTATAAAATATATGTGCATAGATCTATTTCACCACCATCCTATATAAGTATATTTACATATGTACATGCCTTAATTTAGATCTCTATAAATGCCCTTTGCCTCCTAGCTCTTTCCTCTATTTCCTTTTACTTTCCTCTTGTCCCACTATCATGCTCAGCTTCATTTGGGTTTCAATAATTTCTCTCAGTTACATTGTCCTTGCTGAATCCATACCAGACCTCTTACACCCTCCTTGCCACCAATTTTGGATCACTTGTTGCTCCCTTGTCCCTGGGTTGGTCAACACTACCTTCTTTCCCCCACCTTCCCCTCTCCATGTCCCCCAGAACCATTGGTCCCGTTGTTTTCTCCTCCAGACTGTTCATCCAGCCTATCTTATCTAGATAGATCTACAGAGATAATAATACGCACCAAAAAACAAGGCATAGCGAAACAAAGTGACAAAAGAGAACACAACAATGACAACAACAAAGGAAACCAATGACCAATTTATTCTTTTCAGAAGTTTCTTTCACACATTTCTTTATGGTTTCTTTCTTTCACCCAAGTAATAACAACTAAAGTTTTGTCTTAAACACAAATATCTTTTACTACAGATATCCCATCATGCCTTTCTTTTCCTCATATTTATTTATTGAGGAACCTCAGATATTTGAGTGGCAAAATTTGTCCTCATCTGATTTCTTTGAAGACACACTCAGATACAGGCCAACATATTCTTCTGCACTTGGGATTTTTTAATAAATTGGCAACTAAGGTATACCTGACCCTGTCTCAGGCCCTTTCATTTATCTCTGTTTGAGGGCCTATGACTTTACATATACAGGTAAAGGTCTGCAGAGACAAGTAAAACGCTTATTGAGATTGGCTGACACAACAGCCATGATAGGCACAAACATAGCAGCAATTATGAAGATTGTACGTGTAGGTAGTTGCATAATCTAATGTCAATGTGAGAATATTAAGAGTGAATGGGGTGGAGGCTAGCCTGTCAATCATGCCACAGCCTGATTGCTTCCTTATGGGCATGGCCTTCTCATGAGGATCCTGGGAACTTCCTCTCTCTTGATTCTGCCATCAGAAGAAGTGGGCTTCTGTCTCTCTCTCTGCCTTAGTCTTTCTGTGGGCAAGCCATGTGGAGTTATGCTGAGAACTGAGTGAGTCATGTTGAGACCTGTTGAGATAGCCCTGCGATGCTTCCACTGCCATTGGATCCACAAGACTTTTCACCCACTGGCCTGTGATCTTCCTTTATTCGGCATCATTGTGATTGGCAACATGAGTCTGAAGAGGAACTTATGGACTAACATTGAACTTCTGGGGTCATATCAGACTTATGGACTTGGTCTGGACTGGGCTGGGATGTTTTCTTGATTTACAATTACTCTTTGATATAAAGCTGTCTCTTACACACATCTGAGTGTCTCTGGATTTGTTTCTATTCAACCCAGACTAACACAGTACAGGACCAGGCAATGCTTCATTCTATAAGGTCCGCAAAAGCCAGGGCCTGTGCAATTCCAATTAATAACAAAGCAACAAGTCTGATGGCAAAAACACATTCTTCCTTCTCTCTTTCCCGCCCAGAAGGCAGGGACCTTTCTTCAGCTGTGTTAGATACATCACCTGTTTTATAAATCTATAATTTCTTTCCCGCTTGGTCTTCCTGAAATTCCCTCCTTGCCTTTGCTACCTAGAAAATTACTACTAAGTTTTCAAGGCCCAATTCAAAAGTCAAATGTCATTCATCAAAATCTTCCCAGGCTCAAAATGTCACTGTCTGACATATCATATATGCCTGAACTCCTCAGTATAACCAGCACTCCCCATGCTCACTCCACACCCACTCTTTGTACAGAGCCGTCTGTCCTCCCATGGCAGGTGTACAACACTCTTCCAAGCCATCTTGTCAGGATCACTTGAACTCCTTTCGCTCCAATACTACCCATAGGTCAACAATGGAGCATACGCCCCCCAAAGGCCTTCTTTCCTTTCATGTTAATTGTATTAGTTGCATTGAGTTGATTCCAACTGGCGGCAACCCTCTATGTGCAGAATAGAATTGTTCCATACAGGTTTTAGGGTCACAATTAATTTTACAAATTCTAAGGTCAATGTTTAAAGTCTGTCGAGGCAATGCAAAACACATTGAAAGGATGTCACTGAGTTTGTTTCCAGCGGAGGTAGATTTCTTCAAAGGTTGAGTCTAAAAGGAGAGGAAAGGTCATTGTGTCCCTGGGCTGTCTAGCTCCTAAGAGATCAGCAGCCATGCCCTTGCCCTCAGACCTGTGCTGTCCAAAGCCAAGTCCCAACTGTTCCTGGCCTGAAAAGGCCCAAGCTGGGTTGAATGGGTTCTGTGGTGGTACTGCTGCCTCAAGTAGAGGGAACTTCACACACTCAGATGAAGACCAGGTGACTACTGGGCATGGGCTTT
The DNA here is from genome assembly GCF_000313985.2 of Echinops telfairi. Lineage (NCBI taxonomy): Eukaryota > Metazoa > Chordata > Mammalia > Afrosoricida > Tenrecidae > Echinops > Echinops telfairi. Next base: position 85,249,203 of record NW_022111373.1, read on the forward strand.
CAAATGGCTAAGCTGGCTTTAGTCTTGTCTACAGTGACCAGCTAATCTTTCGAAAGGA
>NW_022111373.1:85252279-85272136 GCF_000313985.2 Echinops telfairi
TTTGGCCTAGTGGGTCAGGATGTGCTCCAGTTTCTCCTCCTCCCCCGTCATCTGTTCCTGTGTGCTCTGGTCAGATATATCCTTCTCCCGAAGCTGCAGATTCAGTGCCATCGTTTGAGATACATTCTTGATTGCACAACTTTTAAATATATTTAAGCCATTGAATTGTATTGTACATAAAGTGTATGTCAATAAAATTGTTTAAAAAAATAAAACTGAAACGCAAACAAACAAGAGGGGAAAAGTGTTTAAGTGTTCTTAGTTATTTATTTTTCCAGCAGTGGAACCAACTCCCATACCAGGTTGAGCAACACAAAAGAAAAGCCACGGGATATGCGGGGCCTGGGCATGGGTCAGTGAGCAAATGAGTGGAAGACAGGGAAGTGGGGAGTCATGAGGAGGGCATGGAGGGACAAGGAGAACCACGAACTCTCCCCTCCCTCACTCCTCACCAAGCCCCTGTTGAAACAAACAAGCAAACACTTAATGGGCTATGGAATGTAAGTTGAAGATTTTGGATAAATTTCAACAGGAAAAGAAACAGCATCCTTTAACATAGACCGAGGCACTGCTTTTTAAAACCAAAAAAGAGCCATTACACCACAAATTTTAAAACATTTTTATTATTATTAAATCATTTTATTGGGGGCTCTTACAGCTCTTATAGTAATCCATACATCAATTGTATCAAACACATTTGTACATATGTTGCCATCATCATTTTCAAAACATTTTCTTTTCTGCTGGAGCCCTTGGTATCAGCTCCTTTTTCTCCCCTCCCTCCCCCACTCTCCCACCCTCATGAACCCTTGATAAATGATACATTATTATTATTTTCATATGTTACATTGTCCGCTCTCTCCATTCACCCATGTTTCTTTTGTTCATCCCCCTGGGGGAGAGTGAGAGTTATACGTCAATCATTGTAGTCAGTTCCCCCTTTCTCCCCCTGACTTCCCTCTGCCCTCATGGTACCACTACTCCGATTACTGTTCCCGAAGGGTGTATCTGTCCTGGATTCCATGTGGCACGAGCTCTTTTCTGTAGTGGTGTACATGTTCCGGTCTAGCCTGATGTGTAAGGCAGAATTGTGGTCATGAAAGTGGTGAGGGGGCATTAAAGTACTGGAGGAATGTTGTGTTTCATCGGTGCTATGCTGCACCCTGGCTCTCTCATCCCTTCCTTGTGACCCTTCTGTGAGGGAATGTTGACTTGTCTCCAGATGGGCTTTGAGTCTCCACTTCAACCCCTTCATTTGTATCAATATATTTGGTTGTTTGGGGGTCTTCTGATACCTGAAACCTGATCCTGGTGGCACCTCATGAATACACAGGGCTGGTGTGCTGCTTCCACATGTGCTTTGTTGCTTCCCTGCTAGATGGCTGCTTGTTTAATTTCAAGCCTTTAGGACCCCAGACATTATATCTTTTCATAGCTGGGCACCATCATCTTTCTTCACCACATTTGCGTACGCACCCGTTTGACTTCAGTGATCGTGTTGGGAAGGTGAGTATCACAGAATACCAGGTTATTAGAACAAAGTGTTCTTGCCTTGAGAGAGTACTTGAATAGAGGCCCAATGCCTGTCTGCTAGCTTAATATATCATTATATATTCATATATTTACATTAAAGCTTTTCTTTATGGATAACCTAGCCTACTTGTATGAGGAGCCCTGGTGGCATAATGGTTATGTGTTAGGCTGCTAACTGTTAGGTCAGCAGTTTGAAACCACCAGTTGCTCCACCGGAGCAAGTCCGGGCTTTCTACTCCTGTAAAGGGTTACAGTCTCAGAAACACAGGGACAGTTATACAGCCCTGCCCTGTAGGGTTGCCATGAGTCAAAACTGACTCCATGGCAGTGAGTTTGGTCTTTTGAAGACCACTTGTAATGAAGAAAATCAAGATATTAGCAACTGATCCAAGCATGCTCCAGCTGGTGACAGGCATCAGTCCTTCAGCGAGCCCTGCTTTGTGGAGGTCTGAATGCACGAGCGGTATAGTGGTCAAGCGCAGGGCTGTGATCAGAAAGTTTGAAACCACCAGCAGCTCGACAGGAGAAAGACTGGGCTTTCTACTCCCAGACACAGTTCCAGTTTGGAAACCCACAGAGGGTCCAAATACATCAGCATTGACTCAATGACAATGCGACTGCACGGCTGGGTGTCTGCTCACGCTTTCAGTATTCACTCGTGGCATTGTCTCAGCATCGTAAGGGATTTTTGACTGTCCTGAGGGCATTCTGCATCTAGGGCAGCCCAGAGAGCTTGAGGGTGATTCGCGAGTGCTAAGAGGGACTGGATCATTGGTTATTTTCTGTGACTGGCTTTCAGTTCTCAGGCCTAATTCCCAGAAGACCAACCTGCCCCTTGTTGTCCATGTTTGGGTGGCAGGTCTTTGTTTTAAAAAGGACCATCTGCTGGAAAGTGGATTTTAACTCTGAAACCCCATTTTTCCTATGGGGGGTGGTTAGGAACAAGAGGCCTGTATCAAGTCAATAACTTAGCTTCAGCATCCTGGATAGTTTGAAAATCTTTCCATCCACACATGTGGGCTTCATCAAGCTCCATGGCTTCCTACAGATCTTGGAAGGGGTGCTGCTGCCACCCCACAATCAGCTGCAATCTTCTGGAAGCAGATCACCCAGCACGTCTCAAGGCCACCAGGCATGGATTTCAATGGCTAACCTTTTGGTTAGTAGTCTCTGCTTCACTCTGCAGCACTTGTGACGTTCTGGTTTCAGAATAGATGACATGCTTCTTCTGCCTTCAAATGAGCTCTTCGTTTCTTAAGAAGTATCTCACCGAGTCTCCTATAGGACAGCTCACAGGTTGAACTGGAAGACTGCTGTGGAAGTTGGTATTCAAAAAAGGAGACTCTGAGAAGCACAACTCTGCCTTCCTGTCGCAAAACACGTTGACAACCTCTCCAATGTACGCCTGGCTTGCTGCAGTCATATGGCTTGCCAAGATGAAATGCAACACTGGGGATATGAGCTCCAAATCACACCCGCTTCTAGTGAGGATGGGCAAGCGATGAAGGATGTCACCTCCCAGCCCACCCAATTCAACGCTCTCCCACCTTTCAAACCTGTCTTTCAAAACCACTCCAGAAGAACGTCCCTTGATTAATTTGACCTAAATCTCTTAATTCCTCTTCCCAATGGTCTCTCACTAATGATGTGCTGAGCGATTTTGTTCAATCCAAATGCTATGGCTACCTTATTCTGCAAGCGTGCTTTTCATGTTCCGCTTCCTGAGAGGCAGAGCTGGGGTTGGCAGTTCTTTTGAATGTCCCCCACCATGCCAGCCCCCATCTCTGCACCACAGGCCCAGTACACAGCACTGCCTGCCAACGCCGGTGCCTAGCAAGGTAGCTGTGCCCTGGTAATTAATTTTCTGGGGCAAGAAATGAAGAAGCCGAGGAAGAAAAGATGAAAAAAAGTTCTAGCCTCTCTGAAGAACATTTTCTACAAAATGTCTACTTTTCTTTTTCTCTGAACGGTGTTTTGTTTTGTTTCCTCATCTGCTGAAATTTGCTAGCCTGATCATCTCTTGAGCTCTTTGCATAAAGACTTGTTGAGCTAGTTCTGATTTTTGAAAGAAGGGATTTAGAACCCAAATTAAAGTCCTACATATGAAATAAACATAAAATATGATACTCCGAGTGCTGTGATAGCTATTTGGTGTTCATTGTAAATAAGCACCATTATGTGCACGGTTTTGCATCAACCTACAGAGTTTTCACTAATTCTTGCCACAGTCCCCTGTGATCTAGTAATGGGTTCCGTGAGGTAATGAGCCCTGGTGATAATGTTGAGTCAAAATTTGAATTGTGTGATTTTTTTAACTACTTTTTGACTTTCTAAAGGGAGTAATGTTTCAGGCCCTGTATTTAGAGATTGGGGTAATTTAGAATGCATATTGATATTTTTCTGAAGATAAAAGGCAGTCAGCCAAATCTATAACAAAGAAATGTGATATTACTTGTGAGCGAAATCAAGGCCCCAGAAAATTCAAATCATCTATCCATTTATTCAAAGGTTTATGATAAACTAAGCTGGACATTTCTTTTTCTGGGCCAAAGTGTTCAAAGGTGTATCAATGCAGGTTACGGCCTCTTACTGCCAAGGTCAGGGAAGGATATCATGCATTCTAGAGTAATGACAGGAAGCTCCTTGAGATATTTGTTCTTGTTTTTCCAGTTGCTAAATTAAAGAAGGAGGAGGTAATTGTCATAAATTTGTAAGCTAATGGTGGCTGTGTGTGTGCATGTATGCACACGTATGCATATGTTTTGGTGTTTAATTTTTAAGGAATGGTAACCTTGGTTGTGCTAACCAAGTGGAAATACATTTTTATTTACTCATGGTAACTTAAGGGGCCCTGGTAGCACTGTGCGGTAGGTGTTGGGTGGCTAATCCCAAGGTTGGTGATTCAAACCCACCAGCTGCCCCCAAAGGAGAAAGATGAGATTGCTGCTGCTATAAAGATTCGCCGTCTTGGAAACCCTATAAAAGGTCATTCTAAGTAGGGAACCACTCGGTGGCAGTAGGATTGGTTTATTGATCACTGAAATCTTGAAGTGAGGGCTCTTCGGGGGCAGGTCTGGGGAAGGGGCGGCAGGTGCCATGTCGGGCCGCAAAGGTAGCAAGAAAACCCCCCGAAACAACCCAAGAAGCAGAACAAGGAAATGGACGAGGAAGAGAAGACTGTCAAGCAGAAACGGAAAGAAGAACAAAAAAAACTGGAGGAGCTAAAAGCGAAGGTGGTAGAGAAAATCTGGCAAAAACCCAGCTGTTCTTGGTGACTGAACCATTGATGGCCCTGTGTAGATATCTGCATTCCCTGCTAGAACATTTGTTGCCTCCTATAGTGACAATGAAGTGTTGTCTTGGAGCCTGCTGTACATTTAAGAATAAACTTTTGTAACAAAGAAAAAAAATCATACAATGTTTCGTTCTTCTCACTTAGCCATTTCCATCTTAGCTGTGAGGCCAGCGTGTGCCCAGTCCAGAACCTGCCAGAGCTGCTCTTCCGTCTCTGTGATGCCCAGCATTCTGGACCATCTGGAATGAAAGCAACTCGTTTGGAAAACAAAACAAAACAGAAATGTTCAAGTAAGAAAATACTTGAAAATTCTGAGACAGGACTAAGAAGACTGGAGCGCAGACTGGCTGGAGTGTGGTCTGCCAGTAGACTGGGTTCCTCTAACAGCGGACGGAGAACTCTAAGTCTTCCAGCAGTCCGCAGGACCAGTCTTCACCTTGGCTCATGTTCTGAGCTGACTTGCTCTGTCTCATAATATCGTCACCTTTCAACAGAAGTTAGTATAATTCCCTTTCTTATTTCAAGATGCTTGAATACTAAATCTTACTTATTGCTTACTTAGAATATGAAATACTAATTTATTTCCTAAATCTATTTCTATTTCTCCCTCTTGCCATTGTCTCTAAAAGAATCAATTAGGCCATGAAATTCAAGTTTTGTTTCAAGTGTTCAAAGGTGTATTGATGCAGGTTAGGGTTTCTTACTGCCAAGCTAAGGGAAGGACTTAGCTTTTCACTATTTTTTAAAGTATTATTACTTTATATTTTAACTATTATTACTATACTTAATTAAAGGGGAGAAAATAACAGGTACAAGAAATCCTAAACTACAATTTATTTAACCAAAAGCATAACCACTTCTTCACTGCATTGTCTAACATGGTAACCACTAGCCAGGTGTGGTTATTTAAATGTAAATTTAAATTAATTAAAATTAAATGAAAAGTTTAATTCCTTGCTCTCACTAACCACATTCCATGTAATCAGTAGAAATATAGTGCCTAAGATATTGAATAGCATTGAACATTTCCACCTGCACAGAAAAGTCTACTGTATTTGACAAAGCAATGTTCTAGGGTCCTTTCTCTGAAGGAAAAGGCTTGCATACCTACCTATTCTATCACTATTACATATTCAATTTTTTAATCCCTTAAGTTGAACAGCTGCATTTTTAAAAGGACGGAGAGTTATTCTGAGAGCATATCCATGTACTTTAATCAGCTTCTTAGTCATCTGTTTCTAATAGAGGTTACTATAGGTTTTTCAGTGTACATTTCTCAGTGTCATTGGTTTTAATTTTATCATAAAATTTCCTATTGTATTCTCTAAAGTTGCACCTTACTGCTGCTAAATTTTAAATTGTTGACACCTTCAACTGAATTTACCCTGTAGACAATAATATTTTAAATTAAGAAAATATGCTCTGTCCAGGGTTGAGACACATGGAATGTTCAAAGCAACTTGCTAAATTGAAGATTTTATCAATTGTATTCCCTTTCCAATAAATGCATAAATATTTCATCCAAATATTTTCAAAGTAATCATCTTTTCATTTATTTCAGGGCACTTTTATAGGGGAAAACTCATCAAATATGTTGTGTTTATTATTAAATGCTGTATGTTGAACAAAATGCAACCACAGCTTAAAGAACACATTTGTACACGGACATAACAGTGTCCTTGGACACGTCGGTGGATTTGAAGTAATTCTCCAAAGTCCCCAAACTTCCTAAATCCCAGTGGAGGATGGATCATGAGGAGAGAAAACATGCACAACCAAGTTCAAGTACCTGTTTGTATCCAGCGTCATTTTTGCACAGAGGTATTTGCAATTTCATTATTCTCTCTGTGTGTATATATATATATATGTGTAAATATAATATATAGAGATACCTATAGTACACACATTTATAAATCTGAACAGCTAAAACTTCTGTTTTGATTTGTTAGGGTATTCCAGATTGCACACATAATTATGTACTATCTGTGAACATAACCAAGTCCAAATACATCTCTGCTCCATAGTTTCCTAATTTAGTAAGAACATAGCTGCACTACGATGCCACGGCCCACCAAAATATGTATTACCACTGCAAGAACAAAGCATTTGATCTTTAATATTGAACTTCTAAACTGTATTTACAGTAGAATTCACAATGAATATCCACTGTTTCAGCACAAATTCAACACAATGGACTTCCTAAATCTTTGCTTTGACACCATGAATCTGATGGGGGGAAAATGAACCACGATTGGTGCTATCTCAATTGATTTTCTATCTGAAGCATCAGCCACCGATGAATGCAGGCATCATTGATCTGTTTGCAGACTTCTTCCTCTCATAACAGCATCAGCACCTGACAGTTATCACTTAATTTTTTTTCTTACATGGCAAGGAAATTTCAGTTAAAAATAAGTGCCACTATTGGGGAGCCATAATCATTTGCCGCAAAAGCCACCATATCTAACTGTATGGTGCGCCAACACCCTTTGCTCTAGTGGCACACGCTCCTCCATCTTTCCAAACTAGCATCTTCATTTTAGAGTAGATTGTGATGCTTCACCAGGAAAGTGTGTCTCCGATTCTCAAGCAGTCAAGGATGTCCCTAATGCTTCCTTCCTTGGTAAACTGTAAACTTAAAGGTATTTTGTTCTGATTACACATTTACTATTGATTTTCTTGAGACATGAGCTTCGGTTCTTAATTTTTCATTAGATGCGTGCTTTTAAAAAGAGAATGGAGGATTAAGGAACTCCAAAAACTCATCCCTCCGTGAAAGCAATAAAAAAACTGACAAAAACAGTCAATCAATTCTTTCAAAATTCTGGAAACTAAGCAAAATTTTGTAACTACCCAGGGATCACTGGTTCAAGGGGGGAGAAGGGGGTAAATTTGGATAAGAAAAATGAGATTTTTAGCATTTTAATGTACTCTAGTTCCCATTTCTTGGGAACCCTGGCAGTGTAGTGGTTACATTTGGGGCTGCAAGCCAAAAGGCCTGCAGTTTGAAACCCGAGCCTCTCACTATGGGAAACAAGGAGAGTGACAGTCTCAGAAACACACGGGGGCAGTTCTACTCTATCCTAGAGGGTCGCTATGAGCGGCATCGACGCAATGGCATTGGGCTGGAGTTTGGAGTCTCATTTCCTAGCAATAGCCTTCAAAGTAAAAGTGAGCATTCCCATAGTAGTGAAGGAAGGAACAGAACCAAGTTCACTTCCGTGTTGCCTTCGTTGATTAGTCTGGTAGCTTGCTTGAAAACCTGCTCAAAACCTGCTCACTTTATCTCACCCGAATGGAACTTATTCCCTCAAATGGACTTTATAAGTAGATGTTGTAATATCTGCCACCTGAGGTACTAGATGACAGTTGCGACAATATTGTCCGTTAGGTGCCGTGGAGTCAATGTTGACACATAGCAACCGCATGCACCAAAATAGAACTACCCTCTTGCTCTCAGTTTACTGCCCTCGAGTTGAGGGCAACTTTCATATATCGCAGCCCAACTGGAAACCACTCCCCCACAAGAGAATATTGCCAGGTGCATGAGTCGGTGGGTTTAACCACTAACCTTTCAGTTAGCAGCTGAGCAGGTAACCCTTGTGCTACCTGGGCCCAAAGCTTGAGAGGGTCATTTGGAGAGTGTGATGATTTAGGGAGTAGAGCTTTGAAAGGCCTCTGATATTTCCTGGGAATCTAGAAGGTTATATACATATCTAATTGAATATGTGAATACCAGCACATAGTCCCAGGCTATGTAAATAATCAGACAAGAGCCATGCTAGTCCTAGCCTCTCACCTCTTGCTCAACAAGAAACAAGAAACAATACAAGACAGGATTGCCAACGTTGTCCCAGCACACAAGCAGAGCACCTTGCCAAAGGCAGGGAGGTAGCTTGGTTTCAGGAAATTTCTGTCCAATGATTAGCTGAACTTTAAGCCACAGTTACAGAGACTTCAGAGGCCACCCGTGGTGAAGAAAACATGACAGAATTGGCTCAGAAAAGTCACCAAATAAACCAACAAGTACCACAATAAGTTATAATAACAGCTAGCCCTGTACAGGGGGGAAAATCTGCCTCCTCAAGTTGCCATGTCACATTATTCAACACATCCGACTTGCAACGAAATACTATGAAGCATGCAAAGAAACAAGAAACTATGGGCCACACCCATAGGGGACAAAATCGAGCAAAACTGTCCTTGTGGAAAAATCTTACCATAGTGAATGATGGGGGGAGTGCGGAGTGGAGATCCAAAGCCCATTAGTAGGCCACTGGAGATCCCCTTGCAGAGGGGTCTCGGGGAGGAGATGAGCCAGTCAGGGTGCGATGTAACAATGATGAGAAATACAATCTTCCTCTAGTTCCTAAAGGTTTCCTCCCCGCTCCCACTACCATGACTCGAATTCTATCTTGCAAGACTGGCTAGACCAGAGGAGGTACACTGGTACAGATAGGAACTGAAAATACAGGGAATCCAGGACCGATGAGCCCTATAGGACCAGTGGTGTGAGTGGCAAAACAGGGAGGGTAAAGGGAGAATGGGTAGGAAAGAGGGAACCGATTACAAGGAACTCTATGTGACCTCCTCCCTGGGGGACAGACAACCGAAAAGTGGATGAAGGGAGACGTCGGACAGGGCAAGATATGACAAAATACCCATTTATAAACTATCAAGGGCTCATGAGGGAGGGGGGAGCGGGGAGGGAGGGGAAAAATGAGGACCTAATGTCGGGGGTTTAAATGGAGAGAAAATGTTTTGAGAAACGATGTACAAATGCGCTTTACACAATTGATGTGTGTATGGATTGGGATAACAGTTGTGTGAGCCCCTAATAAAATGTTAAAAAAAACAACTGTCCTTGTGGAAGTCCAAACACAGAGCTTTCTAAACAAAAACTTTAAATCTGCTATTTACAATATGCTAAAGGAGCAAAAGGCAACACTATCAAAGGACTTAAAGAGAAGCCTGAGAATAATATCTCATCCAGTAGAGAATTCCAATAAAAAATTTACAGGGAGCCTGATGGAATTTCTGGAGATGAAAAGTTTAAGTAAACTGAAAGAGCCACTAGAGGGGTCCAACAGCAGCGTGTCCCAGTCAGGAGGAAGAGTCAGCTAGCTGGGAGACAGACCCTCGAGATTTCCTGTCTGAGGAACCCGAAGGAAGAACTGAACAGAGTCTAACACCTCATCAGACGAACCAAGACACGTTCTGTGGTTGTGAGGTGCCATTGAGTTTAAGCTCCAGCTCATGGTAAAAGAGAATGACGCAGGTCCCGCACCATCCTCACAATTCCGCTCTGTCTGAGCCCACTGTTGTAGCCATTGTGTTAATCCAACTTGTTAACAGCCTTCCTCCTTTTCACTGCCCCTCTACTTTACCCACCATGATGTCCTTTATCAGGGCCTGGTCTCTCCTGATAACATGTCTTCCATAACCTAGCAAGGCATGCATAATACAACCAAAGGAGAGGAACTGGGTGGGGGGAGTGGGGAGAAGGACAGAAAGATGATCTAAAGACATAATGGTTTTTTAAAAACATTCACAACTGAGGAAATACATTGATCTCCACCTCCGTGAAGAATAACAGACTCTAAATAAGACAAACTAGGAAAATCCACCCACAGATACACCCTATCAAACTGTTGAAAAGACAAGACAACGAAAAAGGTTGGCAAGCACACAGAAGTGACTCATCAGGTACAGGAATTCTCAATCCCATTCCCAGCTGATTTCTTAACAGAAATCACAGAGGCTAGAAGACCGTGGGATGTCATAGCCGAATTGCTGGAGAGAGGGAGGCATCTGTTAAACAGGAATTCTACTCCTGTAAAAACTATCCTTCAAAGATGACGGAGAAATAAAGACATGCCCAGGTAAGCAAAAACTGAGACTTCCTCACCAGCACATCTCCGTAAGAAATGAAATCCATCAGGTTAAAATGAAAGGACACTAAATAGTAATTCAAATCTATAAAAGCAATCAAAGGTAACTATACCTTTCTACAAAGGAAATCACAGGTAAATGTGAAAGTACTGATTTACTCTTTTTTTTAACTCCTCTGCTTTTCTGACCTAACTGACAAGACCACTGCGTAAACCAATAATTCCAAATTAATGCTGGTGGAAACACATCAAATGTGTAATTTGTGACAATAACACTATAAAATGGAGCAAAGCTTTGTTTACTATTGGAATTACATTGATGATAATTCTAACCACATTGTTAGAAATTAAAATTTTAATTATAATCCACAAGGCAACCACTGAGAAAATTTCTCAAAAATATAAAACATGTTCTCTAACCACATAGAATAAAAACTTGAACCATCTATTGCTTCCTCCCTGGGGGAGGGACAGCAGAGAAGAGGGCGGGGGGAGATGTCAGACAGTGTAATTTATGACAAAGCTATAATAAGTTGTGAATTATGAAGGGTTGATGAGGGAGGGGCTGGGGAGGGAGGGGGAAAATGAGCAACTGATATTAAGGGCTGAGGTGGAGGGCAAATGTTTTGAGAATGATGAAGGCAGCGAATGTACATATGTGCTTGACACAGTGGATATATGTATGGATTGTGATGAGAATTGTACGAGCCCCCAATAAAATAATTAAAAAAAAAAAAAAGAGCTCACAACACACGGAATCCAGGTCAGATAAACCCCTCAGGTATAGAAATGAGAGTAGCTGTACCAGGAGGGTGGAGGGAGGAAGGGGGAAACCGATTGCAGTCATCAACACACATACACACACACACACACACACACACATGGGAATGAACAACAGAAATGGTGGGGGAAGAGAGACAGTGGTCAGTGTAAAATATGAAAATAATAATTTATCATTTATCAAGGGGTCATAAGGGTGGAAGGGGGGAGGAATGGAAAAAAGAGGAGCCGATACCAAGGCCTCAAAAAGAAACTAAATGTTTAGAAAATAACGATGGCAACATATGTACAAACATGCTTGATACAAGAGCCCCCAATAAAATTATCTTTAAATAAGAAGAAATTAAAAATGTTTGAACCATCAACAAAAGGAACTGAAATGTTGTATAGATAAGTGGAAATTAATACATTCCTAAATGATTTATGAATATAAAAGAAATAATCAGAAATAGAAAATACTTCAAGCAGAATGAACTGAAGTAGAACATTCCAAAACTTACAGGGTATAGCAAAAACAGTGCTGATAGGGAAATTTGCAGTTGTAAACATCTACATTAAAATAAGTCTCCAGCCAGCAATTACCGCTCATCATAAGAAACCAGAGAAAGAAAGGCAAACTAAATCCATCACAAGTAGAAGAAAATGATGGTAAGGATGGAGATAAACGGAAAATAGAAATTAACAGAAAATCAACAAATACAAAAATCGGTTCTGTGAAAAGGTCAACAAAATGGACAAATCTTTAGCTGCACTGACAAAAAGAAATGAGACTACAAAATCAGTCGTGTAAGTGAGGACTTCACTGCTGGCATGCTAACCCAACTCACTAGCATTGAGTCGAGTCCCACCCTAATGAGGATTCAAGAGTGTAACTCTGTATGGGAGTAGAAAGCCCCATCTTTCTCCCTCTGAGCAACAGGTGGTTTTGAACTGCTCACCTTAGGTTCGAAGCCCAACATGTAATCACTACACCACTAGGGCTCCTCACTACTAATATTACAGAAATAATAAAGGGTATAAAAGAATACTGTTAACAATTAAGTGTCAGCAAATTAGATAAATGCACAACCCAAAAAACTCACCGTAGCAACTCTATAGACCTGCCCCTGTGGGTTTCAGACGCTATAAATCTTTATGGGATTCAAACTACCAAATCTGGGTTCTCAGCCCAACTCGTAATGTCACTAGACAAAATGGAAAAATTCCCAGAAACACATGGACTACCAGAACTGACACAAGAAGAATTAGAATAGCTGGACAATCAAAATGTACCAAAGAAAAACTCAGAAGCAGATAGCTTCACTAATGAATTCCACTAAAATTTGAGGAATTGAAATTAATTCCTCTCAGACTCTTTTTTTTTTAAAGAAGGGAAAGAAATACTTGCTAAATCATACTAGGTTAGTATTACCCTGATACCAAAGACAGACAAAGATAGCACAAAATAGAAAGAAAATTAAAAACCAATAAAAAACTAAACCAAACTGCCATCAAGTCAGTTCCAGTTCCTAGTGACTCTACAGGATAGAGTAGAACTGCCCCTGTGGATTTCCAAGACTGTAAATCTTTACAGTGATAAAAAGCCTCATTTTTCTCCCTCAGAGTGGCTGGTGGTTTCAATCTGCTGACCTTGTGGTGAGCAGCACAACCATATAATCCACTAAGGCAACAAGGATCTTTTAGCTCTTATGAATATAGGTGCTAAAACCTTTAACAAGACACTGGAACCAAATCCTACAGCATAGTAAAAAATCGCATATCATGACCAAGTGAAATGTGCTCTATGACTGCAAAGTTGGTTTGACGTACAAGACAATCACTTAGGGGAGTCCAGTCCCTGGAGAAGGATAGCATGCTTGTAAAGTAGAGGGGCAGTACACAAGAGGAAGGCCCTCAATGAGATGGATTGATATAGTGGCTGCAACAATGAGTTCAAGCAGAGGAACAATTGTGAGGATGGCACTAGGCTAGCCAGTGTTTCGTGTTTTCTGCTTTGTGCATAGGGTTGTTATGAAGCCCAATCATCACAATGGCAACTAGCAACAACAACAGCATCAACATTAATGAAGGACAAAGTCACATAATTATTGTGATGTAGCAACAGATAGTGACAATGGTTGAACAGCATTGTGAACGTACTAAAGGGGAAAAAACATTAAAAAACAAAACACTGAATCTCACACTTCCAAATGATTAAAACGCTGAATTTCATGCTATAAGCTTGACATGAATTGGAATCAACCTGACAGTAACTGCTACTGGTTCATCTAGTAAACATAGAAAATTTCCCAAAATACATCTATGAATAACCATCACTGGCACTAGCAACCTTTACAATTATTGCCAAAACATGGAGGTCTGCTTTTTAAGAGAATTCCACATCATTTAAGCAAAGATTTCAGCACTCACATGAAAGATGAAAGTAATGAGACAAATTCAGACCCCAGTGATTTCAGGTACTTTTCCCCTCGTCCCAAGTTGACAGCTGCTTTTGGCTTTCTAAACGACTACACAGACCCTAACTCCGTGTTGGAAAGCGCCGAGCACCATGAGCCTTTCATCCTCCTCGGCCCTGCCATTTTCCCCTGAGCCTTTGCCACCATGGAGAAAATAAGTAACCATGATGTTTACCAAATACTCGGACATTTGACCACATGCATTTTCAGCCTTCAGAAGTCTGACATCCTAGCTGCTGTAGTCTGGCATTGCCAAAAGTTTGCCTGAGACGTGTGCGCTTTGTAATTTGGATAAATATCATTCCCTTTCCAGGATAGGCACAGTCTCAGAAAGTCTAGCACAGACACTCCTTAATTCAGTTATGTCTTCTGAAGTATCTCCTAGCCTCAGTCTGGATAGTTTCCCTGAAGAAATGAAAGAGTTTTAGCAAGCATCACATTTACAGAAGGGAAAAGTTCATTTGACTTAAGGGTGTTGCTTGATAATACTTCAGTTGACTGTTTGCATTCTTTCAGCAGGAATTGCTGAAGATCCCAAACTTCAGTTTTTATCTACTGCAGGCAGTCCCTGGATTAGAAAAAAAAGTTCCAATTCTACACCTACCACTAAGCCCATTTTATATGTAAATCAGAAGAGTAATGTACAGTCGTATCTAGCATCAGTTAGGCAAGTGCTTGTCTTAATATATAGTATATAGTATATGGTTCTATGCATAAAAAACATTAATGAATCACTTGCAGATACAATAAACTATCTGGTAGGTGTCACAAAGTAGTATCTATTTATTATTATGAAACATTGTATATACCTCAATTTTTTAATATAATAGGCTTTATTGGGATTGGTTCATAACTATGTGTTGTCCATAGAACCAGATGTTTATAATCCAGGCACTGCCTATATTGGGCTGACTGAATGAATACACTAATCAAGTTTTCATGGAAACTATAAAAATATAAAGCCAAAATCCACTGCCACCCAGTCAATTTCACTCAAAGGAATATCCATAGGATATTTGGATTCCAAGACTATAAATCTTTACAGGGATAGACAGTCTCATCTTTCACCAAAGAAGCCACTGGTGGCTTCAAACTGCTGACCTCCCAGTAATCTACTATGCCACGGGAGTTCCTTAGATTTAGACGATAAGGTGAGTTTTATAGCTTGAAACTCTGGACTGGTCAGCATCATAAATTTATTAGACACCAATACAATGTTTTTCAAGTATGAAAAAAGTAAAAGAGCTATATGTCACGCGCTAGTGGTGCTATGAGTTAGTCATCGGGCTGCAAAGCACAAAGTTGGCTGTTCAAACCCACCAGCAAGTCCCTGAGAGATAGATGAAGCTCTCTGCTCCCATCAGCTCGATAGTCTCAGAAACTGAATATGGGCTTGCTAGGAATCCGGATCGACTCAAAGGCAATGAGTTTCATGTTTGGGTTTACACAGTCTCAAAATACCCACTCTCTCAAGCCACTTTTAAGGTAGAAAACTTCTATAGTCAGTTATTTATATTTCTATTGATTAAAGCATGAACTAGATCCTGTTCTAGTAGAGTTAAGATGTAGAGTCATTGTCAGGAAAGTTCGGAGTTATCAGCGATGAAGTTAGACAATGGAAGGCAAATCCTCATTTGTAAGATGCAGTAGTACACATGACCTAGTGTAGAGCCAGTAAAGCATCGGATTTCATCCTGGACACGAGTGCCTTCATGCCAGCCTTTAGGGAGTAGACGGGGTTGCCGAGAAGGGATCAGGAACCGGTCAACTCAGAGAATGATTTGTTTTGTTTTAGAGAAACAATTTTATTAAAAGTTAGATTTGTGAGAAAGGGTCATGAAGAGTTGAGCATTTCCTCCCAGGAGAAGACAAGATGGCAATTGGTAAAAGCAAGATTTGTTACTCTCAAAGATCAACAAGGACAGAAGCTAAATTGTGTACAAGGTCATGACTGCAACCGGTCATGGGCTGAGTCATTGAGTTGCCTTGCGTTAAAGTGAGGTGGGAAATGAAGCACTGTGGCCAGTGCTCTGAGTTAGAGCCCTTGCATCATAAAATCATGAGAACATTCTAGATGTGATGTTTCCTGAAAGAAGAAGAAGGCATTGTCTGACCATTAAGTCCAAGTGAACCATATCCTCTGCTATCCCAGGTATGTTGCCAATCTCTCTGCACCTGTTCTTCTCTTCCTATCTTCTGTGGCTGTTTGGCACAGAAGGCTAAGGTCCAAGCCTTTCCCTTTAAATGAGTAGTGGGGAGCAGGAAGGATAAAGTAGCAGCTGAGAAGGTGTGGGGGGCAGGGGATAAAAATGTGTAAAGGAGGACCAAGGGGGGAAAATACTGCTGCCAGTCATCTCCCTGTCACAGAGCCTTCATTTGATGCCATGAACCTTGAAGAGGTTATTTACTGTCTGCAGTTTTGTTTAAGCTAAAGAGAGGCTGGTTCTCTTTGGGATGGAGATTCAGACCTAAAAAAAGAAAAAAATTCCCCACGATTTTGTGCACAGTCTGAGCTGGTTCTTCAGCTTGTACATGTGAGACCCCATTTAATGAAAGGCACTTGGCTTAGAGCCATCTCCCTCTCTCATCTACAGTTGTGATTGTGGGGCTGGCGACATTTCTGCCACCGTCCTTGTATTCATCCAGAGTGTTTTGTTCTTACAGAAACTGGCCAGGGAAGACACGTGCTCTCTCCTGTGCTGTTCGCTCCACACCGAGGCCCAGAGCAGCCCATCTTGACCCCTGTGCAAAGGTGAGGTTACATAAGCAGAAATGGAAAGCAGTGCCATATGTTGAGGAGCTTTGGTTGCTTCTTCATTAGCCAGATGCTTCAATCCTTCCCATTATATTTTTAATCAATCATTCTTAGTTCTTTTGCCTGATGCAATGTCAATTTAATAAAAGAATT
Organism: Echinops telfairi; assembly: GCF_000313985.2. Lineage (NCBI taxonomy): Eukaryota > Metazoa > Chordata > Mammalia > Afrosoricida > Tenrecidae > Echinops > Echinops telfairi. The sequence goes on from NW_022111373.1 coordinate 85,269,143, forward strand.
GTGCTTCCTTTTCCTTCTTGACTATGAAAGCTCTCATGACCAAATAACATCATTATTTCACCTCAAAAAGATTCCCTTAGGAATTAATTATTTTAGAATCAATGTATCCTTGAATTTACAGTCCCTTTTTAAAAGAAATTATTGGTAAACCTTCCCAACAGGTTATTTTCTGTAATTGATTTGAATTGTTATGAATTGAATTGTATCCTCCAAAAATATGCATGGTAAATATATATCCTAAACACTAAGTCTGTGGTTAAAATCCAATTTGGGAAATTAGTGGCAAGGAGGGTGTGAGAGGCCTGGTAAGGGCAATGTAACCAAGAGAAAATACTGAAACCCAAATGGAGGCTGAGCAGGATAGTGGGACCAGAGGAAAGTTAAAGGAAATGGAGGAAAGAACTAGGAGGCAAAGGGTATTTATAGAGATCTAAATACAGGCATGTACATATGTAAATATATTTATATAGGATGGTGGGGAAATAGATCTATGTGCATATATATATATATTATAGGTTTCGTATTAAGGCAGCAGATGGACATTGGACCTCCACTCAACTACTTACTCAATGCAAGAACACTTTGTTCTATTAAATTGGCATTCCATGATGCACACCTTTCCGACACGATTGCTGAAGACAAATGTGTGCATAAGCAAATGTGGTGAAGAAAGCTGAGGGTGGCCAGCTATCAAAAGATATAGCGTCTGGGGTCTTAAAGGCTTACAGATAAACAAGCGGCCATCTAGCTCAGAAGCAACAAAGCCCACAAAGAAGAAGCACACCAGCCTATGTGACCACGAGGTGTAGAAGGGACCAGGTATCAGACATCAAAGAGCAAAAATTCATATCAGTGGGTGCCCACCTTCCCGATATGATCACTGAAGACAAATGTGCGCATAAGCAAATGTGGTGAAGAAAACTGATGGGGCCTGGCTATCAATAGATATAGCATCTGGGGTCTTAAAGGCTTGAAGATAAACAAGCGGCCATCTAGCTCAGAAGCAACAAAGCCCACAAAGAAGAAGCACACCAGCCTGTGTGACCACGAGGTGTAGAAGGGATCAGGTGTCAGGCATCAAAGAACAAAAAAAATCATATAATTGTAAAAGAGGGTGAGTGCAGAGTGGAGACCCAAAGCCCATCTGTAGGCAACTGGACCCCCTCCCCCTTACTGAAAGATTGTGGGGAGTAGATGAGCCAGTCAGGGTGCAGGGTAGCAATGATGAAACATACAACTTTCCTCTAGTTCTTAAATGCTTCCTCCCCCCCACTATCATGATCCTAGTTCTACCTTACAAATCTCGCTAGACCAGTGGATGTACATTGGTACAGATAGGAACTGGAAACACAGGGAATCCTGAACACATGAACCCTTCAGGACCAGTGGTGAGAGTGGCGATACCGGGAGGGTGGAGGGAAGGTGGAGTAGAAAGGGGGAACCGATTACAAGAATCTACATATAATCTCCTCCCTGGGGGATGTACAACAGAAAAGTGGGTGAAGCGAGACGTCAGACAGTGTAAGATATGACAAAATAATAATAATTTATAAATTATCACGGGTTCATGAGGGAGGGGGAGTGGGGAGGGAGGGGAGAAAATGAGGACCTGATATTAAGGGCTCAAGTAGAAAGCAAATGTTTTGAGAATGATGATGGCGACAAATGTAAAAATGTGCTTAACACAATGGATGTATGGATGGATTGTGTTAAGAATTGTATGAGCCCCCAATAAAATGATTCTTTTTTAAATCCAATTTGGGAATGAGTTTTATGTATGCTACTAGGCAGGATCAGTGTCAGGTGGGTCTTGGGCTAATCTCTTACTATAGGTAAAAAGAACAGATTAGGCAAACAGCAAACATGCAGGTTCGGAGAACCAAATCCAACCAATTGCAATCAAGTTGATCCCAACTCTCACTGATCCCAAAGGTAAAGTAGAACTGCTCCTTAGGGTTTCTAGGACTCGTAATCCATGGAAGGAATGTAAAAAATCTTTTTGGGAGCAGATGGTCTCATCTTTTTCCCTTGGAGCAGCTGGTGGCCCTGAACCACTGATCTTGCAGTTAGCAGCCCAATGACTAATCTGGGAGCAGATGAGGCAAGAAGCAGAGACAGAGGAAGAGGAAGTGCTACAGCACATGAGGCTAGCCCAGGAACAGAAGCTCAGAAGGGACAAGGACCTTCCTCCGAAATCCTTCCCTAGAGCCAGCACCTTGAGTTCTTATTTCTGACCTCCTAAACTGTGAGAAAATAAATGAATGTTTGTTGAAATCAAATGAGTGCTGTAAAAAGACATCAACATACAATCATCAATTAAATATAAATATTAGACCAAAATATCTTAGAGAAAATAAACAATTTCAGTTCACAAGATAAACAAGATATAGTTGCTCTGACAAGTACCCAAAATGAAAAGCAAGAAGACTTTTCTGAGGAAGAAATGGAATTAGAATTTCCTCAAAAAGAATTCAAAATAATGGTGTCAACATTCCTTGAATGGATTAAGAGAAAGATTGAGAAATGTTGGCACAAAGCAAGGAAAACAGGGAGGTGGGGGAAACTGCTGAAGAGTTCATGAAAACACTAGAAGAACAAACATACAAAGTGCATGAAAATTTAGGAACCATTAAAAAAACCCGTAGATACCCAGAAGATTAATACCAAGATTTCAGTCATAGATAATACCTTGAAAGAACAAAGTGTGGGTAATTGAAATTTCGTAATATGGCTCTTCTATCCAAGTCTCTGTAATTCCCACCAAATGATTAAGTGGGGATATGCAAATAGGGTGTGTGAAACTGAAATAGAAGGGATTCATCAGTTTTCATGCTCACCCCCATGGATGTAAGGATGAGCCATCTTTAAAGCAATAGTACAGAAGAGAATAAGCTCAAGGATCTTGGAAGAGCACATTCAAGATTTCCCTCTGAAGTGTAAGAGGTTGTCAAGACAAGGCCAGATACAACACAGGTTGCGGCACAGAGACCTGTA
>NW_022111373.1:85277004-85294082 GCF_000313985.2 Echinops telfairi
TATCTACAACCCTCGTGGCACAATTGCTGAAGACAAAACGAGTGCATAAGCAAATGTGGTGAAGAAGGTAGATGGTGCCCAGCTATTGAAAGATAAAGCATCTGCGGTCTTAAAGGCTTGAAGTTACACAAACCGCCATTCAACAGAGAAGCAACAAGTCCACATGGAAGAAGCACACCACTGGTGCAGTCATGAGGAGTCATAGGGACTGGGTAATAGGCATCAGCAGACACATAACGAACAAACAAAAACATTTTTGAGAACGAGGGTGGGTGGAGCAGAGATCCAAAGGCCATCTGTAGACAAGGGAGCAATCTCCCCACAGAGGGGCACAGGGAAGGGATGCCTCAACCAGGGTTCAGTAAAGCATCGAAGAAACACACTATATTTCACTGGTCCCTTGAGGCTTCCTCACCTCCCCAGTACCATGACCCCAGTGCTGCTTCTCAATTCACACTAGACCGCGGAACATGAATATAGGCAACATACACAATACGAAGACCCAGAAGGCGATCCAGGTATACCAGCATCCAAAGTAAAACCACTGTAGAAGACTGGAAGCAGGCAAACAGAGGTATCAATTTTTAATAAAGACAATTATGAAGTAAATAGAGAGAAAGGTATACTTACCGAACTTCTAAATGGAGAAGAAGCCAAGTAAATTTCAAGCTATAACAGTGTCAAAAGCGTGGAAAGAAATTAAGAAGAGGAAAATCTTAACGATTTAATAAACACTAAAACCACAGCAAGGAAGAAAATGACCAGGAACCCCATAAGCAAATTGAATTCAGTACAGAAAGTTATGTGGAACAAAGAAGCCAGAGAGCCAAAACACACAGCAAAATCCAAAGTTAAAGAATGTCAACAGATTTGTGTCACTTTTCAAGTGTTATTAGTAGTATTAGTACTTTACGTTAGAAAATATATGAAAATGCCCTACTTTGGAATTAAACCTAAGATGTTAATGTAGACATATCTAAGCCATGACATTTTATCTTTAGTATAACACACCTCATTAATGTACAAATGTATATTTCACTAAAAATAAATAAACAAATAAATGATAGCTGTATGGTTTATGTATTGGTCTTCTAAACATTTACAGATGATAATACTAACAGATAAATGAGGCTACTCTAAAATAATGAAATGAATTTCATGAGCTACTCAAGAACTTCTCTTCCATTGTTTTGTTTCCTGTCTCTTAACTCCCCTTTTTCTACATTCCATCCAAGCATCTCCCTCTTTCCATTTCCAAATGAAAATCCTCTCCTAGATGCTTCTTGGTGTCCATTATTTCTCCTCCCCCTCCTCAGTTTGGACCTCAAGCTTAGGAACTTGCCACCCCACACCGGCCTCTTTACTTGTACATACTATTTCAACCTAGCTCTTCATCCTTGATACAGGTCTTAAAGTGCAGGCTCCTCAAAGGAAGGAACGGAGTTTTTGAGAGTCGCTTTTTACAGTGCTCGAAAATAGTATCGGGAGTTATCTGAAATGCATCTTCCCGGCATTGTATTTGTAACTCGCACCAACTGCTTGGGCAGAAACATGCAACTAGAGCATATGGAGTCCAAACCTAGGGATTGGCCAGTTTTGCCATTCTGCTGGATTTAAAATAAGCCATCTCAGAAGCATCTCAGTATGGCCAAGAAAGAAGAGCTAGAAGCGGAGCACATACCACTCTGAACTCAGGGATCCCTGCATGCTCAACCTCCTTGATCCAGCAGTCAGAGAACTGTGATACCAGGAGAAGGGCAGCGAGTGGCACAGCAGAATCAAGATCCAGAGCACACGAGAGCAGTTGGCCTCCCACCTCACAGAGTAAGTGATGCTGAATGCCTTCAGGTAGTGAGGTGTCTTCAGGTGCGTAATCAGGTAAGCTAGAGAGCTAGAGCTGAGCACCTTTGGGATGAGGCTCATGGTGGAGTGGAGTACCCTTTGGGAATTTGTAACCTGTGCTAAAAAAGCTTCGCAATATTGCCTGAATCGGGCAGAGGAGAGAGGACCATATGACTGAGAGGCCACCAGAGAGAAATGAGCCTGCAGGCACAACCAAGAAAAAGCATTGCTAAATTATCTCCTGAGCACTTCTGATCCTGAATTGTACCCTGTGAACTTTCCCAATAAACCCTATACTGGTTAGCATGGTCTGTGAGTTCAGCATAGTTTTTGCAATGAATTATCAAACTCGGTAGAAAAGTAGAGAGTGCCAGGAAAGGGACGGCTGGTGTCAGCACTGGTAAGAAAGTTGGAGGTACCGGTGTGTGTGACCACTGCTTCCGAGGCATCGGACATTTGCTGAGGTGAGTTTCATTCTCTTCCCGCTTACGAAGTCAGAGGAGGTCAGCCGCTTCCCCAACACCACTTTTAAAACTAGGGCTTTTCTTAATGCTTTGAGATCATGGGGATTGTATTAGTGATTAGTCAGTGGCAGAAAACGGAGACCACTCTAGCTATATTAATTAGAAGCTGGTTTAATGGAGGAACACCTGGTTGTGCTGTTTAGCTGCCATGAGGTCAGCCCCACTTGGAGTGACATCAAGTACCATGGGATGAAACCACTGGGGTCACAGGGCTTCCAGTGGTTCACTTTCAGAAGAAGGTCACCAGGCCTTTGTCCCAAATCCATCTTAGTCCACAGGCTCTGCTGAAACCTGTTCAGCATGATAGCAACAGGTAAGCTTCCACTGACAAATGGAGTGGCTGTGCATGAATCCCATTGGCTAGGGATCAAACCCACGTTGCCCACATGGAAGGTAGGAAGTCTATGATCACTACTGCATCCTAGGGGCACTGGTAAATTGATGGTTATTGCAACTGGCAAGGGCGTTTCAAAACCACCAGCCATTCCCTGGGAGAAAGACAGGGCTTTCTACTCCTATAAAGAGTTACCATCTCAAAAATTCACAGGAGCAGTTGTATAAGGTGGCCCTCGGTCGGCATTGGCTCAATAGCAGTGAAATTGCATCCTCGGTGTCTCCTTTTCTTACTCCAGTAGAGCAATTTTTGCAGGGAAAAAAACGTATCTGATGGATTTTCAGTTGACAACCAGTGAATTTTTCTTTAAACACATGTCCTTCTATTTTTCTTCATATAACTGAGCCTTGCATGAGAAGGTGAGTCAGCTGAGTTACTCAGGAGCAATCCAATTGTTCCTGAAGAAAACAGATGGAATTGAGTTGTTTCTTGACATCTCCAGGGACAATTGAATAGTGTCTGACAGAGTTGGAACCAACTCAATTGCATTTGAAAATTTCTTCTCACTGTTCAATTGGGCTTAAAAATTATTGTGGCATAACTCAATGGCATGTACCAATTTTATTCCACATAAAAGCCAACCTAAAGGAGGCTCTTTTAAAAATCCTCAGATCAGTAATGTTAATCTATTTTTTAGGCATCAAAAAAAATCAGAAGATTCTTCTTATGGCTATAGAGAAATCCTGAGAGAATTTCCTTATACAAACAGTTTTTTAAACAAGTGAGCTTATGGCAGTTATGTGTGGCTATGTGAATGGTTAAGCACTCAGGCACTGAACGAATTTGATTTGTTGATTCAAATCAATGCAGAGGCACCTCAGAAGATAGTCCTGGCATCCTATTTCTCAAAGATCACAGCCTCTGAAAACCCTCTGAAGGGCACTGCTACTCTGACACACACGGGGTTGCTTTCAGTTGGAACCAGCTTGATGGTTTTCCTGGTAGCAATAGTACCCGGAAACAAGATACAGCCTGGGAATACAAATTGCAATGGAAATTTTCTCCCAAACAGAAATAATGAACTTATTGAATGTTTGATGTGATGCTCTGTTTCCTGTGGACCAAATATGGGCATGAAATATGTTTCTCAGGGTTCCTTCTCAATGCAGTTGAATACAAAGGATTTTATTCTGATATGCCAAGGGGCTGGACAGGAGTTTGATTTAATATGAATTAGTTTACATTTACATAAGTGGATTTCCAATTCTTTTGTCTCACTGACTCTAATTCCAAAAGCCTCATGAATTTCTCTGTTAGGTTGATAGGTAGGTTTATTGTGCCAACCTGGCCAATAGGAACATGTGGTATTAATAAGGTCGCAGTTTGATTGGAGGGCAAAGAGATAAAGACCACAGTAAGCCCTGCCCCTCTCGCTATTGCTCTCTGGTGATCGGACCAGTGCTGCTACTTTAGCTAGTTCTTTGCCTCAATTTGTGAGGTACACTACCTGTGGGACAGCCAACCTATGGATCGTGTGGCTAGAGCTTGAGGTTGTTTTGAAACCTGCTTTGCTACACTGCTGGAATACATTGCTTGAGCTTGAGGCTGTCAGAACCTGTTGTCTTGATTGCTTGCACTCCATAGCCCATCCAAGACTGTTTCAATAAGCTCCTGAGCTGCTGACTGAAGGTGACCTGTCCTGCGATTTGCTGCCTGTGGATGGACTGCCTCCCTTGCTCAAGGGAAGACTCCTTGACCTTGGACCCAGCAGCCCTCATGAGTTGAAGGACTTCTAGTACATTAACTGTTCCATGGGAGTGAGTTGAACTCAGCCCTCTCTACTGCTGTGTGGACTAATTAGCTGTTATATTCCTTTGTGCTGTATATGTATATATATAAATAATCATAAGTGTCCTGTTTTTGTTTTTCTAGAGAACCCTGTCTAATACACAGTATTTCTGCTGTTAGTATTTCTGGCTCCTTTAAAGTTGGCCACAAATAATTGAATCCAAATAGGGAATGACATGACCCAAATTAAGTACTATGAGTGTCCTCAGCAAAACAAACAGGTAGCTTGTCTTTGGTAGTTGAGGTTAGCATCTTGAGCGCCCCACCACTTGAGTAAATCTTCATCTCTCGGTTGTTCTATGGCCAATGTTCTTCCATCTCACCTTTAGCAAACTGTGTTCTCAAATACTTCATGGATGTTCAATTCTACACAGTAGGTAATGACTTAAGATACTACTCAACTTTGGAAATTTGGATTGTGCTAAGGAATAGAGCCTTAAAGTCAATAAACATCAGCAGTGGAATTTCAAACACCAGCCATGGAGGAGACAAGACTTTATTGTCATTCAATCATATTGTGTCTCCTGATCTGAATTGATCACATGATGTGTTCAGTTGTGTATATATAATTTGTATACTTTACTATATGTTGACTATAGATCAATTAAATATTTTTTTTTAATTCAAGAGAGAGCTAAATCTTCATCAAAGTCGGGGCAGAATGGATGAATCAGATTTCATCAGTGTCAGAGGTAAAATCAATAGAACTTAATGATTAATGGGATGTGAGCCAGATAGAAAAGAGTCAGTCTTGGGGATGCCAGGTTAATAATGATGCTATTAACCAAGACAAAGCTTACGGAGGAGGGATGTTGACAGTAGAGTAGATATTTGGGGGAAAGGTAATGGGTTTTCTTTTGGGATATGTTGAGTTTAAGCCTTTGATATAATATCTATTGTCATCAAGTTGATTCTAACTCATAATGATCCTATGTAGGTAGCTTGAAATGGTGTTTTGTATCTTGAAAGAGAAGAAGGGGCTAGAAATATATATAGATCCCTGATGCACTGGAATAAATGAAGTGATGTTAGTTGAAGGTTAGCCAGGAGAAAGTATTCTTTGAGAAATAAGCAGAGACCCTTTAAATGCAAGAATAAATAAGAATATGCGTACTGTGTATATATGTGTTTATACAACTATGTAGGGATATATACACACATATTTATAGACATAAACATATACACTTAAAGAAGAGGAAATTAAGTTGCATAGGGGATCTTATGGTTATCCCTCAAAAGTTTACTTGTATTTTGTTGATTATGTAAAGGCATTCAGTCATGTGAATCACAGTGGGGTAGTCTAGGTACTTTAGAGAAACGAATCCACAGAAACTCATGTATAAGACAGAGTTTTATATAAAGGTTAAGTGCGCATCAAGAAAACAACATCCCAACCCAGTGCTGCCCAATCCCACAAGTCCAACATTAACCCATATGTCCAACACCAATCCACAAAGTACTCCTCCATCTCACAAAACAGATGCAATGATACTGACTGCAAGAGGAAAGCTGAGTCACTGAATGTGTAAACATCTCAGTGCTGGCAGGGGTCTCCACACGGGTGCTCCAGCACCCAGGGCTGTATCAGGGTAGGTTCATGTGGCTTCTCCTCAGGGATGTCTTGCAGGAAATGAGCCTTGCCATCTGAAGCAGGGAACTGGTTAAGGCAGCTGCACCCTGGTCCGACCATCAGGAAGCAAGAGACCTGAGAACTTGAAAGGCGAGGCTCACAGAGCCATTTGTCCCTCCCCCCTTCAATTAACCCCACATGTGTTTATCAGCCAGGTTGGCACAATAAACCTTAACTATCTCAGTGCTCATGTGGAATCTGTTCAAGAGGCAATTACTGAAACAGAACGAGGGGTTACTGCATTGTTTCAAATCAAGAAAGGTGTGTCGGAGTTATATTCTTTCACCATTCTTACACAATATCTATGCTGAGCAAATAGTCTGAAAAGCTGAACTACATGCAGAAAAATGTGACAGCAGGAATGGAAGAAGGTCATTAACAACTTGCATATACAGGTGATCCAACCTCGCTTGCTGAAAGTGAGGGAGACTTGAAATACTGATGAAGATTTTTTAAAATACAGCCTTTAGTATAGATTACAACTCAATGTAAAGAAAACAAAAATCCTTACATACGGACTAATAGACCCTCTCATGCTAAATGTAGCAAAGACTGAACTTATCAAGGATTTCATTTCACTTGGATCCACAATCAATGCTCATAGGAGCAGTATTCAAACAAACAGCCAGTGTATTGCATTGGGCAAACTTGCTACACAAGATCTCTTTAAAGTGTTACAGAGTAAAGATGTAACTTTATGAATTAAGGTGCTCCTGACCCAAGTCATGACATCTTCAGTGATCTCATATGCATGTGAAAGTTAGACAATGAATAAGGAAGATGGACGAAAATGTGATGCATTTGAATGATGGTGCTGGTGAAGAATCCTGAAAGAACCGCACACTGCAGGAAGAACAAACACATCTCTGTCTGGAGGAAGTACAGCCAGGATGCTACTTGGAAACTCAGATGACAAGACTTTGTCTCATCGAATTTTGACATGAAGACCCTCAACGAGATGGATAACTCAGCAGCTGCAACAAGGGGCTCAAACATAACAATTGTGAGCTTGGTACGGGACTGGGAAGTGTCTCGTTCAATTGTATATCAAGTCACTATGAATCGGAACTAACCCAACAGCACCTAACAACAACAATTATATGTACACACACATATGTATACACACATACAAGGGGATAGTGTTTTCACAGGAGACCAGATAGGGGTGATCATTAGGATCAGGGAGGAGAATTTCATAGAAATCAATGATTTGTGCAATATCTCAAGATGCTTGGATGAAATGCAATATCGTAAAATTCTCCCCGCTTTTGCCTGTCTTCTGGGCTTCCCTGATGCTATAGACCAGGGGTTGACAAACTGGCTCAGGAGCCATGTGCAACTCTTTCAGTATATATATGTTACTCTGAAATAAAATAGAACATTTTAAAGGATAGTATTCATATACAGGTGATTTCATTTGCTTGTAAAAGGACATGGATGTCTCTAGAATAATTTTTTTATTCTTGTCAGGGACAGAATTTGGTCTTCTGTCTCGGAAGTTGGATGGCCCCTGCCATGTAAGCCATTGAGAGGAAGACAAAGGGCACGTTTGGGCAGGAAACAAGGCCTCTTGGAGAGGAAAGCCGGGTTCCAAATCCAGGCTCCAGCTAAGCGAGTCAGAGGCCCTCTCTCACCTATATGAGATTTGTTTTCCTCATTGAGGAGATAAGTTAGTTGAAATAGTTCATCTTTAAAGAAAGCAAAGAGCACTCATAGCTTTCTGTACTTTACAATCTGCTGCAACTAAACAGCATACATGAGATGCAGGACTTGCATCCAGAACTTGGAGATGAAGGGAATTCATCAAAGCTGCCATAGCAACAATGTATTTAACAATTAATATGTGTAGTTTGGGTGTCCATGCATCAGAATGGACAACCAAAACCATCAGCAGAGTTGCTAGGCCATTAACTTCCTGTGATGTCACACCTGTGCATGCTGGCAAAGGCAAGCCACCCCTTCCTAATACTCCCTTGATTGCCAGGGAAGGGCAGTGTAAGTTAGAGCATAAGAGGTGTTCTAGATCCAGTCTGCCTGGGATTCAATACTGGATCTTCCACATTGGAGCTGGGTCATCTGGAGATGTTTACTTCTCTGTAACCATCTTGAGATGGTACACTTCTCTGTGACTCTGTTTCTCAATCTGAAGAATAAGGCAAATCACAGACATGCTGTGAACAGAAAATGGAAATTAAAAAAAAGAAAACTTTTTATGACAAGGTTCGGCACGTGCAGCACCCTAATGAATCTTAGTGTTTCTGAAGAAGAGCATGGGATTTGGAGGACACACACTGGTCCACACACACTGAACGGCGTCTTGCTCCTGTAGGCATGTTGAATCTTCGCATACATAGACAATGATGTACTCATACAACCATGATCTTCTCTTGGAAAAACTCCTAAGTTCAATTAGCATCTTCCGTTCAACTAAACAAACCGTGGAAAAATCCCAACTGCTTCAGTGATTTCATTGAGATGGTTGCAGTTAGAGGGGGAAAACCCTTTGAAAAGAAACCAAAAACTCACCACAGACATATGTCATGGTTGGAACCCCAGGAATTTCAAAGACATTTGCTTCTTTTTGGAACAATATTTCAGCGATTTCACAAAACTGTTTTTTGAGAAGTGGATTTGAGAGGAAGAAATGCGTTATTTGGAGGATGATTGTCTCATCTCTACATCCTGAAACGGATCTGAGCCCTTGCTTAGATTCTGTTTACAATGGCCAGTATTTTGTGGAGAAATAAAAGGCGCTCTTAAATCACTAACAAAAGAGAACATCGGAGAAGACGTGCCAGAATAAACAAGAAGAGGTCATAAATATTCTGTGTGGTTTTGGGGCGCGGGGATCTGTTCCTCTATAGCAGCTACTTCATTTGGTCAAAATCCCGTGGAAGTGAAAGCTATGAGAAGCAGCAGGGGTGTGCCAGCGTAAAGGTGGTTCTTTCGGATTGTTGGGAGGCGCCATCAAGTCGGCTCCAACCCATAGTGACCTTACCCACAGCAGAATGAAGCACAGCAGGGCCCTGACCACCTTCACAAATGTTCTTATGTTTGAGCTCATCTTTGCAGTCACTGTGCCAACCCGTCTTGTCAAGGGCGTTCCTTTGTTTCGCTGCCCCTCCACTTGACCAAACATGATGTCCTTCTCCAGAGACTGGTCTCTCCTGACTACATGTCCAAAGAATGTTAGGTATAGTCTTGCCGTCCTTGCCTCCAAGGTGCACTCTGGTCTTCCTTATTCCAAGACACATTGGTGTGTCTTGTTATCAGTCCATAGTATTTCAATATTCTTCGCCAGCACCACAAACTCAAATGAAGCAATTCTTCTTTGGCCTTCTTTATTCGACGTCCAACTTTCATATGTATATGAGGCCATTGAAAATAACATGGCTTGGGTCAGGCACAATGCAGAGAAGTTAATTAAACATTTTCAAGGCCTTCACTCAAAACAAGGTAGCAGACAGAGACAGAGACCAACCCACGGGGTTTGCCACTCATGCCTCCAATGTCACCTCCATAGACAGGCGCTCCTCCATTACCCAGTATGAAATGATTCCCACCTCCATACACAGGCCCTTCTTCATCAGCCAGTATGGAATAAGTCCCTTGTTGTCAGCAAACTTCTGGTTTTCTTATTCTTTAGAGTTCTTTTCTTTGCTGGAAAGCATCATATGGATTGTTTGCTTTCTTGCTTATCATCTCTCCATTAGAAAGTGACTCCTGGAAGGCAGGGACAAGGTCCGTTTTGTTCCCGGTTGTGTCCCCAGTTCCTAGAACACCTAGAATATTGGATGGCCTATTAACATGTGTTGGATGAATGAATAAATAAATAAATGTAGTCATTATAGTGATCATTCTAAGTAAGCCTTTGGATAAATTCAGTGATAGATATATGTATGTATACATAGAGAGAGACAGAGAGACAGAGAGAGAGAGAAATTGCTCACCTGATCAAATTGATAGGAAATTGACCAAATAAATCAGTCAAAGCAATAAAAAGTGAGCAATCCAAGAATTTCATACAAAGAGCCTAGTCATCCAGACTATAGATTCTATTTTTCACAGAGATTTAAAAGTATCTTACAGTTATACCTATTAGATAATTTGTTCCTCTAATTGTTTGCATCCACAGTCACAGCTAGTAATAGAAAAACAATACATTGCCGACGAATTACGGTATTGAAGCAAACTGTTTGGTCTAGACCCCTGCAAAGCAAATCAAGGGTTTAGGCATTATGGAACTATTGACGTGCATGAGCCCAATGTATTGGCCATTAATCAACGGATGGGGAGCTGGAGCAGGACCTGTGGCACTAGACCTCACTACCTGACTTCCCCTCATCTTTAATTACTAAGAAACATCGTTAGAGTTTGGGAGATTCTGATTCTTACTGAGTCCTTGAAAAGCGTCTTGGCATCATTCATTCATTTGAGAAATGAATCTTGGGAGAAGATATAGAGAAAGAAGGAAATAGGGAAGTGGAAGAAAGAAGGCAGACTGGTTGGCAGAAAGTAAAATATATGCCCACCAGCATCCACTCTTAAAGCAAATCAGAGCAAAATAAAACCCAATTCCCGAAAACACAAAGCATTTAAAATGAAAATAAAACGGTATCTCCAAAGTATAGTCCTGGCAGGAACATACAAACGGAATAGCCAAGGCGATGCCCTGAGTGTTTCCATTAGGAAGAACTATAAACACTCTGGCAACTGACTCTACTGTTGGAAAAAGTTTTCTCCAAAATACATTTTAACAAATGCACTGAGAATGATACGCGAGAATAGGTCTTTTAATGTGAAAAATGTGTCATTTTCTTGAGATAAACTCTTTGTTATTATAAATGTAAAAACAGAATATTCCAAACAAAAAATCCATTGAAGTTAAGCACCCATTCCTTGCTAACCAAAAGGTCGGTGGGTTAGGACCCACAGGAGAAAATGGAGGCAATCTGCTTCCATAAGATAATAGCCATGGAAAGCCTATGGAGTAGTTCTAGTCTGTCCTATAGGGTCACTAATGAAAAGCAAAAACCTTCCCCAAAGCCACAAGATGACTTTTGTTCATAAACAATGGTGATGATTATGGTTCATAACAGGTGTAATTTTTTTTTTAGAATCCTTTCTTTCAAAGATTAGCTTATATAGAATCAATGCCAGTTCTGTGCAGTATGCTGGAAAATATCAGCATTCAGGACCAAAAATAAATGTTGTGGCAGGAAGGGGCTGGTGGCAAGAATTAATTTGTGAATTGAGTTCAGATCGCTCACTGTAGAGTGATGAAGAGCTGTAGGGGAGGGAAAGGGTGGGCAGGAGTATTATTTTGCCATGCATTCAATGTTCTTCCATATTTTATAAGTATTTGATGGATGAGAGAATTAATATATTTCCATTTTGATAATACATATCAGGCTCTATGGTAGACATTTTATATAACTTATTTCATTTTAGCTTCACTGACCACAGTCCTACGTGGTGGATGTTATCCTGTTTTATAGATACTAGAAGCTGAAGATATTGAAGCTGAAGATGAAACAGCCATTGAGGAGTAGAACTGAAAATAGCAAATATATGCTGGTCTTAATTTGCCAATTATTAGACACCCTCAAAGCAAGAGATTTGAACCAAAGTCAAATGACTACTGAATCAGAACCTTAAGATAGTAGTCATCTGCTTCTTCTCATACCAGAGTGTTTCAGCCTTAAATCCAAGAGAGGATTTCAGTTCCTTTAATCTGCTACAGGTGTGTTTAAGGTAAAATCTGAGGTTTTCAAATATGAATCTTCTTCTGGTGTGACCTATGCAGGATGTTGTGCACCTCAAAAGGACAGTCTGAAGTCTTGATTATCCATAATATGGCCTGGGCCACCACGGGCTGGATATAAACTAATCAAAAGTGCCTGATTAGGAACATGATACACGACATACTCTCCCATTAGAGATCTATAGAGTTATGGTGACTGGAACAATAGTATATGCAGGAACTGATGGGTCCTCTCTCTCTGCTCCCATCATGAGAAACAGACCCTAGTTGAGGTGAGGCCTCTTCTGATAAAGTGACTTGCTATTCATAATCTCCTTGATTTTTGTCATGCCTTAGGTCAATAGGCATTGTTAATGAATGAGCATTACTGAAAATGTTGCCCTTTCTCCAATCCTCATTGTTTGCTTAGTGTTCAGTCATTTAAATATGAAACCTGAACAAGTCAACAATCCATATATTTTAGTTTAAAAAAAGCTATCTTATACACATATACTTTCCTTTTCTCAGTAGAATTTTAAATTTTATACCATTGACTAAATTCATATTATTAATAGAATACCTTGTGCTTCATGGGAAATATTTATGATATTCTCTAATAAAGTGATAATGCTATCTCTAAAGAGACCAGGGACATATGTAAACTGGAGACATATTAATGATCATGTACTTTGTCATAATTCCTAATCTAAAAATAATTAGTTCTTATGATGTGGCCCTAATCAAGACTTGCTCTCAAGAAGAGATCACTGAGGGCATGGGAACTATAGCAAAGTGTGGTGAAGAAGTCAAATGATGCCCAACTATGAGTTCAAAGAGTGCTTGGGGGCTAAAAGATTTGTCTTAAAACAAGTAGCCATCCAAGTGAGGTGTCAGCTAAGTCCACATGAAAGAAGCACACGATCCTGTGTGTTACAGTGGTTGCATGTAATAAAATCCAAGATCAGAAGAGGTAATCATATTAGAGCTTAAATTCTGAGCACCTGGTTTGCAGAAGGCTACAGTTGACTGTAAAACCCCCAAGTCCATTTGTTGAGTTCCTGTGTGAATTAAGCTTCCAGCAAAACCCTCAGAGCATTAAGCTAGAATGTGAATAGCCTTGCATATCAGACAGAGTGCACTGAAAAAAGGATTAACGCAGATGGATTGTTATTGTTGTTGGATGCCACAGAGTCCTTCCCAACCTGTAGTGACTGTACGTACAAGAGAACAAAACACTGCCAGTCCTCTGCCATCCTCACAATTGTTCTTAAGCTTGCGGCCATGCTTGCCGTCACTGTGTCAATCCATCTTGTCAACGTGCTTCCTCTTTTTTGCTGCCCCTTCACTTTATCAAGCATGATGTCCTACTCCAGAGACTGGTCTCTCCTGACAATATGTTCCTAGTAGGTGAAACGAAGTACCCCTATCCTTACCTAAGGGCTGTCTGGCTGTTCTTCCTCCAAGAATGGAAAAGTCAGATTCTTGTCTCATGTAAAGGACGGACCACAAGGGGGTACCAAAAGAAAACCAGAATTGCACTGGGTGGAGCAGCATTTCATAGTAATGCATTTTTCCCACCAAGTGAGCATCGAGCAACTTGCTCTGAGTTAGTGCACCCAGTGGCATCGCCTGGGAAGGTTCTTTCTGGTCACAGTGAATTTTGTCGTGAAGGCAATTTTACTCAAATCTCATGTTTTGTGATGGCTGACTTAAGAGAACAGTGTGAGGCTGTGAAGTTTTGTTTCCTGCTCAGGAAAAATGCTGCAGAAACTGTTGTGATGTTGAACACAGCTCACAAGGACAGCACTATGAGAAAAATGCAAGTGTACCAGTAGTTTTCTAGCTTTAAAAAAGGTGAAATGTCGATTGATAACAAGCCTCATTCTGGACATCTGTCAACTTTCGGAAAGTACAAAAACATTGACTTGCAGTACATTTGGAGTTTGTTCCACCAAGTCAATCTGAAAAGATTGCAAAACAGTGTGTGGCAAAAAAGACCTGATATGTGGCAGATGGGATAACTGTTTTGCCACCATGACAATGCACCTGCTCACGCAGCCATCTCAGTGTGCAAGTTTTCGGCCAAAAAAAGCATACTTCTCTTGCCCCATGCACCATACTTACCTGAACTTGCTCCATGCAACTTCTTTTTGTTTCTATGTATGAAGATGGACATGAAAGGACAGCGATTTGACAATGTAGAAAAGGTGAAGAAAAAAATGAGGGAGGTGCTGTCAGCCAACCCAATAGATGAGTTTGAAAAATGTTTTTAGAACGGAATCACAGATTTGCCCAATGTATTAAGTGTAATGGAGAGTACTTTGAAGGTGATAAGGTTTTTTAAAAAATTAATTAATACATAACTGAAAAAAATCCAGTTTTTTTTGGGGGGGTACCCCCTCATATCTTAACTTCAGAGTAAACCAGTCCTGTTGTGCCTTAACTACCTTGTTCCCTGAAGAGGGCAAGAAGAGAATATGATCGAGTGTCAGGGCTTCAGACTCATCTGTTCCAGTTCAGCCCCCTGCTGATAATTTGTATTTCTACCCCAGATAAAAGATGTACACTGCAATAAGATCACCTTATGTATGCACACTTCTCTAAGTATCACTGAGGAGTTTATGACAATCACAAGGGGATCTTTTTAAACTGTAGATTCTGATTCTGTATATCTGGAGTGAAAATGCTAATTATCACTAGACGTCAAACCAGAAGAACAGGTTCAAAGGCCTGGGTAGAAGACAGCATTGGTCAACTTTGACCAGTTTAATCAGAATGCTGTCTGAGTGCAGGTGAATCTTGGGCACTCAGTAAAGTGTCTGCTGAATTTCCAAATCATCTAATGCCATAGTTTCATATTTGGGGCATTATAGTGGATTTGGGAGTCCCTGGGTGGCACAAATGGGTAAGTGCTAGAAAACTAATCAAAAGATTGGTGGCACACACTCTTTCAGAAGTGCCTCAGAAGAAAGACCTGAAAAATCTGCTTCTGAAACAACAGCTTTGAAAACCCTTTGGAGCACAGTTCTACGCTACAACATGCGGGATAGTAATGAATCAGAGTCTACTGGACAGCAGCTGCTACGGTGGGTTCAAAACTACCCAGAGACATTAGTGTTAACTCTAACTTTAAACAATTTTTATTTGGAAACTACCACCACTTGACATGCTGGAGTGGTTTGTGTATTGCTGTAAGGCTGGAAATTTTGCCACTGGTATTCCAAATGCCAGCAGCACCACACATGATGGACAGGCAGGTTTCAGGGGAGCTTCCAGACTAAGACAGAGTAGAAAGAAGGAAGGTGAGCCCCCTATGTATACTCACTGCCACTGAGTCAATGCTAGTGCATAGCGACCCCTGAGGGTTTCTGAGACTAACTGTTTACGAGAGTAGAAAGCCCAGTCTTTCTCCCACAGAGCTGCGGCTGGTTTCAAGCTGCCAACCGTATGGATCGCAGTCCAATGTGTAACCACTACACCAAGGCTCCCTCTCTATGTAGAGTCAACACTTATATTGTTGGGAGGGAAGACCTATTTGCAATGAGTAAGTTTTCGGTCTTACAAAATTCTATCATGTTATTCACCAGGTCACTAATCCCTAAATTGAAAATGTAATGAGTATCCCCATAACATTGCCAGATCCATGGTCAGAAGATGAGGCCCTTGACTTGGAAGGTACTCGGGATACGACTGGGGAAGAGCTGTCTCCTCAAGTAGAGTTCATCGTAATGATGTGACTATCCTAGAGCTTCCAAGGTGTTCTTTTGCTGAAGCAGCATGGCTCAAAATGAGAGGAAACAGCTGAGAACATCCAATAGGACGACTTCCAATAGGAAGGTGGAATGTTAAGAAGTATGAATCTAGAAAAATCAGGTGAGAAAGGTGGAACCCATCACAAGATTTGATATATAGCACCCCCAAGGGGATGAATAACAGAAATGTGGGTGAAGGGAGACAGTGGATGGTGTAAGATATGAAATAATAACGATATAGAATTGATCAAGGATTACCGAGGGTAGAAGGGTGGGGGAGGGAGAGGGGGAAAAGGAGCTTATATGGGCTCAAGTAGAAAATGTTTTAGATGATGATGGCAACATATGTACAAATATGCTTGATACAAGTGATGTATGGAATGTTATAAGAGCTGTAAGAGCCCCCAATAAAATGATTATTTTTTTAAAAAAGAAAGGAACATTTCTTATAAGACATAAAAAAATCAGAAGTCATCAAAAATGAAATGGAAACATAAAAGATAGATATCCTAGTCATTATTGAGCTGAAATGGATGGATATTTTTAATCAGAGTCATACATCTACTGACAGGGATGACAAATTGAAGAGGAATGATGGCTCAATCATTGTTTAAAAGAACATTTCAAGATTCACGCTGAAGTAAAGCGTTGTCAGTGACAGGATAAGAACCTTCCACAGACAAGAAAATCCAGTTAATATGACTAGTATTCAAATTTATACACAACCACTAAAGGCAAAGGTGAGGCAACTGAAGATTTTTACCAACGTCTGCAGTCTGAAATTGAACAAATATGCAATCAAAATGTATCGATAAGCACTGACCACTGGGATGGGGAAGTTGTAAACAGAAGAAGGGTCAGCAGCTGGAATAAATAGCCTTGGAGATGGAAATGATGTTGGAGACAACAATAGAATTTTACAAGACCGATGACTTATTCATTGCAAATACTTTTTTGTTAACAGTAGAAATGGTGACCATCCTCGGGGGCCTCACCAGATGGACTACACAGGAATAAAATCAACTAAATTCATAGAAAGAGACTATTATAAATCAGAACAAAGCCAGACATCAACTGTGGAACAGGTCATCAGCTGCTCATATTTACGTTCAAGTTGGAGCTGAAGTAAATTGAGCCAAAGTATGACCTTGAGTTCAGAGATCATCATAAAAATAGATTTGCTTCTTCCATGACGCTCACCTTCCTGACACGATCGCTGAACACAAAGCAGGTGCATAAGCAAATGTGGTGAAGAAACCTGATGGTGCCCAGCTATCAAAAGATATAGCGTTGTGGATCTTAAAGGCTTGAAGGTAAACAAGCAGCCATCTAACTGAGAAGCAACAAAGCCCACATGGAAGAAGCACACCAGCCTGTGTGATCATGAGGTGTTGATGGGATCAGG
>NW_022111373.1:85294976-85296143 GCF_000313985.2 Echinops telfairi
CCTCCCAATTACCTCTCAGTCCTGCAAGGTTTCAGGAAGGCCCTGGTTCTGGTCATGCAGGTGGACGAGCAGGCCAGCAAAGAAACCAGCAGCAAGAAATAGCTCCAGTGATGACTGCAAATAAATTTGAAAATAATGTAAGTTTCCCACAAACTTTATGAAGACCCCTTGTATATATATTACACAACGTTTGCCTGTTCAGCTATTTACAGGTTGAAGCCTTATTGACAGCAATAAAAATAATCTGTTTGCAAGCTAACATTCCATCATCCATGTAATTTTTCCATCACCCCTACCCTCCACCCCCCACTTTCTGTATACTGACCATAGTAACCACTAATACACTTTGATATCTATACCAAAAAAAGAGAGAGTTGTATGAGCCCCCAATAAAGTGATCTAAAAAAAATAGATTTGCTGCATTGACCACTAATACCCAAAGATCAGATTGCTTGTGAGATGAATCAAGGCATTATACAGGAAGAAAGCAAAAAGACATTAAAAACATCTAGAAAAGGATCAAAAGATCCAAATGGGTGTCACAAGAATGCTGAAACTTTCTCTTGAAGGAGAGCTAAAGCCAATGAAAGAAATGGTGGAATGAAAATTGAACAGAAGAATTCAAAAGGTAGCTTAGAAAGAAAAGTATTTTAATGAAATATGCAAAGACCTGGCATTAGAAAACCAAAGGTAAAAACATACTGGGCATTTCTCAAGCGGAAAAAACAGAAGAAGAAATTCAAGGCACGAGTTCCAGTAGCGAAGGATTCTATAGGATGGGTACTGAAGAATGCAGGAGGCATCAGAAGAAGATGGAAGGGATGCACCAAGACAATGTAACAAAAAAATTGGACAATGTTTATGTTAGACAGGGCTCTCTAGAGAAACAAAGCCAAAATGCTAATAATTTTATATATGTTTATATAGATAGATAACATAATAACGTAAGAAATAAACAATTCATCTATAAAGCAGTACAAATAGCTCAGTGCAAACTCACTCTCGTGAGACAGCTGTGAGACACTAACAGTCCTTCAAGTCTTGAGGACCACTGGATAGTCCTCTGTAGAGCAATTCAGGCTATCCAGGCACAGGCAGCAAACAGTAAGGCAGGTAGGTCACCAACAGTCAGTCAGATGACAGGGTCTGACAGTCCTCAACTCAAGA
>NW_022111373.1:85297439-85317325 GCF_000313985.2 Echinops telfairi
AAAGACTGTTAAGTATGCCATAGACTGCCAGAAGAACAAATGCTCATTCTTGGAAGAAGAGTACCATCAGAATGCTCCTCAGTCGTGAGGAGATAAGACGGTCCCGTGAACTTGGGGCGTGTCATCAAGATGGACAGTGCATCATGCTTTGGTAGAATGGAAGGCCATCCAGGAAGGGCCATGAGACGGACTGACACAGAACGATGGGGAGGTTGGCTCAGAACCTGGCAGCGTTTCCTTCTATTGCGAGTGAGGTCACTGTGAATGGGTATCAACTTGACGGCACCAAGAACAGCACTTGAAAACAGATGGAAAGAGGGAAATCGAGGTGGCTACAGTCAGTTCACATAGTGAATTACATCGAGATTTATTTAGTCAGGTTAACTCGAGCAAAACAGCTTTGGAAATAAAAATGTTAAGTAAGGTAGAAAGAAAAGTGGGATATTTATTGCCCCAGATATAAAATAGAGACTTGGGGGGAAAAAGAGAAAAAGTGGAGGGAAGGGGAAATTGTTCTGGTCTGTTTTGCAGTTTAGGTTATACACCCCTTGATTTCTCCCTGATGGTGAAATAGAATGTGCATTTCAAGTTGGCCAATCCCTTGACTGTTTCAAGGAAATGTGGTAATAAGACATTGGAAGAAGAGACCTAGGGAAAAAGTAGAGAAAGGGGGTAAATCAAAGAGACCTAACGAATGAGTGTATAACGACAACTGTAAATGAGACCCAAGGAACATGCATCTGTGGTCTACGTGAGGGGCAAACCATTGCATAAGGGGCCTTTGGAGAACTGTGAACCCTGCCTGCCATTCCATCCTTTACACAGAAATGCAAGATCAGCAGGAAACAAGCAGCGAGCTCCTCTTGGTGCATTTGGATTTGTGTAGCCTTGCGCTAGCTGCTTATAAATGCCTTCTGAGTCCACAGCCGCGTCACCAGCAATATGAACCCGTAATGCTGTAATACATGCAGCAAGGGAACAAATGAAAATCAAATGGGAAAAGGCAGAAGAACTTCATGCTGAGCGTCAAGAGACAGGGGAAGCAAAAACATAACCTTGTAATGAAGTGATTGAAAGATTGCTAAGACATCCCAGGTACAAGATAAATCATCGTCTCAACAACATGATTGCCTGATTCCCTGACAGGCAATACAGCCAGGTGAACCTCTCCTTTTCTGAATAAAGCAATCTCGTCCTCAGACAAGAACAATTTCACTATACATTGCAGAGGCTGTGAGAAGTGGCACTTTGGATAAGGAATTGGAAGTGTCTGTTCAATGTTGCCCCAGCCTGCCATCTTTCCTGGGCTCAGGACACTCCCTGTGAGAATTCTTTCTTGTTGTTCCAACCATTCCAGCTCCCCACTCCCCAAACTGGCAGTGGGGATATGAACCTGTTGGAATTCACCAAAGCAGTCCCTGTTATTTGGTCATCAAAAATGCCATTTGGGTTTCGATTGCGGTCAGCTTAGGTCTAGTGTATCGGGTAGAGTGGCTGTTTTTTGCTTTCTGTCCAGAGACCCAGGCACACACGGCTACTGGCTGGGTCGGTGATGTGGAATTCTCTCTGTGGAACTGCAAACAGCGGGGTCTTGGCACATAAGTGGGGTTTGACTGGCGGTGAAATTGAGTGTGCATTTTAAGCAGGTGATTGGCTTTGATGACTTTAGTGAAAGGCTATCCTGAGGAGAGGTTTTGAAAACCAGAGGGCAGGGCTGGTCATTAAGCCTGAAGAGTTGCCGAATGGCACCGAGGGCATTCACAGACTTCAGCCGTCATCATATGATTATCTACACATTTCCATTATCGGGACTTATTTCCAAAAGAAACTCAGATTGTTTTAGAAACGTAAGTTCCTTAATCTTGAGCGTATCCTTAGGGGCTCTATTTAGAGAGAAAATGAAGGGCTAGCAAGGTGACACTCCCAGCTTCTGATCAATGAGCAAATGAAGGAGTAAAATAGGCATAGAACCCAGGTACCTGATTTTTCATCCAGGTTGTACCCAAAAAAAAGTCTCCTGGTGGCTATAAAATGTGGTCTAAAAGATGAGGAAGGTGAACAGTGGGGGTGTGACATCACCAACTTGGCCTGGGAGCAGCATCTGACTTTCTCGGACTTCATCAGCGGGGTGGAGACTCAAGGTCACCATCGACCCAAGGTCAATCCCTATGAGGCAGAGGTCAGATACTCTCTGTCTCCACTCTCTTTCTTCCTTCTGCCAGTTCTGATCCCAACCATCACCCGCCCACCCATGACATCCCGACTTTCCTGTGGGGTTCAGTCACTCGTTGCAATGGCCACCCAGAACCCAGAGGCTCTACTTACAACTGCGGTGTGAGAGAAGTTAACAGGCTACAATTCAGTAAGAAATGCTTAAGGAAACAGTTCTCCCAGTCAGGGGTGCCTTTTTCCTGTTGTCCCTCTGGTCCAATTCTGTGGATCAGCAAGCCTGTCTGTCCCCATTAAGTCCCGGGAAGCATCCTACTCTGTGAGGAGCCTCCTGCCTGAAGGCACTCGACTTGACTTGCTCTGCGGGCTCGACGTTGCCCTTGTCTCCTGCTCTTAGTTTCTGCTGCCGCTGCTCTGCCGCCACCACTTCACCTACCACTCCTCTGACATCACAGCTCTGTCTCCTGGATCAAGGAGGTTCAGCATGCAAGGATCTTGGGGCCCAGAAGATACACCCCTTATCTTGCTCTTCTTTCTGGATGGTAGTAATACCTCCACTTCTGCTTCTGAGATGGCTCATTTTAATGCTCAGGAGTATGATTAAATTGACCAATCCCTTATTTAGAGTTCTGCCCTATTTATATGTTTCCTCTCGGTCCTTGGATTGGAGTTACAAAGACTATGGCTAGAAGAGCCATCTCAAATAATGTCCTGTGTCACACTGTCGCCCTGTCTCCTGGGCCCTAGAGTTCTGAAGGCAGGAAGCGGGTGGGCCGCAGGTCACTGAGAGATGTCTGGAATTTCTGGAAGACATTTGCTGCAACCTGGGAGTGGATGTTGCAGTGGAAATCCTGAAATATCTTCCTCTGTCTCTTTCTGGGGTTAGCTGGGGGAAGGGCGAACTTACGAAGGTCAGGGCAAACTTAAGAAGGTTAGGAAGTGCAGCGAGAAGAAGCTCACTGCTGGAGATAAGGGACCCAGCTCATGCCCATGAAGCTAATCATGTAATTCCTGCCTGGAGGCAGCGAGAGAGCTAGAGCGGCCTCTAGCCTGCTTAGAGTGCAGGGTCTTACTCCTGAAGGCACAGGCCACGGTCCAGCACCACAAACATCAACCACGAACCTGATAGAAGCACACTCCTAGGTCCCTCCCAGACCTACAAAATTGGTCTCTGCTATTAACAAAAGTTCCGCGTGATTTGTATGCATATGAACGTTTCAGACTCAATTCAGAGCAGCAGTTGGATTGCTAGAACCTACTACATGAGATCCTTGGTTCTCTACGTAACCACCCCCCACCCCCGTGTAACCACAGGCACGCTACTAATGACTAAGAGAAAGAATCCACCCAACATGGGTATTAAGAACCATGCAGCAAGTGCTCAGGAATCTTACCTTTGGATTCCCTCTTGCCACTCATTCGAATGTACTTTTATATGGATTGTAGTATGAAGGATTTGGAGACTAACACACTGATGTGCTCTGACACCCCACTTTGTCAGGGGTGCCTTTCCTTTCATACCCCACCTCTTGCTGTGGATCTTTCCAGTCAACCAACCCCCACCCCCCCAAATTTGTTTGGGGATGGCTTCCACCCCAAAGATCACTGTAGGGGCGCAAGAGGCTGCAGGAACTGGACTCAGCCCTTGATCCTTGGTTTAGCTCTGTTCTGAGCCACCCCAGTTCCCACTAGGCCGTGATGCTGCTCAGAAAAGCGTCTGTAAATAAAACCATGGGCTAGCCCTGCCACCCAGCGCTCTGTGGCAGAGCCACTGTCAAAGACCAGTCTTGTCAGGAAGGTTTGGAGCTAACCTGGTTTGTGACAAACAGAGACATAATGGGATGAAGTAGGCTGCCTGCTATTTCATTGACCTTTATTTAGCACGCAGAGGTTTTGTATAAAAACACGCTTGCTACTAGAATGAATTCTGCCAAGCAGGTAAAGGCCAATCCAGATTGGGCTATTCATAAAAGATTGCCCTTTCTTTAACTACCAGGGAAAAGGTTTATAGGAAAAGGCCTGCTTTGATCCATAAATCCTGACTTGGCTTTATTCAGGTTCTCAGCAGGCATCAATTAAGTCGTGGAGGGTAGACCACTTCCTATTTGGCTCTCTACTTCAACTGCAGGCGAGTCTCCCTGGCCCCTAGCCAGCCAGAAGGAATCACACCCCAAGTTTCTCAAATCTCAAATTAACTTTCCAAGGAAAGCATGCATTCCAGATGCCCTGGTACACATTTCTGAGCATAATCTTGAAATCACAGTGCTTTCGTCTTCCTTGCCTCTGGCCTTCCTTCCCACCATTGGAAAGGGGCCAGAACTTCCAGGGTTCGGGTCTGAAAATTAGCAGCCGTCAAGGAAAAGAGATACGGGCTTTATTAAACCATCTGTTTACCAGACCACAACCTGGACACGGAAGACTTCCGGAGCTGACAGACAGTATATGCTCTTGAACAAGTGAGGCCCACAGCATTATTGACTGACCCCCAAGTCCCCAGCTGCACCATGATTGTGGTGCTTCCTGATACCCTTCTCCCACACCATTCCTCAGCAACCCAGCTCCTCTCAAGAGCTTCTGTCAACACCCTGGTCACAATAACGGACTGGGCTCTATTGCAGTCCTGGAAGGCCCACTCTGGGGTAAAAGTCCAGAAACCCCCTTACCCCGAGGCTTGCCTTGGAGTGTAGGCTGCCTCTTTGTGGCCAAGTGTAGACCCTGCAGATGTTGCTTGTGCAAAGGTTGCTTGTCATTAACGGGCACACACGTTGATAGCGGGATCAGATGTAACAGGAAGAAATAGGCTTCCTGCTGTTCTCCTGCCATATTGATTCAGGTGGAGTGGGGTGCCTGTTTATATCAGTGTAAAACAGCTGTCACGTAGCACAGCCAGCCATAAAGAAGAAAAACTAGTGACAAAGGGAGGGCGGAGATGACTGAGATTGAAATATTTAGTAGGCGAACAGCACACACACACACACACACAAACACAGATTTTGTTATTCCACTTGTTAAACATTCAACTTGGTAAAGTTCTAGTAATAAAAAATATGAATCGTATAAATGGTTGGGCTTTGGCTTTCTCAAGTAAAATCAGAGCTGGCAAAAGCGCTGTGCGGACAGCTTTGCAGGGAGAAATAGGCGAAACGCAGCTGGTTTGAGGGTCTCAGCACAGTTCCTGTGAACTGAACCACTGTTCATGGCTCATCATGGGTGTGCTGACATCTCCAATTATGCAATATCTGGGTGCCTCTTAAACCCTGACAGGGCCACTGGGAACCGAACAGAAACATCTACAGCATTTTCAACTTCCTTCTCTGTGGTCCACAAAAGCCCCAGCCAGCCTGGTCTCTGTCTGTGTAGATGAAGATGGTCCGGAGCATTGCTGGCTCCCATTAGCACTCTCCTCTTTGGAGGAGAAAGAGCCTGGGAGGTGGAGGCTGGGTATTGAGCCTTCTCTTAAAGCCCAGTCACTCTTCCTGCTTCTGAATATGCTCAAGCAGGAGTTCTCAGACTCTCACTTGCGTCACTATCCCGGGGCAGGCTTCTGAAAACATGAATTGTTGACTTCCATCCCGTTTAAGCCACCTTTTGTGGAGTAGATTCTGTCTCACAGCACCCGTGTGTCAAGAGTTGACTCAGCTCCGTAGAGCTTTCAACAGCTGAATTTTCAGAAATGGATCACCAGGCCTTTCTTCCAATGTGCCTCTGGATGGATTCGAATGTCTAACCTCTCAGTTAGCAGGTGACCTACTTAACTATTTGCAGCATCTTGGGACTTCAGAGTTCTCAATTTTGTGTGTCTGAAAAGGGGTGGAGGACTGAAAGATTTCCTTTCTGACATTCCCAACTCCTTGTACAGAAACGAAAATCCTCACAACTGGACCAATATGCAACACGATGACAAACAGAGACAAGATCGATGGTGTCAAGGATTTCATCTTGCTTGGATACATGAACAATCCTCGTGGTAGCAGGAGGCAAGAGATCAAATGACGCATTGCATTGAGTACCTCTGCTGCACGAGACCGCTTTACAGTGGTCAAGAGGAAGGATGTCACCTTGAGGACACGGGGGCCTGACCAAAGCCATGGGATTTTCCATGGCCTCACCTGCGTGTGAAAGTTGGGCCTTGACTGAGCGTGAGTGAAGAGGAAGGGTTGCTGCATTTGAATGAAGGGGTTGATGGAGAACACTGACCGTGTCATGGATTTCCAGAAGCACAAAAACAAAACTCTCTTGGAAGAAGTACAGCCAGCATATTCCTTGGAAGAGAGGCCTGCGTGAGCGTTGTGTCCTGTCCTTGGACATGTTATCAGGAGACACCAGTCCCAGGAGAGGACATCATGTTTGGTTAAGTGGAGGGGCAGTGAAAAAAAGAAGACCCCTGACCAGATGGATTGGCACGGTGGCTGCAACAATGGGCTCGGGCCTAACAACTGTGAAGATGGCATGGGGCTGGGCACTGTTTGGTTCTGTTGTACAAAGGATCACTGTGAGCAGGAACCACCGTGTCCAGAGCGTCTGGCAAGGACAAGAACTCACAAGAAATGCTGATGCTGCTAGTTCACGAGGGATTTAACAGAAAACCCCAGCTGCTAACCAGAGCAGGTTGGCAGTTGGAAATCCACTTAGCGGTTCTACTTGGCAACGTGCCTCTGTAAAATCACAGGCAATAACACTAGCACGGTGGCACTGTCACATGGTCACTAGGAGTCATCACTGACTGGTCAGTACCCAACAGCAAGAGAAGGAAACTTGAGACATTGGGAAAGCTCCATGAAAGTCCTGGTGGGAGGACAGATGATCCCTTCAGGACCAGTGGGGAGAGCGGCGATGCCCCGGGAGGGTGTAGGGAAGGTGGAGTAGAAAGGGGGAACCAATGACAAGATCTACATATAGCCCCCTCCCTGGGGGATGGATGACAGAAAAGTGGTTGAAGGGAGACATCGGACAGTGTAAGACATGAAAAAATAATAATGATTTCTAAATTATTTAAGGGTTCAAGAGGGAGGCGGGGTAGGGAGGGAGGGGAAAAAGGAGGAGCTGATACCAAGGGCTCAAGTAGAAAGCAAATGTTTTGAGAATGATGATGGCAACAAAAGTACAAATGTGCTTGACACAATGGATGGATGGATGCATTGTGATCAGAGTTGTATGAGGCCCCAATAAAATGATTTTTGTTAAAAAAAGAAAAGGAAGTCCTGGTGTGACTTCAATATTTAAGTCTAATCTGTCCCGGGTGGTCAGGGGGAGGAAGTAGAAAGCATGACTGACTCTGAAGCAATGTCCTTAGACCTAAGGATAGCAGGAAAAAGCACATTCTGGAAAAAAAAATGCATGAGATTAAGGGCCTGTTCTGTGGTACTAGAATTAGAATCACACCAACCTGGAATATCAGACAAGTCAAATGAAGTCAGGCTCTCCCATTGGATGCTGAGGCCTGCAGTAAAGTCATACATCACGAGACACCTTTGTTTAATCCTGCCCCACACTTCTTACCTGAATAGTGAAATGTGACCGGGGATTCTTCCTCCTTCCTCATAACCAATGCTGTTCAAAATATTTAGGACAGAAGACCAAAGAAGACTATAGGACATAGTTGAATGAGTACTCTTGTCTTGAACATTCCCCCAAACACCTGTACAGCAGATTGCTAAACACTCAGCGCAACCATTTCACATCGCAGATCTATGTCATCTTTGACTGATATACATCACTCTAATTTATTGGAAATTTTATGTTCTACACCAGAACCTTAATTTTCTTAGACATCTCTTATTTTTGTTCATTGCCATAAATATCAGTTACTTTCAATAATGAAACAAGAAAATATTCTAATACACCCCAAGAAGGATGATGTATACCACAAGTACAGAATTTCAAAGTCTGTTTGCGATGTTCGTGTGGACTCAATAGCTCCGGGATTTACTTCCACACGTCAGCATGTGATTCATCCACGTTAAAAAGTACAACACAGTATGGAGCATTGGGGTTAAATAAGCAAAAGTTAAATCATGAGATGCCAAGGTTTGACCGGTCTGGACGAGCTCCCATTCTGCATGCCAAGCCCAGTCCTGCACTAACCTGTCCTTGTCCAGATCAATAAATCTTTCTGGAACCCACCTCCCTTATCGGTGCTCTGTCAGTTTCCTTGACCAGCTGGAAAATCACTGATTTTGCAAGGCAGTGCATGCCGTTGTTGATCAGCTTACAAAGTCAAAAGGCTCTTCAATAGTTTATGCCAAATTTGACACTCTCTGTCATCCACTACTTTCCATCCTCATGGCCTGTGGAAAAACACAGATAAGCCTACTCCCTCTTCACATATTTTAAAACCACTGTCATGTCTTTTTCACATTTTCTGTTGTTTTGACAGTACATCTGAAGTGGTTTCTCATAGTAGATTACCCGAGAACATGCCATAGCCTTTGACTTTAAGAGACAGTCAGCAAATATCTGTTATATAAATTAATAAGTTGGTGGAGAGAGGAGTGGAATATGAGCAGAGATATGAACCTTCCCACCCTCTCAAGCTAGTCACGATCTCCTTTAAATGAGGTACGCAGGCCTGCCTTGGAACATCTGACAATTTTGACAATCACCAAGTTAACACTTATTGTTTCAGTCATTCATGAGTAATTCTCAAGTCCCATGTCATTTTATAATTTGTCATTTGCTTGCAAGAGAAAAAACAAACAGCTTAGTTGATGCCACCATGCTGTTATGATAGCCAAGCCATTTAACTAATAAGTCAGCCTGGTTGATCCTCCAATATCCAAATCTCAATCTGGCTTTCCATTTTGCGTATTATATTTTATGCTGAAATATATGCTCTATAATTGCACCAGAAATTCTAAGGAATTCAGGCTAAAGCACTTGGCTGCTAACCCACAGGTCAGTGGTCCAAACCCTCCAGACACCCTGTCGATGGAAGATTTAGCAGTGATTCAGGATTACAGCCTTGAAAACCCTACAGAGAAGTTCTAGTCCATCCTAAAGACTAATTATGTGTTAGAATCACATTGATGGCCGTGGCTGTGTTGTTGTTGTTGTTGTTGTAGTTGTTAGGTGCTGTCAAGACAGTTCTGACCCATAGCAAGCCTGATTATGACAGAACGAAACACTGCCTGATCCGGCACCTCTTCACAATTGTTATGTTGGAGTCCAGTGTTTCAGCTGCTGTGTCAGCCCAGCTCCCTAACGGTCTTCCTCATTTTTTATGTCCTTCTAAACGTTACTAAGCATGAGGTCCTTTTCCAAGGACGGGTCTCTCCTGATAATACTTCCGAAGCATGTGAGACAAAATCTAACCATCTTTGCTTCTAAGGAGCATTCTGTCTGGACTTCTTTCCAAACAGGTTTGTGTGTTCTTCATTCAGTCATAATACTTTCAATATTGAAAATATACCAGAAATCTGGGAATTTCCAAGGGCCTCGGGTCATTTCTTTTCCAATTATGAAGGTGAAGTATTTTCCAGATGGACTAACAAATAACTGAATCATGGAATGATGTCTCTCAGTATCTGGTCTCAGTATAATTGTGTCACCTGAGTTTACATCATCTTTTAGTTGCTTCGAACCATCAGATCACATAGGATTTTTCATATGAACTTCTACTTGGGATTCTCCTTTTTCCTTTCTCCCCTTTATTTTTTTTTTCCATATGCTAACTATAGCTCTGACGTATCCTTTTTTTTTTTTTAATCGTTTTATTAGGGGCTCATACAACTCTTATCACAATCCATACATACATCAATTGTGTAGAGCACATTTGTACATTCATTGCCTTCATCATTCTCAAAACATTTCCTCTCCACTTAAGCCCCGGGCATTAGGTCCTCATTTTTCCTCTCCCTCCCTGCCCCGCCTCCCTCATGAGCCCTTGATAATTTATAAATTATTATTTTGTCATATCTTTCCCTGTGTGACATTTCCCTTCACCCACTTTTCTGTTGTCTGTCCCCCAGGGAGATAAGACTAAACTGTCCGAGAGTGACTGATTACTCCATTTGGCCTCGATAGGGAGGTAGCCCTAGATGGATTCTACTCCCTCAGTTTTATTTGTCAAGAAACAACCAGAGTAGAGCACTCATCAATGTTTAGGCTTTGGGGGCCAGTCCATAGAAATCTAACTCCTCCAGGAATTAATAAAATTCTTAATGGAAACTAAATTTTTACAGTAACTAGAATACTTGTATCTAATGTACAGGGACTCTTGCCTAGTCATAAGAATCTAAGGAAATTTAATTAGTAACTAAAAGGTTGTTTGGTTAAGCAAAGAATCTAAACATAGGGATTGAATTTTTTGAGTCATGTAAAGTATATACCTCCTTTGTACCAAAGTACTCGTGTCTACTAACTACTGCCTTTCTCCTTTGGTCCCAAGTGATACATTGACAAGTACTTCCTATCTAATTTCCCTTTATCTAGACGCTAAGCAGACCACCCACCTTCTATAAATGTATTCTTTCTCTAGACAGCAGAAACTGAAATGGCTTAGATTATAACTTTTAGTACATTCCAGGCCTGAAAATATTCTCCTAGCAACCATGAGTGCAGGAGAGGTTTTCCGATTTAGAATCAGCAGCATATTTAGAAACGAACTTAATTTGAGTGAGCATTCATCTATTTCAACTTCCTAAATATTTAGTTTTAAAATAAAGAATACATGCTCTTGGTTTAAAATGGGATCAAAAAAGTATCAAAAATAAATAAAAGGGTCTGTGGTAAAATTTTTCTTTATTCTCTTGATCCTCATCCATGCCTCTGTTATCAGTCTCTTATGCTTTTAAAGGCAACGTATACACATTCAAACTTTTTGCAATACCTCAGTGGTAATTAATATACCATACATATTTGACTTCTTGTTAGTAGAAATATATTTTTTTTAATGACTGCCTAGAATCCCACTGTATGCACCATCATTCATTATTTCTAGCAGACGAAAACCCTGAGCACTTCACTGATCAACATCATCACAATGAATGAAGAAAAGACTGAGGTTGTCAGGGATTTCCTTATGCTTGAATCCATGGTCAGTGCTCATGGAAACAGCAGTCAAGAATGAAGTCCAAATCCAAAAGAGGGAATGGTATCAGAGATTAAATCCTAAACATTTGCTTCGCAGATGGCTCTGGATGACAGGATCCATATGCAGGATCCACACATGGATTAAGCCTTTAGTGACCACAGTCCCTCTGGCCACAGTCCAGGAACATGCATAGCCTTGCTATCAGACAGAGAATATCATAAAGTTGACTATGGCAGATGTAGTTGGGTTAAAACGTAACACCTTATCATGTGATCTCCCTTTTGAGCCATTTCAAATTTGTTCCAGTTTTTAATATTTTCTGATTTCTTCTCAATTGAGCTTTTCTCTGTTTTATTTTTGACATTTTTTTTTTATTTTCTGTATATGAAATCAAAGACAGGTAAGTCTGCAGAGACATTAACTGGATTGATAATTGCTTAGAGGCATGGCAGAGGAGAACAGAAGTAAGGGGGTGCCTAAAATGTATAAAAGAAGGAAGAACATGTTCAGAACTTTAGTGAGATGACAATTGCACAACTCTTTTTACTATGATTGAATTATTGAATTGTCTGATATGTGAATTATACGCCAATAAAACTATTTTAAAAGAAATCAAGTAACATATTGGGCAACTATGTCACAAATGATCTTGAAGTGTTAAAGCACAACTGTCACTTTGAGGACTAAGGTGCACCTGATGCAAGATGCATGCATGTGAGCAGGAGAAAGACCTGGCTTTCAAGTCCTGTGACAAAAAGTGGCGGTTTCAGAAACCCACAGGGCCAGTCCTGCCCTCTTTCAAAGTGCAGTTATGCACCCGAATCGACTCAATGTCGGTGAGTTTGGGTTTACTTTTGTATTTGTTTTTAATAAGCACAGGAAAGATGGATAGTGAATAAGGAAGACTGGAGAAGAATCGATATCTTTAAATGACAATGTTGGCAAAGAGTATTGACTATACCATGGACCACCAGAAGAACAAAGAGTCCGAGCGCCCCTTAGCAGGGAGGATGGTGAGACACCATCTCACATGCCTGGGGCATGCTACCTGGAAGGATCAGTTCCTGGAGAAGGACTTCATGTTTGGAAAGTAGAGGCTCGGTGAGAGCCCACCATGGGCTCAAACAAAGCCATACTTATAAAGGTGGCGCAGGACCAGGTGGTGTTTGTTCTGTCTGTTGTCCACAAGGTTGCTATGAGGGAGAATTACCTCAGTGGCTTCTAACAACAACATTCCCAATAAGAGCACACATTTAGATTGTTTCTAGTCTTGTGCCCTTACATACCAATAATGATGCAGTAAGCAGCATTGTTTAATTAATGTTTCACACCCATGTGAACTGTATCTCTGGATATATTTCTAGATGTGAAATTAGATTTTTTTTATTGTAATAGCTATTGCATAATGTCTCATGAATAGTTGATCCAATTTATACTCCCACATGCAATGTGTGAGGGTGGCTATTACCACCCTCCAGAGAGATTAGTTATCTATTGCTGTGTAATAAATTAAAAAAAAAAACCCACAAAAACCTTAGCAACTTAAAACGACATTTGTTATTTTGCAGTTTCTGAGAATCGGGAATTGGAGAGGCACTCAGCGGAGCAGTCAAGGCTGCGGGCCTCTTTAGGTTTAACTGGAGTTCGGGGATCTGCGTCTGCAAAGAGCGTGCACGTGAACATGGGCCACCTTAGCTCGGGCTGCTTAGTGTCAGGACACCTTGGTTCCTCGCCGGGTGGGCTGCTCCACAGCATTCCTAGAGTTTCCATATGAATCAAAGGCTGGCTTTCTCCAGAGCACACGATTAAACAGGAAACAGCAATTCCTTTCAAGATCTACTCTCAAAAGTCACAAACCATCACGTCTGTTTTATTTGCTTTAGAAATGAGTCACTAAATCCAGCTTATACTCAGGGGAAGGAAAATTAATTGCCAAGTCCTTTTTTTTAAATAAATCATCTTATTGGGGGCTCTTACAGCAATTATAACAATCCAGACATCAATTGTATCAAGCACATGTATACATATGTTGCCATCATCCTTTTCAAAATATTTTCTTTCTACTTGAGCCCTTGGTATCAACAATTCTTTTTTTCCCCTTCTTTCCGCATGCCCCTCTCTCATGACTCATGAACCCTTGATAATTTATAAATATTTTTCATGTCCAACACTGACTGATGTCTCCCTTCACTCACTTTTCTGTTGTCTGTCCCCGTGGGAGGGGGTTATATATCAATCATTGTGATCGGTTCCCCTTGTTTCCCCCACCTTCCCCTACCCTCATGGTATTTCTATTGCCATTACTGTTCCCGAGGGGTTTATCTGTCCTGGATTCCATGTGTCAAGAGCTCCTATCTGTACCAGTGCACATGCTCTGGTCTAGCCGGATTTTAAGGTAGAACTGGGGTCATGACAGTGGGCAGGGGTGGCATTAAAGAACTAGAGGAATGTTGTATGCTTCATCAGTGCCATACCGCACCCTGACTGGCTTGTCCCTTCCTTGTGACCCTTCTGTGAGGGGATGACCAATTGTCTACAGATGGGCTCTGGGTCTCCATTCCAACCCCTCCTGTTCACATTGATATGATTGTTTTGGGTCTTCTGATGCCTGATACCTGATCCTGTCAACACCTTGACACCTCATGATCACACAGGCTGGTGTGCTTCTTCCAATCTCCACGTCTTGAAAAGAAAGAAGATCAAAGATTATTGTTAGGTGCAATTGAGTTGGTTCCACTCATAGTGGCCCTGTGTGCAAAAGAACAAAACACCGTCCAGTCCGGAACCAGCCTCACAGTGGTTCTTCTGCTTCAGCCCACGATTGCAGCATTCATCAAAGAATAAAAGATGTCTTTTAAAACCACCCCACCGAGTAGTAAAACTTTTATCTTTGCAAATCTGATCAATGAAAAATCGCATCGATTGTGGGTTTAAAGTATATTTCCTTATTATAAGTGAGGCTGAGCATCTTAAAAAAAAAAAAGAATGGTATGTATCTCCTTCTGTGAAGTGTCCTCGGCTTTTGTTGATATTTTTATTGGAACTCGGGTCTTTGCACATGGAGATTGCTGGTGTTCGGCGCCATCGAGTGAGTCGGTGCTGCCTCACATCCACCCTCTGCAGCCCAGAATGACCCTCCGCCCCCTCCTGCGCCATCCTCACAATGGTTAGGTCTGAGCCCACGGTGCATATGGCTATGCCTTGCACATTATTTCCCAGTTTGTTAAATACATTTGGGTTGACTATTTTTAGTCATGCCAACGTTTTACAATTAAAATTTTCATGAATTTTTCAAATGTTTATGTTATTTTAGGGTATCTTGAAAAGATTTTATACTCTCAGATTAGTTTTATAAATTGGCAGTGCTTCATCTAAATTTCTTCTATGTTTTCTTTCACATTCAAATCTTTGATGCCTATAGCATATATCTTGCTATAAAGAGTGAGGTAGGGAATCAAACCTCATTTTATTCCAGAGGCTGACTACCTCGTCGCGCCAATATAATTCTTTGAGTAATTGTTATTTCATCCTTGTTTCAATCGCTATACTGTCAGAAAATCTGAAAGCACTCTAGAGAGTTCAAGGAATTATTCAAAGAATTAGTTAAAAAGACAAAGGAAAGGCTAGCTATGTGAAAGGACGGAATAGGATTTCATGATTAGGAAGCCACTGGTTTCCCTGGAAACGTAACAGTTCACACCCACTACTGCATTACTGGAAGCAAGGTCATCACTAATTCTTGGAACCTTGTGTTAGCCTGGGTACTTTAGAGAAACAAATCCACAGAAACTCATGAATAAGAGAGAGTTTTCTGTAAAGGGTAAGTGCGCATCAAGAAAACATCCCAACCCAGTGCTGCCCAAGTCCACAAGTCCAACATTAACCCATTAACCCATATGTCCAACATCAATCCACAAAATCCTCCTCCATCACACAAAACACACACAATGATGCCGACTGCAGGAGGAGAGCCGAGTCAGTGACTGTGTAAGTATCTCAGCGCTGGCAGGGGTCTCCACACGGCTGCTCCAGCACCCAGGGCTGCATCGGGGTAGGTCCATGTGGCTTCTCCTTGGGGATGTCTTGCAGGAAGTCAGCCTTGCAAGCTGAAGCAGGGAACTGCTAAGGCACCTGCACCATGGTCCAACCATCACAAAGCAAGAGGCCTGAGGACTAGAAAGGCGAGGCTCACCGAGCCATTTATCCTTCTGCCCTTCAATTAACCCCACATGTGTTTATCAGCCAGGTTGGCACAATAAACTTTAACTATATGAAACCTCATGTGGCTACTGAAGGGACACTGGTGATAAAGGTCAGTGGTTTGAACCCTCCGGAGCTCCCTAGAAGGAAGATGAGGCTTTCTGCTTCCGTAAAGATTCACAGTCTTGGAAAACAGTAAGAGCCATCCCATCCTAGAGGGTTGCTGTGAATTAGAATCAACTCAGTGACACTAAGTTGTGTTTTGTGGCTGTGGAGCAGAAACCCAATTTAAGCAATGCTGCTACTCGAATACTGGTAAAGTTCCAAGTGCCCACCATTCATGTTGCGACTACTGCCCAAGGAGGTACCAGCGGATTGCTTGCATCTCAATCTCAAGCCCCTTTCTCCCATTCCTTGGACCGAACCCAGGGCAGCTGGGGAGAGAATCTGGACATGTAGCTCCTTGGCTTCCAGCCAGCACCTTCGTAACAGAAGAAAACATGGAAGGTTGGGAATGTGGCTGAGAACCAGCAAATAATCCGCCCACCCACTAATGGGAAAAGCCATGTTTACCACACGACAAATTCCTCCTTGCTTGGGAGTCTATTTATAGACATCTTTTTTTTTGAATTAGTCTATTTATTTATTTAAGCACCAGTATCACATTGTTTTAAATATTATGTTTTCCTTTTCAGAATTTTCCTAGCTTTCCTAGATTGTTTCTTTTTCCATGTATATTTTAGTTCCAAAACTGTCCAGTTTGCCTTTTATTGACATTTTAAAAATTAATATCTTTGCAATGTTAATTTTCTATTTTATAATTCAGTGTTTATTGTATTTGTCCAAGCCTCCGTCTGTATTGTCACACTAGTATTTTAAGGTCCCCCCCCCACCCGCCCCCTTGCCTATAGATCTTGCACATGACAAGTCTTGTTAAGTTTATTCCACGGGATTTCATGTGTCTTGTACTTACTCTCATGGGTCTTCTGATTATAGTTTGCATATGTGAAGGCAACTGATTGCCACATATGACCTTTGTTTGCTTATATTACTCAATTCCTTGGCTTGGTAACAGCATTTAGATTTATTCTGTTGGGGTTTGAGACAAATTGTTATATTATCGTTTAATTATAAATAATCATGGTTTTATGCTCTCTGCTTCAACTTTTAAACTACTCATTTCTTTCTTTTCTTTCATTGTAAAAAAACATTGGCAGATAAATAAGGGTAATGAAAGCATGTCCTCTCTTTGTTCCTGAGTTTAATAGAAATGCTATACCCTCACTCTGTTTAGGCATAATACTGGGTTTTGCATAATGAGATAATTCATATTTTATTATGACTTCTTTCTAAAAATCAAAGATATTGAACTTTCTCAAATGCCTTATCAGCACTCATGGAAATGACCATGTGGTCCTTCTATTTGAATCCATTAACATGGTGAAATATATTAATATATTTACAAATATTGGAACCTCCTTGCACTCATGGGGTAAATTCCTTTGGTCATGTAATATTAATCTTTTAATATGCTCTCTGTTTGCACATATCTTATTTAGGGTTGCAGCACTGGTCGTCATGAATGAGATTGGTCTGTAGGTTTGCACCTATGTGTGTCCTCCTCCGATTTCCGTTGATTCTCACACTCCCTGTGATCACTTTTCATTTCGTTACAGCCCCCACAGTGGCGTCCGAAGTACTGATCACAGTGAAATTGATCTTGTAAATACCCATACTGAACTTGATAGTTGTTCTTAATTATGTTATCTCATGTTTTTATTTTATAGCAGAAATCTACCAATGTCTCTTTTGATTCCTGACTTGTCTCTATTCTATTTTGTAACTTGAAGAAGCATTTGGCGGATGGGACAAAAGTCGCTAGATAATTTGGCCTACAACCTTTCCCTCAACAAGAAAGGGCATACAGAAGGAATTCTCATCAAGTAATGGGTAACCATCCAGAGAAAGGTTATACATACAGGAAATCCCTCTTCAGGTGCATGGCAGGCTCAGACCCACACATGGAGACCTCCTGCAGCCGATAAAGAAGCATGGGGGATGAGCCCTCAGGGGACTCCTGAGACCTAGCTCTGCATCCCAGGGGTGCCTTTCCCTTCAAGTGGAGGGCAGAAAGCATCATGGGTTAGGATGAGGTCTATAAGTATTATCGTAAAATGTGAGATTATTTAAATCAAGTTATCACTCTAAAAAGTTCATTCCTGTTTGGGTCAGAGATCAGGAGCCAGCTCACTGGAAGCCATTTGCCATACTGACTCAAGTCTCTTGTCCTTGTTGCTGGCAGATTACATGCTTCCAAGGAATGCTGGGTGCCTGGAACACAACTAAACAGAGTTGTAAAAGTCTGCTGTTGTTGTTTCATAGAAATGTGTGTGTGTGACATTTGTATTTTTACAAAGACTACACTCTCTTTCAGGCTTTTCATAGAAGGCCAATGTACGCTGTTAAAACCAACAAATAAGCAATCAGAAGAATAAAGAACTATTCAAGTACTTCTTCAAACTACAATAAATTTTGAATACACAGTTAAAAGTGTGATGTCCTCCAATGGAAAAGTGAGTGAAAGGAGACATTGGGCAGTGTAAGAGATGACAAAATAATAATAATTTATAAATTATCAAGGGTTCATGAGGGAGGGGGAGCGGAGGGAAAAAATGAGGAGCTGATTCCAAGAGCTCAAGTAGAAAGGAAATGTTTTGAGAATGATGAGGGCAACAAATGTACAAATGGGCTTGACACACAATGGATATATGTATGGATTGTGATAAGAGTTGTACAAGCCCCCAATAAAATGATTTTTTTTAACTGTGATGTCTTCTTGGTGAACTGACAGTTTCATCATTATTTGATATCTCTCTTTACCCTGGTGATATTCTTTGCTCTTTGTCTATTTTATCTTTTACTACTATATGCACGTCAGCTTTCTTTTGATGATTATATACTTAACACAGTATATATTTTGCCATCTTTACCTTTAAACTATGCCTTTCTATTTAAGGTGGGTTTCTTCCTGTGTTTAGATAATTTATACTTTGTGTAATTATTGACTGGTTGGTTTAGATCTATCATTTTGTTATGTTTTCTTTTTATTCCTTGTTTTTGTTCCTCCATTTCCCCATTTCCAGCCTTCCTTTCAAATATTTGAGTATGTTTAGTATTCCTTTTTAATTTATCTTCTGGCTTTTGAGACATATTCTATTTATATTATTAGTCCCTCCACGACTTCTCATGCCTCCTCCCCTCACCAATTACTCTGGGGATTACAATGCACATAACTAACCTTTCACACTTGACTTTGAATTAAGATTTTACCACTTCAAGTAAAATGAAGAAACCTTACAACAATATAGATTAGTTCACCCTTTAACTTGACCTTTATGTTATATGTATTACATCTACATATATTGAAAACTCCACCAGCTGACTTTACAGTTTTCTATTTCAAATTTCTAATGTATTTCATAAAACTAAGGAGAACTTTTTCCTTTGTTATTCATGCAGCATAATTTTTACAGACTTATCTTCAAACTGGAGGTCTCTTATATCATCTTCATTTTGTTATTGAACCAATCCAGTAAATTTTTAATTTCAGATATTGTGTTTTTTAATTACTAAAATTTCCATTTCCGTCTTATGATAGTTCTGATTTCATCACTATAAAAACAGAAATGGGGAACTATGAGGCTTTAAACACCCACAAAAAATTACAGTCTCAGAGACCCACAGGGCTAGTTCTACCCTGTCCTATTGGGTTACCATGAGTCAAAGTCAACTTGGTGGCAGCGAGTTGGTTCTGTTCGGGTTTTTTTTTTTTAGCTGTTGAGGATGTTTATCTTCCTGTTGATATCAAGCATGCTTACGTTTCCTTCATATCACATAGTCATATTAGCTATTTTACAGTCTGATAATTGCAACATCTGGTTCATATTGGTCATCACCTATTTTTTTTTACCTTGAGAATTGATTACACTTTCCTAGTAGTTGATATGTATATGGGGTAGTTTGGGATTTCATTCTGACATTGTGTATGCTCTATTGTATATGCGGTAGGTCCAATAAAAATCTTTGTTGAATTTGAATCTGTTGTTGTTTTAGTAGGTGAGACTCATCCTGCAACTTCTCTCACTCTTTCTGTGGATGGTGATTCTAATCTGCAGGACTTTGCAGGACTTTGCAGGACTTTGCTGTGCTACTTTAGGTTGTCCTGTACATGCACAACTCAGGTACGAACGAACGTGAAAGTGGAGTGGCAGTTTACAGGTTAGGTTGGAACTCAAGGCCTTTGCTGTACGGCGTTGAGTCTGCTCCACACCCATGACCATGGGAGTTTTACCTCTTCAGCCTATTAATACATTGACTTACTCTGATTGGTTTTCAAATATTTGAAGCAGTATTTCATGCCCAAAATAAACCCCACTCAGTCACAGGACACAATTCTTTCTCTGTAGTCCTGAGTTTCATTTACTCA
>NW_022111373.1:85317682-85323354 GCF_000313985.2 Echinops telfairi
AACACCCAATTGTCTATATTCTTCTCCTATGATCCTTTCTATTTGTTATACTTAAGGTTTTCTGTCAGTTTGGCTGGGCTAGGATTCTCAACTCAGGATTCTACCTGCCTTCAGGAGAAGTGCATACTGTGAGAAGGATAGCTTGCTTTCTTCTGGGTCTGGATTCTGCATCTGGCTCATTGACCTCCAGTTCTTTGGACTTCAGCTAATCAGTGGCTTGCCATGTTGCCTGCTGATCCTGAAAATCATCAGAGGCTATGATCTGACCTGTTGATCTTGGACTCATCCACTTTCGCAGCCACTAGCCTGTGGTCCTCCTGTCAATCTTGGGCTCATTAGCCCCCAAAGCTATGCAAGTCAGAGGTATTCAGCTTAATACCTGACCCACGGACTTGGAACCTGCCTAGACTAAGACTTGCTCCCAACTACAACCATGTGAGAAGTTTGTATCAAGAAAATGGCTCACCAATCTGACCCCCACCCTAGAAGTATGTGCGACCAAGAACAACACTAATCTTTCAGGTGGGGAAA
Organism: Echinops telfairi; assembly: GCF_000313985.2. Classification (NCBI taxonomy): domain Eukaryota; kingdom Metazoa; phylum Chordata; class Mammalia; order Afrosoricida; family Tenrecidae; genus Echinops; species Echinops telfairi. The sequence continues at coordinate 85,318,214 of NW_022111373.1, forward strand.
GGAACCGACTCACCATGCCCACACAGAAGCAAACCAAGAAGGAAAAAGAAAAAGGGATAGTCCGCCTAGACCCCATATTGGCACACCAAGCCCAGAGGACCATGTCCCTGCATGGAACTGCTAAGGCACAGAGAGGACTGTAGGGCCACCAACAACTCAAGACATGTTGTCCCCTAACTGGAACATACTGCGACAGAGGACAGTAAATGGGACATGGTGGGGAGATAGTGTGGTCTGAATCCCCCGCAGCAGGACAAGAAAGGAGGCACAGATCAGTAATTGGGGGAAAGCCAATGCACAAAGCCCCTAAAAAACCCCAAGAATAGACTTTGGACTAAGAAGGGCAGACACCGGAACTCCCCCAGGACCAGGGGGGAGAGATTCATAAAGGCCAGTGGACAGACCTGGACCTATGTATTTTTCTGTTTGTTTTGTTTTTGTTTATTTCTCACCCTATTCTTCTTCTTTTTTTCTTTCATCTTTTCAATCATTTGTTTTCTTATTGTTTGGCCTAGGATATTGTATAAGTTTGCCTACTTATATAAGACAAGCATGGGAAGCAAGGTCAGGGAGGAAGCAATGGGGGGGGGTGGCAGCGGGAAGGGTGTGGTGAGCAAACAACACCATAGACAGGGGAACAACTAGGGAATTAAAAATCAACATCTAGGAGGTTTCAGAGATCCTGTGGGTATTAGAGCAACAGAAATCTAGCTGAGAGGAAGTACTAAGAGGTGGACAAAGGGGGAACGTGATGGTGGGGCAGAGGAGGCAAAAAAATAGAGGAAGGCTCTAGGAAGCAAAGCTATAGATAGAGGTTGTGTGCTTATGTAAATACATTAATCCGTAAAAATAGAGGTATTGGCCTATGTACATATATGTATAAGGCAATACACTGAGGCTGCGGATGGGCACTGGACTTCAGTTCATACCCTCCCTCAATACAAGAACACTTTGTTCTAACAAACTGGCATTTTGTGATGCACACACACACAAACACACGATGGCAATATAGGTACAAATATGCCTGATACAAATTGATGTATGGATTGTAACAAGAGTTGTAAGAGCCCATAAAAAGATCTTTTAATAATACAAATAAATAAATAAATAAAATGGCTCACACAGTTGTAGATGGGAGTAAGTCAGATAGATAGATAGATAGATAGATAGATAGATAGATAGATAGATAGATAGATAGATCGATGATAGATATAGGGAATTACACTGGGGGAAATGAATTCAGGGTGGTGAATGCATTGTGCTTGAAGCAGGCTGTTGACAGATAGGAGCCTGAGAGTGATGCAGTCAGTTAAGCATTAGGCTGCTAATGAAAAGATTGGCAGTTTGAACTTGTCCGCTGCTCTGAAGAAGAGACATGGGACAGTCTGCGTCTGAAAAGAATTACTGCCTCAGAAAGCCTGTGAGACAATTGTGCTCTGTCCTCGGGATTCATCAAGAGTTGGAATCGACTCTATAGGTGGATTAAGCTTGGTTGAATATATGGCTTTGAAGATCAAGAGATAGAGGGATTTGGACAAAAGACTGAGATTGGGTATTTCCCATTATATTACATATGGAACTAGCTAAAACATCTTAGGGCAAAGACACAGAGGGTGAAAAACCCAGACCATAAGATGAAATTCCAACAGCAGCAATACTTAAAGGTTAAGTCCAGGAAAAGCAGAGGAGAGGACCCTGACTGGTAAGAGGGAAAGAGACAGGTGGTTTCATGGAAGCCAAAGGCGGGGGTGGGGGTGGGGGGGGCGTCTATTTCAAGCATGAGGAAATTTCAGCTAGTGTCATCTGTTGAGCATTATACAGAGGGAAAGATGTCCACTGGATTTAGCAGCAAGTAGGTGGTATGACATGGAGATAGAATAGCCCAGTGATGCGCAAGTCTGCTGCATATTAGAATCACAGCTTGGGAGACCCTAGAGAGCAGTTCCACTCTGTCCTGTAGGGTTGCTAACAGTCAAAATAGGATTGAGGGCAGTTGGTTTGATTTGGTTTTAAAAATTACTGATGCCTGGGTCCCACCTCTCAAAATTCTGATTTCATTGGATGGGAGTAAATTGACTTGGTGTGTGTTAGTTTCCTACCGCTGTAACACATTACCACAAACCTAGTGACTTAAAACAATGTACACACATTTTCTATCTTACAGTTCTATAGATTAAAAGTCCCACATGGATCTCACTGTAGCAGTTATGTTATCTCCTGTCAACTTGAACAAAGGGGTGAAGTCTAGCCTGTGAATCAGATCATAGCCAATGAGCCTCTGTGAGGGCATGGCCTTCTCCACAGGATTCCGGGAACTCTTATCTTCCTCCCTGGAGGCGGGACACACACTCCCTCTGCTTCCCCTTCCTGTTAAAAAGCCGCATGGAGCTAAGCTGATGGAGCCAGAGCCTTGGAGCTGGAAGAGCCACGTGGAGACCCCCACCAGCACTAAGATGTTTGCATCGTCACTGAATCCACAAGACTGTCCACCCACTGGCCTGTGATCTTCCTGCATTCAGCATCATTGCATGGCTATGTGAGTCTGAAGACGACTTTATAACCTGGTATCAGACATATGGGCTAATATTAGACTTATAGACTTGATCTGGACTGGGCTCGGATGTTTTCTTAATATACAATACTCTTTGACATAAAGCTCTCTCTTACATATATAGGTGTCTATGGGTTGGTTTCTCTAGTCTATCCAAACTAACACATCACTGGATGAAAATCAGGGTGACAGAAAGGCTGAGTTCCTTTCTAGCAACTTCAGGAAGGAATCTATTTCCCTGTCATCCCAGTTTCTAGAGACCTACTTCTTCCATGTCCCATGCTGACAATGCCACATCTCTCTATGCCTGCCTTCTCTAGGCCCATCTCCCTCTGATTCTCTCCTTCTGGCACCACCTTCCAGTTTTAAGGGCCCACCTGGATATTCCAGATTAATCCCCCCACTTCAGAGATCCTTAAGTATACCTACAAATTATATATATACAAATATCATATATATATGCAAAGTAACATTCACAAATTCTGGACAGTAGACTGTGGCCATCTTCGAGGTCCATTGATCTGTCTACCACACATGAGTAAATGCTGAACTCCCCAGCTGATTCTTCTGAACAGCCCGAATTAAGCAACACTGGACAGAGAGGATAGTAATGGGCTGATGGTGATTTTCTGGCTTTACTTTTTGTTTTTGTTTTTAATGAGGCATGCACTGGTGGAAATAAAGAAGACAATCGTTTCAATTCTCAGCTATTGGTTTTATTGTGCCCCCCCCCCCAAGGGAGTCATAATAGTGAAATTATATTAAGAGAAGAGCAATTTTTACTTGACGCTTTTTAAAGTCTGCCCAGAGCTGACTCTTTCCCCTCTTCTTTCCTTACTCAAAACATGACATATTGTATGAGGCTTCCCAACCCATCGTTATAATTAAAAAGACAAGCAGAAGAGAATGCAGCCGCATGCTCCAGGTGAGCCTGGAGATATCCGAACCTAGATTTATAGAAAATGAGCTTTCAGAGGCAGAAACGGAAGAGGCTAATCTGAAATGAAACTCAATTTTCTCCAACCCAGCGGCCTGAGGTTACTTGGGACCAGTCTTTTGTCAACACCGGGGACTTAGAAATGAAAGAGCGCCGAGATGATCAAATGCCAAGACGACCATATTGCCCAGGGAAGGCGAGCATGTGTTTTGGTTGGAAGGGGGAAGAGTGTTCAATTAATCCTGAAATGTTTGCAAAAACAAATGATGGGCAAAAAGAAAACTCAACTTGAAAGGGGTGTAAATCCCTCTGAAAGGACCATCCCCACAAGCCTGGCAGCCACAAAATAAAAACGTCAGCCTGCCAGAGCTCAGATAATTAGGAGTGAGTAGCAGCACATGGACAGTTTTCATTAAAACCAAGGCAGCCTAGCAGATGGGATGGCCTCAGTGGCCCACCACCGTGGGCTTGGGGAGGCTGGGCCATGCCTCCCTGATCTTCCTGGGGCCCAGGGGCTGGCCGCTTACACTGCCAACTGGGACTAGAAGGGGAAGAAGCAGATTCAGACTGTGCAAACGTCTGTCCACGCCTCAGTCCATGGCCAGCAACAGAGGGTCAGGGAACCAGAGTAAGTGAGCCCCTGGGGGGACCCCACACACACGTGTCAAAGTGAGGTAATTCCTCCCTCCTCATCAACACTCCCCCTTTTCTGGACACTGCCAGGCTTGCCGAGTATTTGAGAGTTACCTTGCTCTTCTGGGCCCCTTAAATACAGAAGAAACACAGCCACTGGAACATATGAAGTTTGTATAAGCATTTGCCTAATGGTGACCCCCAAAAATAGAATATTTGTGTAATTCAAATAAGGCAACATGTTCATCAAAGATGGGAGCTTCATCTCTCTATACCTGGTCCCTGCGGCCGGGTCTGGGTCCTGAAATAACTAGGCCTTTGCCGCGGGATTTGCACCTGCTGGACAGCAAAGCACCAGTTTCAAGACAGTGATGTATCCCATCCCCTCAGGCGGGTCACTTAACGACTGCTCCACATCGACCCAATAAGCATATTGGATTTGTATGGCTGTTCGAAGCTGACTGCCAGGGCCCGCCTCAGATGGAGACATGGCATCCCCTCCCTAGAAGCAAGTGCTACTGAGGACTCCACTGAAGGGGCAGGTCAGGGAGTGCAGCCCGTCTGACCCGCCCACCTGGGGGCAAACCAAGAAGGGAGTGCAACAGACCAGCAAGGGAAACAAAGCCACGAGTCCCTGAGGAATCTCCGCTGTAGACTTCTGGCCGGGGTGACGCGGGGGTGTGCAGCGCTTGACACCTCATCTGAACTGGCTTGGTGATATTCACAAGGGGGCCACACTGAAAGTCTAAAGGTATAATGGCGTGGGGGATGGGACGAGAACACTTCATCCTTGATTGCAAGAAGAGCAATGGGGTCTTGTGGAAGGCAAGCCCCCCAGTCAGGAATCCTGAGGACTAAAAGGGTATAAATGTTATTAGGGAAGCAGGTCCTGGGATCTGGATCCCTGAAAGAAAAGGGCATTGGACCAGTGGATTTGAACAGGGCCTGCTCGCTATTTAACAGAGGAATACTCTACTCCAGGGTAGGGCAACAGTTAAACTTGTATGCGCTCTCTCTCTC
>NW_022111373.1:85323800-85344004 GCF_000313985.2 Echinops telfairi
GAAGACAGTAATGTGACTGACGGTCAGGGGGGAGGTGGTATGGGAAAGGAGAAGGCACAGGGAGGGGTACAATGAGCAAATGATGACAGGGACAGGGGAATAGCAAGGGATCTAAAATTGACAGTAAAAAGGGTGTTGCGTTCCTGGTCATGGTTGATCAATTGAAAGGTATCTGAGAGAAATTACTGAGAGGTGAACAATGGGTAAACATGATAGTGGGGCAGGAGGAAAGGAAAAAGAAAAAGAGGAAAAAACAAAATGTAAAAATTATATATATACACGCATAAATATGTAGATAAATAAATATATAAAGGTGTGTGTGTGTGTGTGTGTGTGTACTATAAGGAAGCAGGTGGACTTTAGGCCTCTACTTAAATCTTAACTCAGTACAAGAAGGGTTCATTCTAATAATATGACAATGTATGACATCCACCTTCCTGACACCATCGCCGAAGACAAAGCAGATGCATAAGCAAATGTGGTGAAGAAAGTTGATGGTACCCAGCTATTAAAAGATACAGCATCTAGGGTCTTAAAGGCTTGAAGTTGAACAAGCAGCCATCTAGCTAGGAGGCAACAAAGCCCACATGGAAGAAGCACACCAGACTGTGTGATCATAAGGTGTTGACAGGAATTGGTATCAAAATTCAAAACAAGCAATCAAATTGACATGAAGGAGCATAAACAAAGTGGAGACCTCAAACCCACCTGTAAGAAAATTGGACAGTCCTTCACAGAAGGGCCACAGGGAAGGGATGATATGCAGTATAGTACTGATGAAACACATAACTTTTACCTAGATCTTTAATATTTCCTCCCCCTTCTATTATGGTCTTAGTTTTACCTCATTAATCTTGCGAGACCTATGTATGTTCATTTGTACAATTAAGATCATTCAATGTATGAAATACAAGATAAATAAACCCTTCGGAAATAATAATGGGAGTAATGATTCCCTGAGGGTACAAGAAGGGGGGGTAAGGTGAGAAGGGGGAACCAGTAGCAATGATGACTTTATAACCCCAATCAAGGGGAATGAATAACAGAATTGTAGGGGGGTGCATACATTGGATGGTGTAAGATATGGCAATACAAAAATAATAATAATATAATATATAATATAATAATAGGATTCCTGAGGGAGGGAAGGGGGAGGAGGGAAGGGCTAAAGAGGAGCTGATATCAAAGAGTTCAAGAGGAAAGATAATGTTTTGGAAATGATGGTGGCAGCAATTGTACAATTTTGCTTGATCTAATTGAATGATGGACTGTTATAATAACCATAAGAGCTCCCAATAAAATGATTTTTTAAAATAGCTGATTGCCAGACTGAGGTGAAAATTTTGTAACTAACACAGTTAAATGTAAAAAAAAAACAAAACGCTATCACTCAGCCAATGATGAATCATAGCAACCCTAGATAGGGGTTTGACCTGGGTCAAACTTTTGCTTAGCGGTCCAACACTTACCCGATTGCGCCACCAGGGTCGCTTGTAAGGGGGCCCAAAATAATCTGAAGCTTCCAAGTTACCACTCCCAGAGCCCCCATCTTCCCTGCTTCTCCTGACGCATGGAGTGCCTGGGATTTTACTTTCTCATCCAATCGTTCCCTTCTCCCACCCGCCCAGCTCTCTGAGAGCAGTCACTGGCTCTGCTCACTGCTCCCAGAAAGCACGCCTCTCTCCTGCTTTCTTTTCTGATGTTGGTCTCAACTGCCCTGCTACTCTGCTCTGCTCCTCTGGGGCCCGGGTCCTCATGGATCAGGGATGGCGGGGTTGCACCAGATTGGTTTTGAATGGAGAGGTCTGTCCCTTTTACTTCTTTCCTTCGTCCTTGCTGACTCCATCTGCCTGCAGGGTGTCGGCTCTCAGTGCTCCAGTGACACCCTTTCTTACAAAGTACCAACTGCTACAGGGTCAGGGGCTCTCGGAAAAATCTCTGGGTCCTACTTTACGAAAATAAAACATGGGGTTTTTGTTTTGTTTTAAGCAGAACATTTATTGTTGGAGTTATTGTTAAGATGAACTGGATACCGAAGAACTAGCCTGTTGGATTTGAGTGTTGCTTCTTCACAGAACCCTTGTCTGAATCTGTAGTGTGCAATCTTTTTGAGAAACTCAAAGCCAATCTCATGCCCATCAAGTCTATTCCAATTCATCGTGACCCTATAGAGCAGTGGAGAATTGTCCTTGTAGGTCCAAGATTTTATGTAAATCTTCACAAGAGTAGAAAGCCTCTTCTTTCTCTCTCAGAATGGCTGGTGGTTTTGAATTGCTAACCTTGTGGTTAGCAGCCTCACTCATATCCCACTATGCCATCAGGGCTCCTTGTGCAATATCTAAGTATCTCATTTAGCCAGGACTGGGGGATGTTGTCTTTTATCTTAACCCTCCAGTTGTATCATCTATTGCCCTTGGCAGGGTAGCCACATCTGCTACAGGTAGACTTTTAAAGAATATAAGAGCCAGAGAGGCACCACAACATGCGCGTCTTATAGCAACACTTCCCAAATGATGACATTCCCTTCATCAACTTATTATGTCGCCGAGAGGAAACAGCCTGGGTCTTTCCTCTTGAGTGATACGATCTGCTTCGGTTGCCCAGATACTCCAAATTAAAACTGAGCTCCTTCTCATCAAGTCAATATTGTTGCTGTTAGGTGCTGTGGGGTTGGCTCTGACTCACAGCAACCCTCCGTACAAAAGAACTAAATGTTGTTCAGTGACGCACCGTCCTCACAATTATCATGTGGAGCCCATAGTTGCAGCCGCTGTGTCAACCCATCTTGTTGACGGTCTTCTTTTTTGCTGCCTCTCTACCCAGCACGATGACCTTGCCCCATCATCCTCACTCCCAAAGAGCACGGTGGCTGGATTCTTCCAAGACAGATCGTTTTGTGTTGTTTCATTTTTCTTTGGGTAGTCCATGATACTTTCACTATTCTTCACAGCACCATCATTCAAATGTATCAGGTCACTATAGCAACCCTATATAGGGTTTCTGAGACTGTACATCTTTCCACCAAGGATCCGTAAGGCAACTAAAACAACCAAAAAACAGGCTTTGGCATCAGATTCTGTGTGGGAAATTAAAGAGAAGAAAAGCCAAAAATAGCCGGGCCTCTGTATCAATTCAGATTCAGAGACTCAAGGAGGGATGGGAGCCTTTGTAAAGCTGAGCTGGAGATGCTGCGGAACACTGCATAGAGATGTGCAGCCTGCAACCCCCTAGAGAGGCCAGAGATAAAAACTGAGATTCAAGAACCATTTACATAGACCTTAAACTCCGTATGTTCTGAAATCACCAGTGTTCTTTTTAAGTGGTACTTTTTTTCTTTTCCCTTCCATTCCTTTATTTTCAGCCTTTGTGCTATGTTTTTAAGGGTAGCTCTTGTATGCAGCATGCCATTTACTTTGTTTTGTTTTTTTAACCAACCAATCAGATCATCTATCTTTTAATAGGTGAATTTAATCTTGTTATATTTCTTCTGGTTACTGATGTAGTAAGACTTATTTGTGCTCATGTATTTTGTGTTTTCTGTTTATCACCCTTTATCTTCATTTCTTTTTATCTCTTTTACTGCCTTTTTGTTGGATAACATTTTCCTATATTTCTTTGTTCCCTGCCTCTGCTGACTTGCAATTTATAAATTGTGTTTATCTTCTTTTGGTGGTTATCTTTAAATTTTTAACATTGGCACTTAACCATAAATTTTCTAATAGTCTAAATTTGTTCAGTATTTCTATTTTCCCCCAGAACAGAAACAGTACTTAAAATATTTACAACCATCTTTCCCAGCTTGTTATTTATTCTTTCTTAATCATGAAATTTTAGATTTCTCTTATTTGCACACAAAATAGCTTTATTTGTTTATTTTTATATATTGTTCATTAAAAATACCATTTAACATCCATTTGCAAGCTCATAATTATTTCTTGTAGCCCAACCTTCTCTCTAGGTGTACATTTCATCTTGTAAAGATATTTTTTAATGATTTATTTCTGCAAAGAATAAACTCTTAGACTGTGCCCTTATATTTTCTTTAATTTGCTTTCATTCATGAATGAGTGTTTAAGTGACTATAAAATTCTAGGCTGTTACTTGCCATAAGACCTAAAAAAAATTAACCTACTTACTCTCCAGCATCTATTGTTGTTTATAAGAAGTCTTTCATCAGTCTTAATGCCTCTCTGTATATAAAGTCTAAAGTGTTGGAGATTTGAAGACCTCATTGTGCCGCAGTATCATTTTCTTTTAAAATTATCCCTGCTTGTAGACTGGTATGTTCAAACAAGAGTCATATTTTTCTTCAATGAAAAAAAAATCCTTACCTATGAGAATGGTAAAAATAAGAAAAAAAATGGGAAAAAGCTCCACTGATGTGAGGGGAATAGTGCATTTGGAGTTTGTTCCAGGTCCGACTGTTAATAAAGCTTTCTATTTAGAGGTTCTAAAAAGATTGAGTAACAGTGTGTTCCCAGAAAAAGGCCTGAATTGTGGCAGACAGGGAACTGGTTTGACCACCACGACAATGCACCCGCTCACACAGTTATCTCAGTGTGCCACTTTGGGATAAAAAATAGCATGCCTCTCCTGCCTCAGGCACCTGCCTCACCTAACCTCTCTATGTGCAACTTCTTTTTGTTTCTGCGAATAAAGAGGAACATGAAAGGACAGTGATTTGATGACTTAGAAGAAGTGAAGAAAAAAACAAGGGAGGTGCTGTCAGCCATCCAAACAGATGAGTTTGAAAAATGTTTCCAAGAATGGAATCGCAGATTTCACAAATGTATTAAGTGTAATGGAGAATATTTTGAAGGTGATAAGGTTGTTTTGTAAAAAAAAATGAAATACATAGCTTTGAAAAATGTTTTTTGTGGTTTGGGGGCATACCCCCTTGTATATATCTTCACATATTGCTCTTTTTGTGTATTTCCTTCTTCTTCTTGATCCTCCATATGTCTGCTGGAGTTTCTCAATCTCTGCACAATATCTTTTAACTGTGCTGTCAAATATATTTTTAAAATCTCTTTGTAATCTTGCCATTCTGGTAAATTCTTCAATAGCTCATTGCTAGAGAGTCAATTTCAACTCATTGCAGCTCTATTGAGTATAACTGTCCCATAGGGGTTCCACGACTGTAAACTCTTATGGATGAAACTGCCACATCTTTCTCCAACAGAGCACCTGGTGGGTTTGAACTACTGACCTTTTAGTTAGTAGCCAAGTGCTTTAACCACTGAGCCACCAGGGGTCACTTGAATTCAAAACCATCTTCTAATTCACAAATTCCATCTTTGACTGTGCCTGCCTGAAGTTAACATCATCTGTTGAGTTTTAAGATTTTTAAAAATTATTGTACTTTTTTAACATTTTAATTTGATCTTTTAAATATTCTACTCTTATATTTTATTTCTGCTTGAATGCTGTGGCTTTACAATTCATTGTTCTTTTTGGATATTCGGTTTTCACTTAGCTTTTTAAAAATCTGAAACATTCTTATTATAAAAGTTAAATGAAATTGTTTTATTGGCTCACTTTCTTAGGCTTTGATATCTTCTAGGACAGTGGTTCTCAACCTTCCTAATGCCACGACCCTTTAATACAGTTCCTCATGTTGTGGTGATCCATCCCCCCAACCATAAAGTTATTTTCGTTGCTACTTCATAATTGTCATTTTGCTAGTGTTATGAATCATAATGTAAATATCGGATATGCAGGATGTATTTTCATTGTCACAAACTGAACATAATTAAACATAATTAAAGCATAGTGATTAATCACAAAACAATATGTAATTATATATTGTGAAATATTTATGTGTTTTCCGATGGTCTTAGGCGACCCCTGTGAAAGGGTCTCTCGACCCCTAATGGGGTCGCGACCCACAGGTTAAGAACCACTGTTCTAGGAGTTTGAGGACTTTCATTGGCAGTTCTTGTGGTTAGGTGCCATCAGGTCAGTTATGACTCAGTGTATGCATGTACAGCCGAATGAAACACTGCCAGGTGCTGCTCCATCCTGACAACTGTTTGTCCGTCGGAGCCGATCACGGCAGCCACTGTGTCAATGCTTCTTGGCGACGGTCTTCCTCTTTTGTGGCTGCTCCTCTACTTTACCAAGCATGGTGTCCTTCTCCAGGGACTGGTCTTCTTCCTAGTGGCATAGTGAGTTTCATGTTGGGCCGCGAACTGAAAGGCCAGCAATGCAAACGCACCAGTCTCCACCAGATAAAGATAAGGCTGTCTGTAACGGTAAAGAGTTCCAGACTTGGGAGCCCTGTAGGGAGTCACTATGAGACAGAAGGAACTTGATGGCAGTGGGTCTCTCTTCCTTTCTATCTGTTTTGTCATCGTCTGATCCTGGATCCTTGAAAGTACTATGGACTTCCAAGAAAAGCCAACAAATCTGTCTTGGAGAAAGCACAACTACGACATACAACCAAAATTCCCCTCAGAAACAAGAATGGCAAGACTTCGTCCCACGTACGTTGGACCTATGATAAGAAGAGACCATTCCCTGGAGAAGGACATCATGTTTGGTAAAGAGGAGGTCATTAAAACACGAGAGGAAGACCCTAAGTTAGATGAATTGACCCAGTGGACTCCAACTTAACAGGTCTGGCAGTGATTCATCCTGTTGTACACAGGGTCACTGTGAGTCAGGTCCTGCTCCATGGCACCTAACAGCAGCAACATCACCAGTAGGTGCCTGGGCTTGGTTACTGGCTCTCTTGCCTTTCTTTCCCAAACATAAATACTTACACAGAAGTTTATGTGGGTCAACTGCTTGTTTGCCCTGCTCGGCTTCTACGTCTGTGGGCTCATGATAAATTCTGCCCATGAGAGGCCCTGGAAGAAGACTGGAAGATAGGAGGCAGGCAGAAACCTGTCTAGCCATCTGCTGTCATCTCTGCCACAGCTCCATATCCCACTTCATCAGCACACCGTGGTCCAGCTCCCAGAGCAGACTCTTGATTCTGAAGCTCTGCACTCCCTTCCTTTCCCCTCTAGCAGCGGGATGGTGGGAGTTTCCTGGTTGCTTATCCCTGGATGGCCTCACCGTTTTCTAGCTGCTTTTCTGCCTTTTCATCCCTTGAAACCAGTTTCGTTTACTAGATGCACTTAAATATTAGAGACATTTCTATTTTCCTGGTTGATATAACTCATGGAGTGGTTTTAAGAAATAGGTTCTCAGGATATAATACTCAGTTAGACTGTCCACTTGTTTGAACCTGAATGCACTGATGATCTCCTTGCAAATGGAAATACTACGTGCCATGCAGTGGCAACATAATTACTTAAATGATCACCTGTAGGTTGCGTGTGATAGCGTGCCAGTTAAAGACAAGGATTTGGGAAATCAAGTAGCTCCTGTCGTCTCTGGAATTAGTTATTGGGTGGCTTGCTGTTCCTAAAGTACTGGAGCATTTATAGAAAGGAAACTGAGAAGCTCAGACGCAGGAACAAAATCATTAAACCTCTCTGGTGCCCTTAAAGGTATCTCTTATTTCTAGAAGCCACAGGGTAGGTGAATATTAGGCCCCAAATCTCATTGGACAATTGCAGAGTTATGAGGCAAACTGACAGTAAAACCTCGTCTCCTGTGTTAAGTTCAGGGCAATTGTTGAAGAGGAGTAGAAACCTGAGCTTTGAGATGGGGACTTTTAGAAGGTTGGACATTTAAAACCTTAAGCTATAACATGTCTTTGACACCTTTTTCTTTGGAAGCAGTCCACCTTCCCTGTCCGAGGAAACAAGCTTTCACTTGTTAAAAGTCTCTGCCATGATGTAAGTCTGGGTCATTTTCTTGCAGCAGGATGCTATTCTCCTCAGACCCTCTCCTCAAGCGCCCTTTGCCTCTAGTTATAGAAGTTATATCAAGTTATATCAAGTGCCCTTTGCCTCAGTTCTAGAATCAAAACCCCATTGTGCACTAGCGCGAGAACTGCAAAGTGTGCTCTGGAAAGAGGTGGCTTACAGATCAAAGAAAATGTAAGTTCTTGCCAATTTATATGAGTCAGGACCTGGACAACAGATGTGTGAGTGGATTCTCAGGGGGATAGAAGAAGAAGAACAGAAAGTAACCTTAGACAAGGTTGGACTTACCACTAAAGTGTGCTCACTCAAGATTCTGGACTTACTGTTCTAGCTGAAGCAGCTGGGAATAATCCCAAGAGCTCCCTTGATTGACTGAGTGAACTTCGGACACAATGACCTGCATTCAATTACAACCTCATGCCAAAACTTCCGGATGGGAAGACCTCTGCATAGTGTTGTCAACACAAAATGCCAAATTGATCATCATGGTATCTTACACAATATGCTGGGCCAGTATCACATTCTACAGTGCCGGAAGTACAGCAATGGCTTCACACCCATGGGATTTGCTGACCTTAGCATGTCAGAGGCAGTGAATGATTTCATGTGGCTTTTCTAGCAAAGTCTCTCACTCCGACCAAACAACCTTTCCCTCTATGGGTCTGGTAAGAGGGTGGGGGGAGATACAAGAAGATTCACTTGTGAGTAACTGGGAACACGCTTCCCTGGCATGCCATCCTGCTGGGTAGGAAATGAACTCTTGGAGAGGGAGGAAGAGGAGAGTGCGTCCTCTGACCCTGAGATCCCAGCAGTGAGCCTCCTGGATCCAGAAGAGAGTTATACCATCAGAGGAGCAGCAACCGAACCAGGAGCCAGAGCATGGAACAGAGTGATGAACTTCCTAACCCACGGAGCAAGGAATGCTGAGTGCCTCTGTACAGGAGGCTGGCTTGTAGAGTGAGGTGCCTCTGGGCACTTACTTGGGGGGGTTGGGCTTGCTGACCCATGGAAATGGAGCTGATTGCCTCTGGGCTTACTAGAATGGGGTGCTTCTGGGCAATGCAGTCAGGGAGCTGAGTTTTCAGACTCATAGGTTGCCTTCAGGTTGAGGCTGACAGTGGAGTGGATGCACCTTCGGGCACTTATTAGGAGACCCGAAAGAATTTTGTGGCATGTCCTGATAAATAACGCAATCCTGAGCATTTCTCACTGGCATTGCAACTTGTTAACTTCCTTAATCAACTTTTAATTGTGAATTTTGTCTGTGAGTTCTGTGGAGGTTAGAACCCAGAGAGGGAAAACAGAGAAATGTGAATTAATACAACTCTACCCTATGCTCTAATAGTCCAATCGACAGTGGCCTGCTACAACGGTTTGTTACAGACAACAGCGCAGTGCCTGGTGGAAGAGGGTGGAGTCCTGGTGAAAGCATACAGTGTATGTTTTAGGCTGCAAGGAATAGCTGGTACTTTCTTTCAAAACCAGGGGGGAAAATGTGTCTTGGCACTACGGGGGAAGACTGTCCCTGTTCGCTGTTACATCTGTCCGAAGAGATTTTCTTCTTGTCCTTCCGGTCTTGCACTTGCCCCAACGCTGCATCAGGGAACCATTTTTTTCAGGCTCCCTTTCCTTCTAGTTTTGTGGGCCATCCAGTTGATTTTGACTCGCAGAGACCCTCTCGGACGGAGTCGAAGTGCCCTGGAGGGTTTCCGGCTGCTGTCACTGTGGATAGGTGCTGTCAAGTCCGTTTCAACTGGTAACGGCCCTGTGTGCCAAAGAACAGATTCCTACCTGGTCCTGGGCTACCCTCGGCATCCATCATTGTTGCCATGTGCGAGCGCAGTATTGCAGCCACATGCCAATGCAGCTCTTGGACAGTTTTGCAAAGCATCGTGTTCCTCTCAAGGGACTGGTGTCTTCTATACCATAGCAAAAGTACACCAATTTCTCCATCTTCACTTCTAAGGAGCATTTTCTAAGATAGATTTTGTTTGTTCTTCTGGCAATCCATGGTCTTCAATATTCTTCGCTAACCCCGCAATTCAAATGGATCCATTGTAATTGTCTAGCTTTCACTTAAAAAGGAGGCAATTGAAAATATCACGACTTGGGTCAGGCACATTTTAGTCTTCCAAGTGAGAACCTTGCTTTTTAACACTTGAAAGGGATCTTTTGCCGTGGATTTCCGAGGGTGCAATCTTTGACAATTCTGCCCCCACTCCATTCTCATAAGACAGACTCTTCATGGTTCCTCCTCATAGCTGCTGCTGTTATGAGATGCCCACTTGATTTTCAACTGATAATGCCCCCATGTGATGGACATTTGACTGCCCATAGAGTTTCCTAGACTTTAATATTTACAGGGGATGAGGGGAACTACCAGGCCTTTTTCTCCCACACAGCCACTGGGTGAGCACCTAAGCACTTACTGTTACAATACCAGGGCTCAGAGTAGGTGACCCTAATACTTGAGCTGTGGTAATATCATCTCCTCGGTTTGTCCGTCCAATGAAGGATAATAGTGACTTTCACCTTTGTAACCAATCCCCAATATTAAATGATCTTCATTTTCAATATTTAGAGGGATTTCTATTTTTATAATTGGACCATGCCTGATATAATTCCTATTGGTATGCTTTTAAAAATAGACTCTTGGTATATACAAGAGGACTTCAAAAAGTTCATGGGACTTTTATTATCTTTTTTTCACGGACTTTGTGAAGATCCCTTGAATTGGTCTATATCTTGTTATTTAACCCTTCAATGGATCAAGGACATCTCTCCCTTTCAGACAAGTCAGTCAAACTCATCCTTTTCATATTGTGATAGATTCATGTACCAGGCCATTTACCCTTTTGACGTATACCAGCTAGTGATACCTGCTCTGTTATTCACAGTTATGTGATTGACACCACTGACAAATTTCAAACATTTTCACCACTCCCTCCTAGAAAAAAACAGCAAAACCATTACCTAATAGCTCCCACTGTCTCAGTCCCACCACGTCAATGCAGACTCACAGTGACCCTGTAGCAGTGGCTCTCCGCCTTCCCAATGCCACGACCCTGTCGTACAGTTCCTCGTGTGGTGATGACCCCCCAGCCATAAAATTATTTTCGTTGCTCCTTTATAACTGTAATTTTGCTACGGTTATGAATTAGTTGACCCCTGTGAAAGGGTCATTCGATCACCATTCTTTCTCATATCTCCGCAAAATTCCACCACATGGCCACATGGACATCCTTTAGCCCATTGAACACTGCTTCGGGCAAAACACATTCAGGCTTTCTCCATCATCTCAGGATTACAATTAATCACGGTCATTCACGAACCTGTATCTTTGTACACCTCTGTTAGGTTCATCTGTGGAAGAGGTTCTTTTTTATATAGATACTTTATGTTTTCAAGTTATTCTCTCTCCGTTTTATCAATCATTTCATTGGGGGTGCTTACAGCTCTTATAAAAATCCATACATCAATTGTATCAAGCACATTTGTACATATGTTGCCATCATCATTTTCAAAACACTTTCTTTCTATTTGAGCCCTTGGTATTTTTCCCTCCCTCCCCCACCCTCCCACTTTTATAACCCCTTGATAAATTATAAATTATTATTTTCATATCTTATACCATCCCGTCTCCCTTCACCCACGTTTCTGTTGTTCATCTCCCTGGGGAGGAGGGGTATATGTGGATCATTGTGCATCGGTTCCCACTTTCTCCCCCTTCTCCCCCCACCTTCCCCCTACCCTCATAATATCGCTACTCCCATTATTGTTCCTCGGGGGTTTATCTGTCCTGGATTCATGTGTGGAGAGTTCTTATCTGTACCAGTGCACATGCTCCAGTCTAGCGGGATTTTTAAGGTAGAACTGGAGTCATGATAGGGGTTAGGGGAAACATTAAGGAACTAGAGGAATGTTGTATGTTTCATTGGTGCTACACTGCACCCTGGTTGGCTCATCCCTTCTCAGTAACCCTTCTGTGAGGGACTGTCCAATTGGCTTCAGATGGGGTTGGGTCTCCACTCTGACCCCACCTTGTTTGCATTGATATGATGTTTGTTTGGGGTCTTCTGATGCCTGATACCTAATCACCTAGTCAATGCCTCGTGATCACACAGGCTGGTGTGCTTCTTCCATGGGGGTGGTTTTGCTTCCCTGCTAGCTGGTCGCTTGTTTAACTTCAAGACTTTAAGACCCCAGACACTATATCTTGTAATAGCTGGGCACCATCAGCTTTCTTCATCATATTTGCTTATGTACCCGTTTTGTCTTCAATGATCTTGTCAGGATGGTGTACATCACAGAATGCTAATTTATTAGAACAAAGTGTTCTTGCATTGAGGGAGGACTTGAATAGAGTCCCAATGTCCATCTGCTACCTTGATACTTAATGTATAAATATATGTACATAGACCCAAATCCCTATCATTACATATTAATATATTTACATATACACATGCCTATATTTATATCTCTATAAATGTCTTTTGCCTCCTAGTGCTTTCCTCTATTTTGCAAGGGAATCTTAAAAGTGAAATTACCATGCCAAAGGATAGCTTAATGTTTGTTTTGAAATGTTCAAAAATGCCCACTCCCAAAAAGGTTGTTACTAATACATTTATACAATAGTTAGGAAAGAGCTCATTTTCCCAAATCCCTGAAAACACTGGGTGTGTTTTATCTTTTCCTAATCTGATAAAGGAAAATCTTTGGCTGGTTGTTTTAACTGCACTCCCATGACCACCAGCGAGGAGCATCTTTTCAAGTGCTCACACATTTATGACCCAGGCATAAATAGCGAGATCAGGCGATTGCTATCCTCCTTTGCAGCTGTAAAATTTGACGTGTGCGATTTATGCTCTGGGAAAATAGGACGGTTATCACAATGTTTGTTGAAGCCAGGACTGGCTTTTATGGAGCATATGATAGCTTAACTGTTATGAATTCACAGGTGCTGGAAAAGGCCCTCAACTTCACCACAGAATGCCTACACATAGCCTCGTCTTGTTAGACTTCGCTTAGAACCACATGGTGACCTTTTCCAGCCTGGTCCCGGCGCTATGGCTCCCGCGAAGAAGGGCGGTGAGAAGAAGAAGGGCCGTTTGGCCATCAACG
Organism: Echinops telfairi; assembly: GCF_000313985.2. NCBI lineage: Eukaryota > Metazoa > Chordata > Mammalia > Afrosoricida > Tenrecidae > Echinops > Echinops telfairi. The sequence continues at coordinate 85,336,742 of NW_022111373.1, forward strand.
AGGTCATGACCAGAGAGAACACCATCAACATTCACAAGCGCATCCATGGCGTGGGCTTGAAGAAGCGTGCCCCTCGGACACTCAAGGAGATTCAGAAGTTTGCCATGAAGAGATGGGGACACCCGATGTACGAATGGACACCAGGCTCAGCAAAGCTGTGTGGACCAAAGGAATCAGGAATGTTCCATACCGTATCCGTGTGCGGTTGTCCAGGAAACGCAATGAGGATGAAGGTTCCCCAAGCAAGCTCTACACATTGGTTACCTACGTGCCTGCCACCGCTTTCAGAAACCTATAGACAGTCAACGTGGAAGAAAACTAGTGGCTGGTTATCTAATAAAGATTTTAAACTGTCTCAAAAAAAAAAAAGAACTACATGGTGAGGTGACACTAAATTAGCACAAGGAAAGGGATGAGTTCAGCTCTGGGTTGAAATTCGGTAACTGGTATCTGAGAGAGCACAAATTCACACAAAAGAGAACCCGGAAAACTTAAGGACTGGATTGACCTACTATTTTGTCCTAAAACCAACAGTTTCCTGTAGAGGAGATTGTGTTGTAATGAGTGGACCCTGATGCAGAGTCAAGAGATGCAGGTTCTAGTCCTGATTAAGACAGTCGTGTAGGTCTTAAGTTAACTCTTTGTCTCACATTCATTTTTCTAGTCTGGTAAGTGGTAATATTCCATATTTTATTGTATTATTATAAAGTTTAAATTAGAGAACAGGTGAAAGTAATATAGCATTCTACCTTAGAGCTGCTGCTTTGAGCTCCCCTCCCAGGTGTAGTGATGATTGTCACTGAGAAGCAGTGTCACCTTGCATGCACCCAGAATGCATGCTTTCCGGTGTAAAATGAACAACTGTGACAAGGCAGAACCTAGAGATTATACGTTTGCCAGTAATTCAGACGGAAGGGCCCCGAACTCTTCCTTCTACTGGGCCAGAATCTTAAAACGACTCATCTCAGAGTACACAGATTGCCACATCCCACCCATGCCTCTCCCATTCCAGAATTCCACATACTTTGGCTCAAGTGCTAAGCCTCCCTTCATCTCAAAAAAAAAAAAAAAAGAAACGTTGGCTATATTTCATTTATTCCTTTGGTTATGTTATGTAACTGAAGAAGGATACTTCTGTTGTTCCAATTATTTCCCCAACTCCTGGACAACTCCTTGAAAATGAACTTGAGTGATGGTGGAACTTGTCACACAGCTTAGCATTAGCCACCCCCCGGAATGCCTGCTGTCCAGTGTCAAAGGAACAGCTATGATGGGAGGGAACTGGGGATCGACTGCCCAGCCCCCTGGCATCTACATGTAGCCACGTCACTAGTTCTCCCCCACGGACTACAAACTGGCAGCATGTGTGCCATGTCCTGACAAGGGCGTTTTAGGAGTGGGATGTAATCATTTCTCAAAGCTGCCATAATGGAGTACCACAAACAGTGTGGCTTAGAAGGAAAGAAAAAGTTCTGTAGGCTCAGCATCTGAGATCAAGGTGTCAGCTCTGTTGATTCCTTCTGAGACTTTGAGGGAGTATCTGCTTGAAGCCTCTGTCTCAGCTTCTGGGAGCTCATCGACGTCCCTTTGGATAGTGTCCTTCCTCTGCCACCCTGTGTAGTTTCGCTTCTTTTTAGAAAGATGCCATTCAGATGAGATTAGGACCCACTCTACTCCATTATAACTTCTTGTTAACTGTTCTTGCCATCTGCAAAACCCTATTTCCAAACATGCTCAAATTCACAGTTACAAGGGTTAAGACTTCCATGTATCTTCTGGGGAAACACAATTCAATCCATCATGTAGGGGTACCACCTTCATTCTCTTTTACTTTCTGCCACCTGGATTCAGTGATAATACAGTCTAACAAGACAGGCTGCACCATAAAAATGGAAGCAGCTTGGGTCTATGCATCACCACACTGAAGACAATTATCAACCATGAGGAGGTGCTTTGATTATTGCATAAGTCGCTGTGAGTCAGACTTGGCTCAATGGCAGTGGGTTTGGTTTGTTTGTTTGTTTGTTTGTTTGTTTGTTTGTTTGTTTGTTTTACAGTTTATTGCACAGGTGAGACATGAACTTCTATTATTTCATTCCGAGGCCAATTTATTTCAGCAGCTAGCATTTCTTTAACATATGTCCTGCCTGGAAACACTTCACCAATGACCATCTTAGTGAACCAGGTAACAGCAAACCTTTTGACATCTCAAGAGCCATCTTCTCTACAGGAAGTTTCTTCAAACAGGAAGCTCAGGAACGTACTCTCTCGTCAGAGAACAGCTCAATCCTGCCATGCCCAGCAATTCCTGACTTGGGCTTTGAAAAGCTCTGAAGCATGAGAAACAGATGTTGAACAACAAAAAGTTAATCAACAAATATGTGTTGAATGTATACAAATGACCAGGAAGTATGAAAAATACAAAGAAATATATAAAAACAAGACACAACTTTCTCCAGCAACGTATAGCTTAAGGGGGAAGACAGGGTGGCTATGCAAAGGGCTCTATCACAAGACGGTCTGTGTAGGTAGCAGGAATAATGAAGGAAGGGAAAGAGCATTGACACTGAGCTGATTGCAACGCTTGATGACCCCGTGTGAGGCAGTTTTCTTGCCCGAAATCTTTAGCAGCAGTCGCCAGGCCTTTCTTCCATGGTGCAATTGGCTGGTTCCAACTGCCAACCTTTCATAGACAAGCCCAGATCGTATGTGCCCCTCAGGGGCGTCAAGTACTAGGAAGAGACACAGTTAACACTTTAAAGAGGATGAGAACATTTTTATGTAGAAGTGAAATACTTTTTTTTCATATAGGGCGAATCTTCAGGGAGGGAATGGGACTATGCCTGAAAAGTGGAGTTGAATTAAGTGGTGGAAACATGCACATAGATCAAGAGAACTTCAAAAGGCAAGTTAGATACTGCTGTTCGATTCTAGACACCCGAAAGCCCGGAAAACTAGGCCAACAAAGTTGGACATGAAAATAAAAACAACACTGAGTTGTGGCTTTAGGTCTAGAATTAGGCTCTAGAATTTCCGCGACAACTATGTGACTAGCCTTCTTTGCAGAAATATAATTTAAGACTCCTTTCGTCTCCTGCAGTCAACTCTCATGGGTCCTAATTCTTAGTTATTGAAATGTCACCTTCACATTTTTATTCCATACCTGTGTGCCACTTACATATTTGTTAATGTTTTAAATGTGTCAACACATAGTTCATATTTTTTTCTTTGAGTGCACTTTGAATTAACCCCTGAACAAAAATTGTTTCTGTGATTATAGGGTGGGTTTACATGCCAGATGGAAATTTTCTCATAGACAGTCAAACAAATACATAACTATTCATATTGTTAAAGTGTTCTGGTTTGTGGATTACAGACCACATTTGGGAAAGCATGATTCTACTCTGAGCCACCACATGGCTCCTTGCTTCTGTCATAATGTCCGACTTGCTTGTCTTTTACTCATTTGCTCTCACATATTTCATCTTTTTTTTGGACCATTTGGGGCTCAGTAACTAATAAGTGAAGTCCCTGGATGGTACAAACTGTTAAGACACTCTGCAACTAACCAACAAGTTAAAGGTTTAAGTTTACCCAGAGGTATCTTAACGAATGGCCTGAAAATAAAAAAGAAACCAAACTTGACCAATGGGTGCCATGGGTGAAGGAGGAAGCGTTTTTGCTTAGGGGGTATTGAGTTTATGCTAATGGTGGTGGAATAATTTGGAAAAGGAGATCAATAATGGTTGTACATCATGAGTATAGTCAATGGCACTGAATTATACATGTAGAAGTTGTTTAATTGCAGAATATTTTGTTGTGTATATTTTTGCCACAATTTTAAAGAATAATTACATGAAAAGCAATGAGTACAAAGAACTAATTGGGTTGACAATTGTACAACTCTTCTTGATATGATTGAGTTATTGAATTGTATGACATATGGATAAAACAGTTGTTTTTTTTAAATGGCCTCGTGGTCTACCTCTGAAAAATCCCCCATTGAAAATCCTATGGATAAGGGGTTGACATGAGTTAGAATCAATAGCAACTGGTCCACTGATGCACAGTAATGTTGTTTTTTCCACAGACAATCCATAAAATGTAATAGTTCAATTAAACAAAGGTTAGCACAGGTGGGACAGAACTTCTCCCTCAATCATCTGACACGTAAGCCTTCCATGGCTGGGAAAAAGAGGAGTCAAAGATCAGATACAATTACTGAAGAGTCAAGCCAAGAAATAGCCTATGTCATTGTGCCCACATTCTGATATGTGGCCCCAACCCAAGTACCCGGGAGGCTGAGAAATACAGCAGACCCCACAGATGTTGGTGAGCACTAAATGGCTCTCACTGTAACCCTGGGACTTTGACCAAGAGATCTTCCGGGCCATTGCTTCCAAAACTACTCCAAGGACAGAGCTGGATATCTCAAAATTTAAAAATCAGATGCATTTGCTCAACTGGGGAGGGTTTTACCAAAATAGATATTTTATCCCACCTGTCTTATCTAGATAGGCCTGCAGAGATGATAATATGAACAAAAAACAGGACCAAGCAAAACAAAGCAACAAAAGAAAACAAAACAACAACAAGCATGATAGTGGGACAAGAGGAAAGTAAGAAAAAATAGAAGAAAGAACTAGGAGGCAAAGGGCATTTATAGATGTCTAAATACAGGCATGTACATATATAAATATATTGATATATGATAATGGGGAAATAGATCTATGTGCATACATTTATAGGTTTAGTATTAAGGTCACAGATGGACATTGGGCCTCCACTCAAGTAATCTCTCAATGCAAGAACACTTTGTTCTATTAAACTGGCATTCCATGATGCTCACCTTCCCAACACGATCGCTGAAGACAAAGCAGGTGCATAACCAAATGTGGTGAAGTAAGCTGATGGTGCCTGGCTATCAAAAGATATAGCACCTGGGGTCTTAAAGGCTTAAAGATAAACAAAAGACCATCTAGCTGAGAGACAATAAAGCCCCACGTGGAGAAGCACACCAGCCTGTGTGATCATGAGGTATCAATGGGATTGGGAATCAGGCATCAAAGAAAAAAAATCATATCATTGTGAATGAGGGGAACTGTGGAGCGGGGACTCAAGCACATCTCTAGGCAACTGGACATTCCTTTACAGAAGGGTCAGAGACAGAAGAGCCAGTCAGGGTGCAGTGTAGCAATGATGAAAAATACAACTTTCCTCTAGTTCTTTAATGCTTCCTCCCCTCACTATCATGATCCCAATTCTACCTTACAAATCCAGCTAGACCAGAGGATGTACACTGGTACAGATAGGAACTGGAAACACAGGGAATCCAGGACAGATGAACCCCTCACCAGTGGTGAGAGTGGTGATACCAGGAGGATGGAGGGAAGGTAGAGTAGAAAGTGGAACTGATTATAAGAATCTACATATAACCCCCTCCCTGGGGAAGGACAACAGAAAAGTAACTGAGGGGAGACCTTGGACAGTGTAAGACATGACAAAATAATAATGATTTATAAATTATCAAGGGTTCGTGAGCAGTAGGGGAGGGAGGGGAAATGAGGAGCAGATACCAAGGGTTCAAGTAGAAAGAAAATATTTTGAGAATGATGATGGCAACAAATGTACAAATGTGCTTGACACAATGGATGGATGGATGGAGTGTGATAAGAGAGTTGTAGGAGCGCCAATAAAATGATTTGGAGGAAAAAAAACCAACTTGGTGTACATGTGGAAGACAAGAAATTCTGAGACTAGCCATGCTGAATAGGAAGGATTTTTTTTTTCTTTTCCTCCTTAGAAATTTCTTAATAAAATTATTTTACAATATCAAGAAAAAGAAAAAACTAACTTCAAAAGACAAAACTCACTACCATTGAGCCAATTATGACTCATAGCAACCCTATCAAACGGACTAGAACTGCTCCCATGGCTTTCTGAGGCTGTAAATCTATGGGAATAGAAAGCCTCATCTTTTTCTCACAGAGCAGCTGGTGAATTTGAACTGCTAGCCTTGTAGTTCGCAGCCCAAGGCATAACCCACTACGCCACCACAGCTCTTTCAGAAAGACCAGTCCCTGGGGGAAAAAAGACATCATGCTTGGTACAGGGTCAGTGAAGAGAGAGAGAGAGAGAGAGCTTCAAGGAAATAGATTGGCACAGTGGCTGCAACAATGGCAGTATGAGGGTGGTGCCAGAGTGGCACCTAACGTTGCTGCTGTGGTTGTGACGTCTGAAATAAGTCTCATGGGGTGGAAAACAAGGTGACCACTGGGTATGTTCCTTCCGGGGGATGCAGAGAAGAATCTATTTCCTTGCCCTTCCCAGTGTCTGGAAATTGCCCACATTCCTTAGCTTGTGGCTTCCCCTCCTTCCCCTCCAACCATCCTCAGAGCCAACAATGTCAGTGTGAGTTTGGCTCATATTTCATGACTTTGTGGCCCCTGTAATACTGACTCTTTGGCCTCCTCCTACTTTTAAACACCTTCTGTTTATAATGAACCTACCTGGCTATCACAGCAAAATCTCCTATGATTCGCAAACTTAATTCCATTTGCAACCTCAATTCCCCTTTGCTGGGTAACAACATTATTTACATATCCTGGGATTAGGACATGGACATTGGGGGGAGGGGGGGCGGAATGTGTCATTATTTGGCCTACTACAGGTCAAATACAGCCCATGGATAGGATTTGATTCTCAAACTGATGCTTTCTTTTTCATTTCTCTTAATTAAATATTTTTCAATGGGGGAGATTTTATGTACCTTTTCAAACTCCATGGCTACCTTCCCTTGAAACCTCAAGGCATCCAGGAACAAGGGCCTGATAGCAAAAATCAGCTGGTCTTTGACAAGGACTGATTGAAATTAGGGGTCTTCCAGATGGCCATGGTCCTCAACACTTTTTAAAAAATAGTTTTGTTGGTATAAAATTCACATGCATACACCCCTCTACTCTGGTCTCTGCGAAGTCCCTCCTGCGCAGTGTTACGTGATCACCATCTTGAGAGCCCTCCCCCTCCACCACTCCTGATACCTGCCTGGCCCGCTCACCAAGCTGTGCCTCCTGCCCGTCCCCTTGACATTGGCAAGGTTGGCACCAGGTGTCTTCCTGGTATCGCGATTGCACTCTAACCATTTCCTCTTGGTCGCTGGACTTTAAATGAGTTGCCAATGAGTGGGCCAACACCATGGACTCCCTGTGGATGCTGGGCAGACTGTGCCAATCCCCCCGTCCCCCATGAAGTTTTCAAGGTGGT
>NW_022111373.1:85344867-85359593 GCF_000313985.2 Echinops telfairi
TGTTAGGACTTGAGTCTCCCAAGCCGCTGCCTCACCAGCCACCTACTACTTCATTCAAAACCAACTGTGAATTGATTCGCTGTCATTTCGCCCATGCCAGGGGCCCTGGTGGTGCAGAGGTTGTGCGATGGTTTGCTGCGTGGGAAAAAGACCAGACTTTCTACTTCGGTATATAGTTACAGTCTCAGAAAGTCAAAGGCGCAGGTCTGCCTTGTCCCTGTGAGTTGGGGTTGAGTCCATAGCAGTGGATTTGGGTTTTTAAGCAATCCTAGTCATAAAATTGGAGCTTAGATGTGCTTGGTTTTTTTAATACACATTAATCTTAGGACAGGAATATTAAAATCATAAATGTTTGTACACACACCCAGTCTAAAGCTGCCTTTAGCTCTTTATAAAGCCAGAGCACCAAAATAAACCCAAACGCATTGCCGTTGAGCCAATTCCAACCCCTAGTGCCCCTATCCGGTTTCTGAGCCTGTAGATCTTAACAGACGCAGACAGCTCCAGCTCTCACCCAGGTAGCAGCTGGTGGGTTAGAACCACCAACCTTGCGGTAAGTAATGCAATGCTTGCCTGAGAGTGACACCAGGACTCCTAGTTATAGACCCAAGACACACACCATGGCCCATTCTGGAAAGTACAACGCTAGTCAGTCCTCACTTCGGAGCAGCATCACATCTGAACTAAAGTGTGGCTGTATCATTCTTCAGGCTCTTGGCAAGGGGCTCCAGAAAGTCTTCTGAAACCGAGGACTCTGGGTTTCATCGAGATGTTCGCTCTTACATCTCACCTAAAAGTCTCAGCTTCCTGGCCCCCTGGCATTGGGATCTAGCGTCGAGAGTGTCTGGGCTCTCCGCACCACGCTGGGTTTCTAGACCTCCTAGAAAATGGTTTCAGAAATCACCTCTCTCTTCAGAGATGGCGTGGCAGAAACCAGGTTAGAGTGCCAGGCTTCAAGTTGAGAGACGGACACAGACCCCGTGGCAGACAGAGTAAAGAATCAAAAGGCAGAGACGGAGCATGGACTAGGCAAGGCCCAGTGACCGACATATCCCAGAGCGGAGGGCAGCAAACTGTTTCAAGAAAAGCCAGTGAAAAAGCCGTTTAAGCTTTGCCGGGCAGACGGTCTCTGCCGTACCCACTCACATCTCCTTAGGGCGTGGAAGCAGTGGGGACAGCATGGGAACTAAAGGGTACGGCTGTGTCCCAGGATAACTTTATTTTCACACTTGGCCATTGGGCTGGCATGTGCTGACTAATGAGCGCCGTGGATGTCAAGGGCAAGGTCTGAGCTTGGTTGAGAAGCTGTGAGGCAGGAGGAAGGGGGCAGAGCAGAGAGCTCGCCACCAGCTTACTGTGCCTAAACCACGCTTACGGAATCCAGAAAAGTGGCTTCCAGTTCAGCTGTGCGGCCTCAGAATGCACGTTACAGCTCTGACGAACAGAGGGAGGGGTTAGCTCTCAAATGCCCCTTCTCGTCTGGCCTGCATGCAGATTCCAGGTCTGACGGCATCCCTAGGCCAATAGTCCCGTGCGGGCCAGGCTTCAAGGGGACTGTTCATTCGTTTTCCAAATGAAACACACGAACCTTTTCACTGTACTTCCTTTTTCTTTTCTTTTCTTTTTTAATCATTTTCTTGGGGGCTCGTACAATTCTTATCACAATCCATACATACATCCATGGTGTCAAGCACATAAGTACATTTGTTGCCATCATTATTCTCAAAACATTTGCCTTCTACTTGAGTCCTTAATATCAGCTCCTCATTTTCCCCTTCCCTCCCCACTCCCCCCTCCTTCATGAACCCTTCATAATTCATAAATTATTATTATTTTGTCATATGATACACTGTCCGACGTCTCCCCCCGCCCTCTTCTCTGCTGTCCATCCCCCAGGGAGGAGGCTATATGTAGATTCTTGTAATCGGTTCCCCCTTTCCACCCCACATTCCCTCCACCCTCCAGGCATCGCCACTCTCACCACTGGTCCTGAAGGGGTCATCTGTCCTGGACTCCCTGTGTTTCTAGTTGCTATCTGCACCAATGTACATCGTCTGGTCTAGCCAGATTTGTAAGGTAGAATTAGGATCATGATAGTGGGGGGAGGAAGCATTTAAGAACTAGTTATATGTTTCATTGTTGCTACCCTGCACATTGACTGGCTCATCTCCTCCCCACAACCTTTCAGTAAGGGGGTTTCCAGTTGCCTACCGATAGCCTTTGAGTCTCTACTCTGCACTCACCCTCGTTTATAATTATATGATTTTTTTGTTCTTTGATGCCTTACACCTGATCCCTTCGACACCTCGTGATTGCATAGGCTGGTGTGCTTCTTCCATGTGGGCTTTGTTGCTTCTGAGCTAGATGGCCGCTTGTTTATCTTCTGTAGTTCCTTTTTCAAAGCCCAATTAGGAAGGGCAGACAAGTCCAGCTTCGGTGAAGGTGGCAATGAGGAAAGGATCCTCTCCCCCCAGCCCCCATTATCGGTTCCTCAAAAACCGAAAACGACTCTTCTGCCGTGGTGTGGGATGGTACCCCAGTGGCAGTTGAAACAAGGAAGAAAGAATCTAAGTTCCCTGGTGCAGCCATGGTCGGGAGAGGAGACCAGGCCCTTGGCAGGGGTGGGAAGCAATTGCAGGAAAGTTGCCTGGGAGTCTAAAAAAAAAAAGAAACTGCTGGGAGCCAGCCCTTGATGAGTGTGGGGTTTACAACCCCTTCCTGGAGAGAGCCCGTCAACATTCCAGGTGTTCCCTTTCCAAAGGGCTCATTTAATGATCATAAATGAGACCGTTCTAAACAGCCCATCTGTCGCCCACCTTTTACAAATATTTAATTCTGTCCACACTTTGCTCACAAGGGAAATGATGACCCAGAGCTGTTTGCCCACTATGAATCTGTCCCACTGAATAATTAATGCATCTTAAATGCCAGACACACAGAGACGGCTGGGTCCGTGGGAGTACCCGAGGGATTGGGCCTCCCAGAAAAGCAGCTTAGCTTTGGTGTGAGCTTGGGAGCTGTCTCTTCTCTAACAAGTGACAGGCCGCCTTCTCAGCTGGGAGGTGGCCTACTGAGACCACCAGAGAAAGATCTAAGAAGAAAACAGGAAAGACGGCTTGCAAGTCAGGAGTCCGTGAGGTGCTTCTCACAGATTTCTGTCTACTGCCTGGACAGGCCCCCTTGTGTACTTTGGTTTCCATTATATCTTGAACTCCCTGCTGCCTTCAGCAAGGAGTCCCCGGGTGGTATAAAGGGCTAGCCCATTGGACTGCCGATGGAGGGGTTCGCGGCTTGAGTCCTTCCTGAGAAGCCTCTGAGGAAAGGCCTGGGGACTGACTTGCAGACAGCCAACGATGCGAAGCCCCTGGACCACAGTTCCACTCTGACACGCTTGCCGGTGACTTGACAGCGACTTGTTTCTGTTCTGCTGTCCGCAGACCCCCTTCCGCCTCATCCAGAGGGGCAACAAGGACAATGGCTACCCACAGTTCTCGATTTATCATGACCATAAAAACTCTTGAGTTGGATGTGAAAAGCAACAACAACAAAAACAAACCTCACCGCCATTGAGTCGGTTCTGACTCGTGGCAGCCCTGTAGGACAAGCTAGAGTTGCCCCTGTGGGCTTCTGAAATAGTAACTCTTTACAGGAGTTGAAAGCCTCTTTACAGGAGTTGAAAGCCTCATCTTTCTCCCTCGGAGCAGCTGGTGGTTTCAAACTGCTGACCTGGTGGCTGAGAGCTGAGGACTGGAAAGAGACTTGGTTACTGGCTGTGCAGAGGTGCTCCTGTGGAACAATGCTTGTATCCTTCCTATTTCCTGATCCTGGCCAACCTCCCTAATAAACCGCCTCACTCTGAGAAGTGCCTGTGGGCTATGCGTGGTCATTGCAACAGATTAAGGAGCCCCGCACAGGAGAGTGCCGTGAAAGGAAAGACTGGTGTCAGCAGAGGTAGAGAACATTGGAGGATAAAGGCATGTGGCTTCAGGAAAGCCAGAGGAGGCCAGAGTCGGCCCTCCCCTCTGAGCTGTTTTGCACTAATAAGCCACCATAATCACGCGTATCGTGGTGAGCTCTGTGTGGTCATTGCAACAGAGTCTCCAACACGGCAGAAATAGAGGGTGGTGGGAGGAGCAGTTGGGGTCAAAATAGGGTAAAGGAGTTTGGAGTAAGTAGGCCTTTCTGACCTCTGCCTTGTGGGAACTGACCATACACCATTGTGACATACACCAATGTGACCATACACCATTGAATCCTCCTTCTCGCTGGTCTTTGGGGAGGTCAGACATGCCCTCCACACTATTTCTGTAAGGGGCATGCTTAGTCAACAACCTTTTTGTGGAAAATATAAGTCAGTGGGGCATAAATCCTATCAACAGTTCATAGAATGGAACAGTGGGAATGAACTGGTGAAAGGTCAATCCCTCGGGAGTGCTATGTACACATTCCTTGCACCTTGTTTTTCCGGGTCTTGCAAGTTTTCTGACTTCGCCAGAGCACAGTCTCAGCATGTGTCTGTTGCTCTCTACTAGTGGGAAAATATTTGTCACTTCATCTTTGTCAAGTTTCTGCCTTATGCATAAAGTGACCAGACGTCCCGATTTTTTTTAACAATTTGTCCTGCATCCCGCGGTGTTTTTAAAAAGTCCCCATTTTTCGAAAGAATGCACAAGCTAGGGTATATGGTTTTCGGCTACCATGTGGCTATTTTGCCAGGATATGAGTTTTATCAATGGTATCTCACTTTTGTCCCGCTTTACCAATGTTAAAATCTGGTCACCTTACTTATACAAGTTCCCGCTTTTGCAAGCCGCACTGTATGTAATGAGGGCTTTGAGAAATCAGCCTCCACCCAGCTTTTCTCAAGCACCATCTTCCCCGTCGGTGCCTGGCATGTTGTAGCGATGCAAAAAGTACTGGCTACATGAATGAGCGAGTGAGTAACATAACTGCTCAAGGATCCAAGACTAGTGTCTTAGCCGTCTACTGCCACGTCAGGACCCGCTAAGTCCATCAAACTTGAGTTTGTCACTTTGTGAGTGGATCTAATCTACAGGCTCGTGGCTTTCATTTCAAGAATCAATTATACGTTGACAGCCTCAGCGTCGAGAATGATGGGCTAATATTCCTATGCTGGCTTGTGTGTGTTGGAGTCAAATCAAAATCATTCTGTTCATAAACATTCCATTGTTCTAGCTGAAAAGAGTTGGTAATTTTGCAAGGATCTGAAAAATGAGTCGGGCATGATCCATCACCCCGAACCGCACACCCTAAACAAGTACACTGCAGTTGTGGCTGCGGCAACTGCCTAAATGTCTTCCCTTGGACTGAAACTGATTGAACCGCAACCTAAAATTTGTTGTTGTTTTTGTTGTGCCGTTGAGTCGGTTCCAACTCAATAGAGACCTCCTGAATAACAGAATGATCCCCGGCCTGGTCCTGCACCAGCGTCACAATTGTTCTTATGTCTGAGCCCGTTGTTGCAGCCCCAGTGTCACTCCATCTCTCTGACGGCCCCTCCATGTTACCAAGCAGGATGTCCTTCTCCAGAGAGTGGTCTCTCCTGACAACGGGTCCAAAGTTTGTGAGACAAAGTGCTTGCCATCCTTGCCTCTAAGGCACCTTCTGGCTGTACTTCTTTCAAGACAGGTTTGTTTGTTCTTTTAGCAGTAAAATCTGTTAGAAATCAACATATGGACTCAGAACACAACTAGTGAGTATTGACTTTAAAATGACTAAATTTCTGCTTTGATTTTCTCATCTGTGAAGTGGGCTGAAAGTACTCATGTGGTGGTGAAGTAAATTCTGGCGATGTGGGTTTAGCATTGGACTGCTGACCATCAGGTTGGCAGTTCAAACCTGCCAGCTGCTCCATTGGAGAGAGATGAGGCTGTCTGCTCCTGTAAAGATTGTTAGTCTTGGAAACCCTAGAGAAGGTCAATATGAATCAGAATCACATATGAAAAACAAATGTACTAGTGACTTCATTTCTATATCTAATCTACTCTTCCTCAAAGCCATTACTCCTAACTGGGTGGTGGGAGAAGGGGGGATAAATCCAATGAGAATCAGTCCAATCCAAGAGTTAAAGAAGTTTCTTTAACTAGTTCAATTTCCTTTAGGTCAATGCCCAGTCTTTTAGTGTTTCTCACTCCTCCTCTAGTGTACTGAATTCTCTGGTCTCCTTGGAGAAGGCTCTTGTCTGCCTGGGTGGACTGCTATGGGCCAATGGAGGTATGTATCTCTGCTCTTGTGATCTCTTCTTTGGGCTAAATCAGGGCCTGGTGGACCTTTTTGGGTGATTTGGCCTCAGTTGAGCCCTTGCTGGAACCATAAATCCCTGAAAGCTGGCTCTGACTCTTGTCTGATCCCTACCCTAAGAAACCACCCTTGCAGCCCTTCACTGCAGTGGGACTTTCATCTGAACCATTGTGAACCTATAGGCGCACTCCCACCTGCCCTAATAGTCTCTCCAACCTGACTCTGTGGAGTTTGTGCATCTCAGGATCACATGAAGCTATAGCAAACACAAGACAAAAATAGCAATGGGTTAAAAGTATGAGACTAGGGCCCAAGGAGAAAGAAAATGTTTTGAAAATGATGATGGCAACATATGTACAAATGTTCTTGACACAATGGATGGATGGATGGATGGATGGATGGATGGATGGATGGATGGATGGATGGATGGATGGATGGTTGGTGATAAGAGCCATACAAGCCCCCAATAAAATGATTTTTTTAAATGTATGAAACTTTAGTTCCTCACTCTAAAAATACAAAGGGAGGTAGTCCAGGATTGCTATGGTGGTTCCACAAAGTCATCACCAATCCAAACTTCCTGCCCATATGTGCTTGGCTGGGCAAACTTCACCCAAAACAGGATGGCTTCTATTCTCAAGGGAATTTCATTCCCCAACATGGCAGCTGGAGCTCCAGCTATGATGTCACATTTTGAAGCAATAGAAGAGGAAGGGTAACATCTCCCTGCTGGCTTGACTTTCTTCAGGGATCTTGCAAGACGTTCCAATCAAATCTCCACTTGCATTTCATTGACCATCACTCAGTTCTGTGGCTCTATCTCATTGCCATGGAGATTGAAAGTGCAGGCTTTCATCTGGAAGGAATTAATCCCTAACTGGGGATGCTGCGATTTAGGAAGACAATAGAACGGAGAGTTCCATGGTATCCAGGCATCACTGCTGACCACAAGGAGCATCGGCATCCAGTTCACGCCATCCAGCGGGGCTCCAGAATCTAACTGGACTTTCTCTCTGCATCAAAGGACAGCTGTCCTGGTTGTGCTTCATACTTCAAGGCAGTCTTCTTCATGAATCCCAGCCAGGCCTCACCAAGACCTTACCTGCTTCCAAATTGTACTTCAGCTTGACAGTGGCCTCCATCCCGCCATAAACACCCTTTACCCCATTCCCCAGACTCTGACCAGAGGAACCAAGATCAGGGTACCTATCATCTCTCTTCTAAATTGTATCCCCTTCTTCCCACACAGGGATGGAAGGAATATGATTTTCATTTTCTCTTCCTTTCTATCCTTGACCATCCAACAAGTTTGTTTTCCTTTCTCAAGGATAAAATGGAAGGATGGCCATCTGAATGGGATTATATTAAAATTAAAATGCATTGGTCCAATGATTTGAAAATAATTATCCCTGTATTCTTTTTCACCAATCACATGATAAGTACTCAATATAGGCCCATTAAATGAATACTAGGATTGTTGCGGAGATTAAAGTGTGAGATTATGTATGGAAAGTTCATTCTACAATGTGTGGCACACAGTATACACTTAATAAATTTTAGCCATTATTATTGTTGTGGCTGATTCTATCAATTATTAAAATTATATTCCAGAGTTCGCCTTCATCTTCTTATTTCCTTTTCTCTTGGTTTATTTCTTTCTTTTTAATCTTTCTTAAACACACATGCTGGCAAAAAAAGACAGATTCCATCTCTCAAAGAGATACCATTGTACATACTCTACTGTATTGTTTGTGCTAAATTTTATTTTCTGAAAACAGGAAGCTTTTCCTTTTTCTTTTTTGAAAACAGAACTGCTCAGAGACCTAACTGCTAATTAACTTTGGTACTGGATGCTATGTAACTGGGGTTGAGTCACTGTTCTTTGGGGAAGGGGCTAATTGGAAAAGGAAAGATTGATGAAGGTCAGTGTGGATGGCGGGCAGACCTTTGGCTGGAGGCTGGGTCAGCTTAACTCAGGTCTTTCCAACCAGACCTCATCATATGACTCTAAATTATTTCTCAGCCCTCCTGACCCTCCCACACTTTGTGTTGTTTGTATAGCAGGAGGGAGGGAGTATGTAAGATAAAAAAGCCAAGATGAGCAGTGATCTACTGGCAGTCAATTGGGAGGTTTGGCTCCAAGAATCTGACAAGGAGTTGCCAGAGGCTCTGAACTGGTAGTGTGCTCGGATAGATTTGAAGAAGAGCTAGGATGCAAACAAAGAGGTGCCTTCAGCCTCTTCAGGAGGGTGTCACGCACCGAGTCCTTCGGGGGTGGAGGGTTTCCTGAGTCTTAGCAGGAACTGCCCCAGAGACTTGGGACTGTGAGCAAGTAGATTAGTTTAGGAAAAATATAAATGAGGGAGTTTATAAAGAATTATAGTTGAGTTACTTCAAATCCAGCACATAGAAATCCAATAAATATATAAATGAAAAAATGGGCTCAGAAAATGTTGAAATAAGGCTCTATCTCTACTCAGCACTGAAGGCGGGGCCCCAGCGAAGTTGAGGCAAGAGGATAGCAGACAGGAGGACGGCAGAGTGGCCGTCTGGATTCAGCAGCAGCCTGGGAGGGGTGCTCCGAAGCTTCTAGAGGAACAAGACCTCATGTCCTCCACCTTCCAAACAAGAGCCGCCTGAGGTGTTCCTTGTCGCCTTTGAATTGATCCTGATTCCTGGCCACCGAGAAGGACAGAGGGAACTGCCCAGAGGGGTTTCTTTTCAAGGCTGCTCTGTTTACAGAAGCCAACTATCAAATCTTTCTCCCACGGACTGGCTGGTGGATTCAATCCATCAACTTTCCAGGTGCAGTGAGGTGCCTTAACCACTGTGCCACCAGGCTCCTGACATTAGATGTACTTGGCCACATTTGATAGCAACTGTGCTGGTTTTACATTTGGCTTGGAGGGCAGGGTGCACAGTGAGAGAAGACTCTCAGAGTAACAGCTGAAATTAATTCCCTAGAAGAAAAAAGAATTGCTTTGGGCAACAAGCAGCAGCCAGAGACGTCATTACACAGTAGCCCCAAAGATTGGGGTCCATCCTCCTTCAGTGGGGAAATGTTAGGTAGGGACAGGGGGTTGACCCTCCCATGCCTGACAAGGCCCCTAAAGAGGAGGCTGGAAAGAAATCAGGCAACCATTGAACTCCAATGAGGAACCCAGAACTGAGCGTGCACAGACACAAGCACCCTAGACCAAGGTAAAACCAGTATCTTGGACACACCCACCTTAGGGAACAACAAATGACATCATACAGGTGGGCCTAACTCTGCCAGTGGGGCCAACCAATACCATCAAACACGCCTCCCCAGTCAGAGGTTTGAAATATCCTGGCTGTGGGAAGCCCTTGCTCTCTTTTTCCCTGCTCCCGGTAGCAAGTGAAGGGTGAGGGTCTCCTTCCCCTGAGCGGGAGCACATGCGCCCCCTCCAGGCCTACTCAGGGCCCACAGCCTCTTGGGCCCCATGCTCTTAGCCTCTAGGGTTCTTGGGCTTCTGGCCTCCTGACATCCACCCCCAGATCCACACGTGCAGATGATCTTTTCCACGTGGTTTTTCATACCCGGTTGTGAACCCCAGTGCCGCTTCCGTGAGGCTTGGCACGCTTTCCAGAAATAGCACGGACCCTTTTAAGACTTTAAAACCTGAAACGTGCCCTGTCCGTCATAAAACCCACTTGGATCACCAAAAAGAGAAAAAAGAAGAGGGCATTCACATGGACGGACCTGGAGGCAACATTAGGGTCAAGGAATGGGCTTGAGAAAAGTCAGACGAAGGTCTCGGGTTCTTAGTTGCTGCTGTTGTTCGGTGCCGTCTACTTGGGTCTCACTCAGAGCGACCCTCTGTACAGGGGCAGGAAACCCTGCCCAGTCCTGCAACGTCCTCCCAATTGCTAGGTTTCAGCTCGAGGTTGCCATCTCTACGTCAATCCAGCTCAGCAAGGGCCTTCCTCTTTTTTGCTGCCCTTCTACTTTACCACGTGTGATGTCCCTTTCCAGACACTGGTCTCTCCTGACAACACGTGCAATGTGTGTGAAACAAAGTCTCATCATCCTCACTTCTGAGGAGCATTCTGGCTAGACTTCCTCCAAGACAGATTAGTTTGTTCTTTGGGCAGTTGATGGTACCATTCATATCCTTTGCCAGCACCATAATCCAAATGCATCAGTTCTACTTTGGTCTTCATTAGTCAGTGCCCAACTTTCATATGTATATGGGGCAATGGAAGATACCATGGCTTGGTTCAGGTGAACCTTAGTCCTCAAAGTGACATCCTTGCTCTTGAACATGTTAAGTAGATCTTGTGCAACAGATGTACCCAGTGCGATACATCGTCTGATCTCTTGACTGCTTTTTCCATGAGCATTTATTGTGAATCCAAACAAGGCAAAAATCCTTGACAACTTCAGCCTTTCTCCATTTATCATGAGGTTGCTTATTGTTGCAATTGTGAGGATTGGAGTCTTCTTTACATTGAATTATAATCCATACTGAAGTCTGCAATCCTTGACCTTCATCAACTAATGCTGCAAGTTCTGCTCACTTTCAGTAAGCAAGGTTGTGTCATCTGCATATCGCAGTTGCTTTAAAAGCCTTCCTCCCATCTTGATAGCGCGTTCTTCGTCATAAGCAATACTAGTGTATACTTACTAATAGCTGACATAGAGTGACCCCTTGCATGTATTATTTCACACAGAAAGCATAGGACGCAGACAATGTTGTTCTTTCCACTTTGTTACTATTGTGGTTAGTTTCATCTTGTCAACTCTAAACCATCGCAGTCCAGAGAATGCTACCCGGCCTGCACCATCTTGACAAGCATTGGCATATTTGAGTCCACTGTTGTAGCCACTGTGGTCCTTCCACCCTAGGGGACTCATCTTCCAGCATCATTTCAAACAACATGTTGTTGTAGTGAATAGATTTTGATTGACAAATTGCTTACATTAGCGTGCCAGACCTTTCTTCCTAGCCTGTCTTCATCTGAAAGCTCGGTGAAAACTGGTCAACCATGGGTGGCCCCACTGGCATTTGAAATACTAGTGGCATAACTTCCACCATCATAGCAACAAGTAAACTACCATCGTAGGATAAACTGTCAGACAGGTAGAAAATATTGAATCTGCACTTGAGAAATTGATCACAAAGAGGCAAAGGGATTCACCTAAAATTACAAATGTTGTAAGTGGTAAAATTGAGATGAACCCAGGAAGGGTGACATCGGAGAGCCACACTGTTACAGGAATACATAATACTGATATTTGCTGTACAAAAAATCCCAACAGCAAAATGTATAAATCAAGGAGTGAATCCTTTTAACATTAACTGAAATGTATCACATTAGCATAAAAACCTGTAAGGTAGTTTTCAGTTAATCACAGAATTTCCGTTCCACTTAGCGAAGTCCTTGAATGCGTACGTTTGCTTCCACCACCCCACCACCCTACATTTTAAAATAATTGCCTATGATTTGTGTCTTTACCTTCTTGTTTTAAAAAGCCAGGGTCTAGGAAATAAGTTCAGAATGACCAAAGTGTAATGACATACCTAGAAATTGCATTTTGAGTTCCAGCGTATTTTTACATCAGCCTCTGGCACTCCGGATTGGCTGGCCGCCCAATGTGCCTAGCAGAGAGGCAGGCATCCGCTCAATAGCTGTGCCCCAAAGGGTGGAATAGAATCCATCCAAGCGAGTGTCAGACTGATATTTTCACTCATGGACTCTGAGAACCACATTCTTATGGCTGTCATGTTCTCTAAAGAATTTGAGCTTTATGCCAGAAATAAATAGCCTGTGCCATTTTGTGTTCATATTTCACCACTCATTTTGAGAATTAATATTTTATAAGAAAATTATTTTGATTCAAAATGTGACTTTTAAAGGGTTTATGGTATTCTTAAATGTAACTTTTATTACGCCTTGGGGGCAGCAGCTTTTCCAGAGGAATATACTGTAGTTATTGATGTGTTGTACCTTTTGTGAATTCCCCTTCCTGTTCTGCAACTGAAACAAGAAAAAATTATTTTCTGTACATAATTCACTCCCTTCTTTCCATCTCTCCCCCTCTTTTTTATCTCCTGACTCCTTTTCTTTCTTTTTTCTTAAATCATTTTATTGGGTACTCGTACAACCCTTATCACAATCCATACATCCATCCATTGTGTCAAGCACTTTTGTACATTTGTTGCCCTCATCATTCTCAAAGCATTTGTTTGTGTTTTCTTTTTTTTATTAATTTGGCAGGTCCTTGAGAGGCACAGGTTACACTCGTGGTTGGAGGCCATTTAGTTACAGTCCCAGAGAGTGCCGAAAGGACAAACCCCTCTGTCTTGAAGGAGGGTTTGTCACAGTGCTCCTTGAAGGCAAGGATGGTGAGACTTCATCTCACATCCTTGGACATGTTGTCAGGGGAGACCAGGTCCTGGAGAAGGACAGCGTGCTTATGGAGGGGCAGGGAAAGAGAGGAAGACCCTTGAGGAGATGGATGGACACTGTGGCTGAAACAATGTGTTCAAGCACAGAAACAAATGTGAGGACGGTCCAAGCCCAGGCACGGTCTCATTCTGTTGTGCATAGGTCGCTGCGGGTCAGAAGTGACTGATGGCACCTAACAATAACGGTGGGGCCTTTAAAGGAAGACCTGGAAATCTATAACAATTACAGCCAAGAAAATCCTAGAGAGCAGTTCTATTCTGCAGCCTATGGGGTGGCCATGAGTCAGAATCAACTCCAGAGCAATGGATTTGGCTGTTGTTGAGGGGTGGCGGCTTGGTTATGAATTGGATGGGTAATTAAGCTGAGTGAGTCATGTTTGACTGATCTAAGCTGGGCATGTTCATACATATGTGTCAGCTAGTGGGGTGGCTTAGTGCTGTCTGGTCTAGAATAACGTTTTACAGGTCAGCTCTGCCCTCCTCCCTGTGCCTCTCACACCCCTCTTGCAGGGCCCAGCATGTTCTCATAGCTGTCATAAGATGCCAAGGGACAAAGGAAAATGCATGTATGCTTTTCAAGCTTCTGTATACTCCAGGTTTGGTAGCATTTCATTGGCCCATCTAAGTTACATGGCCAAGCCTAGACTTAGGGGAGGGGTGGCCAAGAGTCACAAAGCAGAAAACCTACCAAGAGGCCAATATGCAGATCATTGAGGCAATCAATATCTCCAAGTCTCCAATTTAAGTTAAAACTGGCCTAAAACAAATAAATAAAAAAGCCCAGATTCTGACAGTCAAATACTTCAATAGATATCAAGCAGTATCTTCTAAAAAAGGTTTTAAAAGAAAAATTGTCTATTTATCACCAGATATAATTGCACATTTCTACAAAGTAAAGTGAAAACCGTTCCTCCCATAAACACCCACTTGATCTGACATAAAACAAGCTTTTGTCCTAAGCAACATTCCACACACACCACCACCACCACCACCACCCTTTTAGGAATGCAGTAACCCATTGGTGAAAGGAAACAGATCCCTGGGGACATTCAACAAAAGAATCCTGAACTCCTCCTCTGAGCAAGTCTCTCCCTAACTCACTGGACTTGAACTGTCCCTCTCAGAGCTGAGACCTTCTGGTACCTTTGAACAGCTGACCTTGCAGTTAGCAGCCCAATGCATAACCACTGCTCCATTCAGGGCTCTAGCTGAGGCTTAATTCTTTAGTAAATGGGCAGAAACTCTGAAAGAAACATGAAGATTCCAGGGAGTAAATGTGTTCATAATTCTTTAACAAAAATATGTGGAATAAGAAAATTATAATCATAACCAAGATATTCATATAATGAAGTAGTATAATAATAATAACAGTTGGATCTTAACATACATGCAGTTTTTAGGAATACAGCTATCATTGGTGGCAGTTCAAAGGCAGCATGTCTTATTAGCATGCCCCCCACCCAAAGCTCTGAGCCCCAGTAGTGATGTTCCATGTGGTAAAGAAGTCATGCAGTGTCGTGTAGAAATCTCACCCTCAGTGGATAGATAGACTCAGGTCAGGGCCCAAACTCCACTTATTGGGTGCACAATAGGGTGTCCCCCGTGGCCTCTCTGGGTCTCAGTTTCTAAAGGAAAGTGGGCTAGTAAGAGCATTATATTATATGAATATAAGCAGACATTCTGTGCATGCTGACCATGTGTCTCACACCCTGCTGTGAGTGTTTGCCATCCTTAAAACAAACCTATACACAGGGTGATCTTCCTATCCTCGACTCATAAATGAGAAAACAGAAGCAGAGACACATTTGATCATCAGTCTTGCCAAAAAGTAGAATAGGCAGCTGGGATTCCCTCCCTGGGTCTGATTCTACTCATCCTTGTGAAGGTTAGATGAGAATGCCTAGAAAATGCTTAGCACAGTGCTAAGCACATATTACAAATTATTAAAAGATACACTTTTAAATAAGAATGCTCCATGCCCCCACCACCACCACCACCACCACCATGACAACCAGCAGATGGACAGAAGTT
>NW_022111373.1:85361176-85367050 GCF_000313985.2 Echinops telfairi
GAGCTCCTGGGCCTAGCAATCATGTGATTTGGGAAGGGCCTTTCACACAGTGACTGACCCACAAAGTGAGCCAGACAGGTCAGTCTCTCCGTTGCTCTGTGAGATGCACTAGGGATATAAATTCCTTCCCTGACATAAAAGGGTCTCTTAACATTCCTAGACGTGTCCTGATGCTGTTTCTCTAGAAAACCAAACCTAACATAGCCTGTTTAGATGACCCACTTTGAATATCATCAGGGAGGACGTAAAACAGGGTCCACGTAAACAAAGATGGTTCCTAAAAAGTAGGAAGTATGAGGACGTACCATAACAAAAACAGAATTTCACTGGAC
Source organism: Echinops telfairi (assembly GCF_000313985.2). Classification (NCBI taxonomy): domain Eukaryota; kingdom Metazoa; phylum Chordata; class Mammalia; order Afrosoricida; family Tenrecidae; genus Echinops; species Echinops telfairi. The sequence continues at coordinate 85,361,509 of NW_022111373.1, forward strand.
AAAGCAGAGCTTTCATAGCATGCATTTTTTCCACTGGGCGAGCATCGAGCAATTCACTGAGTTAGTGCATCCAGTGGTGTTGTCTGGGAAGGTTCTCTCTGGTCACAGTGAATTTTTTCGTGAAAGTAGTTTTGTTGGAACCTCGTTTTTTGTGATGGCCGATTTAAGAGAACAGCATGCAGCTGTGAAATGTGCTTCCTGCGTGAGAAAAATGCTGCAGAAACTGTTGTGATGTTGAGCACAGTTTACAAGGACAGTGCTATGGGAAAAACTCAAGTGTACAAGTGGTTGCCTTGTTTCAAAAAAGGTGAAATGTTGATTGATGACAAACCTCTTTCTGGAAGTCCATCAACTTCCCTAACAGTCAAACTTGTTGACTTGCAGTGTATTTGGAATTTGTTCCACCAGGTCAGACTGTTAAATCAAGCTTTCTATATAGAGGTTCTGAAAAGATTGTGTAACAGTGTGTGACCAAAAAGGCCTGATTTGTGGCAGATGGGAGAAGAGTTTTGGCACCATGACAATGTACCTGCTCATGCGCCATCTTGGTGTTCCAGTTTTAGGCCCAAAATAGCATGCCTCTCTTGCCCATGCACCTTACTCACCTCACCTCACTCTGTGCTACTTCTTTTTGTTTCCAGGAATGGAGAGCAACATGAAAAGACAGTGATTAGATGCCATAGAAGAGGTGAAGAAAAAACGAGGGAGGTGCTGTCAGCCATCCAAACAGATGAGTTTGAAAAACGTTTCCAAGAATGGAATTGCAGATTTGACAAATGTATTAAGTGTAATGAAGAGTCATTTGAAAGTGATATGGTTGTTTTGTTTAAAAAAAATAAATACATAGCTTTGGAAAATAAATTCCGGTTTTGGGGGGTACCCCTCGTATGTTGTCAGAGTGAGAGCGGTGCTTAGACTGAAGAGTCAGTAACCCCTTTGTATACACGGAGAGATGAGACACATGACTCACTCTCTGGCCATACAGGTTTTTTCCCATGAAAGTTTTAGCTCAACTATCAAGCAAAGTTATGAACACTGAGCAGAGTTTTTTCTTACTTGGCTGTTCCAGCAGTAGAAAGTTCAGGGTTGGGGCCATTCGACAACCAAGGTATCTTAACAATATTTTTAGAAGAAGAAGGAAAAAAAGATGTAAACTCTTAAGGAAAAAGAGAGGAGCAGAGTGCAGAACGATGTCAGAGATGCAAAGGTGAGAATTTGAAACAATACAAAGAAAAGGACAGCAGAGTGTCCTGGAGAGGGTGGGGGGAAAGTGCCCAAGAATAGCAAATTGTCAAAAGGTCTGATGGAGAGTGGTGGCACCCCTGGCTCTGGCCCTTAGAAAGGCATCTACTACCCGAGAATCAGCTTTCAACCAAGAAATAGGCAGGTGAATTGTGAATGGTGGCACCCACGAGGAGCTTAGTCTTCAATCCCGTAGCATTTGCCCCAAACCCAAGTTCAAAAGGCAGGAAGGGGCAAGGAAGAAGGGCAAATACAAATGAGGGACCAGGGATGAAATGGAAAGAATGTTGTTATATTGCAGGGATTGCAACTAATGTCATGAAACAAAATGTGTTCACGTTGTTAAAAGTAGTCAGTGTGCTCTATAAACTATCACCCAAGCCACAATAAAGATATTTTTAAATATTGATAATAAAGCAAGGATTGGAAAAGCTATGTACAGTCAACTGGCTAAATTCAGCCAGCACCTGTTTTGTGAGTAAAGCTATCTTGGCACAGAGACCAAACACCACCAAACTGAACTCACTGCCATCAAGTCGATGCTGATTGATAGTAACCCTATAGGACAAGGTAGAACTGCCCCTGTGAGTTTCTGAGACTGTAACTCTATACAGATGGGGAGTAGAAAGCCCCATCCTCCTCCTGTGGAGTGGCTGGTGGTTTCAAACAGCTGACCTTACAAATCGCAGCCCAACGGGTAACTACTGCACCATCAGGACTGCTTTCATTAGCACCAGGCACCTAAATTCAAAACAACTGTCCACATCAAGCCCATGTTAACCCCCTGAACACATTTATGCCCAATTATGCATACCACATAAATGTGCGCCACTGCGCCACACTATCTATGGTAGCTTTTCTACTACAATGGTAGCACTGATTTGTTGCGATAGAGAGGGCAGGTCCTGTTAAGCCCAAATTATGTAGTAGCGAACCTTTTACAGAAAAGGTTCATCAACTCCTAATCTAAAAGATTAAAATACAAGGTAATTTCATTCAAAATAACAATAAAAAAAGAAAGTGAAGTAAAATATGAACTTAAGAAGTGCTGGAAGAAATTTAAGATAGCAATAAAACATTGCAGAAATAAAACTCACATTAGAGGCAGTAAGTAAAATAGAGACTACTGTAAGCAAGGGGCATGGAGTTCTAGGTTAAGACAGGACAAAAATACTAGTAATTATAGAAAGTTATAGCAGATAGGGAAAGGGAGGTTCTTCTAGTTGATTTTTCTAAAGTGGAGAACAAAACAAATATACAGGACATGAAAAATAAAAAGTTTCTGAAATAAAAGATTTGACTCTAATGAGAAACCTGTAGAAAATGCATTATTTATATAAGGAAGACTGTAGTCCTAACTTTGAAACAGACCTTAGCAGTGACACTGGATTTTAGAATGAATTCTGTAGGCTTGTATTAAAACAAGCAGCCATCCAAGTGAGGTATCAACTAAGTCCACATGGAAGAATCAAACCAGCCTGTGTGATCCAAGGATTGTAAATAATAAAATCCAAATCTGAAGGAGGGAAGGGTATCAGAGCTTAAATTATTAATGTCATGTTTGCAGAAGGCTATGGATGACAGTGTAAGCCCAAAATCCTTTTGCAGGGTCCCCACATGGATTAAGCCTCCAGGGAATTCCCTCTGACCATAGTCCAAGGATGTGAATAGCCTTGCTATCAGGCAGAGAGCATTAGGTTAAAATGCAGTATCTTGTCATTTGATTTCCCTTTCGACCCATTTTAAAGTCTGTTTTTAATATCTTCTGTTTTCTTTTCAAGTGAGGTTTTCTCTGTTTTGTCATTGTTGCTTGCTTGTTTGTCTGTTTGCTTCTGTTGTGTTTTGTATGATTTTCTCTGTATGAAATACAGGATAGGTAAATCTATAAAGACAGTAACTGGACTAGTAATTTCGTGGGGGGGAGTGGCAAAGGAGGTTTGGGGGAATGGGGAGCTAACAACAATGAATAACAGAATAAAATGTCCTGAAATTGATTGTGGTGATGACTGCACAATTCTTCTTAATATGGTTGAATGATTGCATTGAATGATATGTGAAGTACATGCCAATAAAGCTATTTTTAATAAAGCATTAAAATAATTTCCCCTTAAATCCTCCCTACCCTTTGCTGTCATGCCGATTCCAACATAGCCTCCCTATAGGATAGGGCAGAACTGCCCCTGTGGGTTTCTGAGGTTTTACATTTTTATGGGAGCAGACAGCCTCATCTTTCTCCCATGGAGTGGTTGATGGCTTTGAATCACTGACTTGAGTTTAGCAGTTCAATGTGTTAACATACTCATCCAAAGCCCACATGGAAGAAGCACACCAGCCTGAGGGATTATGAGGTGTTGACAGGATCAGGTACCCTAGGGCTTCTCAAAAAACTATAATGCAAGAAATTGGTGAAAAAATATCTAAGGAATTTTTTAAAGGTAAAATGTCTGGCCCAAGAGCTATGTGCTTCGTATTTAAAAGTAGCACAGAGACAATTAATAATGCAAGGACTCTGATACTATATGATGTATCTGTCTTTCTTTAAAAAAAATTTTTTAAAACTTGATGGAAAACCCCAGCCAAACCAAAGATAAATTTTAAGTCTTGAAAATATGGGTGAAAAGGAAAGTCAAAGATTAAAATGTATAATAAATGAATAGTTTCAACAGAAAATGGAAATATACTGAATTAGGCTGTGTTACAAGGGTAAAGAGCTAGTCTGCTAGCCCAAAGATTAGCATTTCAAGGTCACTCAAAGGCAGCTTGGAGGGATCCTATGTGCAAGGGAATGAAGCACTGTCCCTCCTGGCACCAGCCCACAATTACTTCTATACTTCCCCACTGTGTCAACTCATCTCCTGGAGGGTCTTCGTTGTCTCCGCTGACCCTCTGCTTTACCAAGCATGATCTCTTTTACCAAGAACTGGTCTCTACTAATAACATGTACAAAGTACAGGAGGGTTGAAATAAAAACCGAAATCCCTGCCAAGGGGTCAATTCTGGCCCGTAGTGACCCTATAGAGCAGGGTACAACTGCCTGTGTGAGTTTCGAAGACTGTAAATCTCTACAGGAGCAGAAGCTTCCTCTGTCTCCCAAGGAGCAGCTGGTAGGTTCATGACTAACCTTACACACTTGTACCCACGATATCACCAGGCTCACAGGAAGAGTTAGAGAGGTAGAGGCACCTCCTTTAGAAGTACATAAACCTAGATGAAGACTGTGCTGAGAAAATAGCTTCATTTTTTGATATTTTTGTCTAATAAAAGTTTCTATTATTTTTAGCTGACTATACCAAGGCAGTCATCTGGATCATAACAAACTATGAAGAACCAGAACTTCTACATGCAACAAGAAGTAGTTGTGCCAATAGAACAAGGGAATACTGCATGGTTTAAAATCCAGAAAGGTGTTGTATGTCAGGATTGTATCCTCTCACCATACATATATAATCTGTATACTGAGCAAGTCATCCAAGAAGATGGATTATAAGAGGAGAATGTGGCATCAGGATTTGAGGAAGGATTATTAACCACCTGTGGTATGCAGATGACACAACCTTGCTTGTTGAACATGAGGACAACTTGAAGCACTTGCTGATGATGATGAAGGTTGGCAGCCTTTGATGTGGATGATGACTCAATATAAAGAAGAATAAAATCCTCACAACTCGACCAATAGGGGAAATCAATGGAGACCAATGGAGAAAAAGGTGAAGTGATCAAAGGTTTTGTCTTGCTTGGATGCACAATCAGTGCTCATGGAGGCAGCAGTCAAGAGATCAAAAGCAGTATTCCCTTGTTCTATTGGCACAACTACTTCTTGTTGCATGTAGTTCTGGTTCTTCATAGTTTGTTATGATCCAGATGACTGCCTTGGTATAGTCAGCTAAAAATAATAGAAACTTTTATGTGCATTTGGTCAATCTATTGCACAAGACCTCTTTAGAGGATTGAAAAGCAAAGATGTAACTTCGAGGAATAAGGTGCACCTTATTTCAGGCTGTGGTATTTTCAATTGCTTCCTATACATGTGCAAGTTGGACATTCAATAAGGAAGACCAAAGAAGAATCAATGCATTTGAATTGTGCTGCTGAAGAAAAGAACTGAAAATGCCATGAACTCTTCAAAGAGCAAAACGAACTATATTGGAAGAAGTACTGCCAGAGTGCTTCTTAGAGGCAAAGACAGGGAGACTTCATCCTACACACTTTGGGCATGTTGTCAGGAGTGATAGATCCCTGGAGAAGGACACCATGCTTGGTAAAGCGGAGGGGCAGTGACAAAGAGGAAGGCCCTCAACAA
>NW_022111373.1:85369975-85371255 GCF_000313985.2 Echinops telfairi
TCCAGGATAGGTAAACCCCTCAGGGCCAACAATGAGAGTAGTGGTACCAGGAGGATTAGGGGAAGGTGGGGGGAGAAAGAGGGAATCGATCACAAGGATCAGTGGATGAGGGACGACAGAGGACGATGTAAGATGTGAAAATAATCATCTATAACTTATCAAGGATTCGTGAGGGAGGGCGGGTAGGTGGAGGAGGGAGGGGGAAGAAATGGGAAGCTGTCAGGTGAGAAGAGAGTGCTTTGAAAATGATGATGGCAGAATATGTACAAATGTGCTTGACATGATGTAAGAGTCCCCAGTAAAAGTATTTAATTTTTAAAAAAAAGACTTTTTTTTAAAGCTGCAGTTTCAAAAACGCACAGGGCCCATTTTGCTCTGTACTATCGGGTCACTATGAGTCAGCAGGGACTCCATGGCTGGGAGTTCTGTTTAGTTTTGGAGCTAATGAAACATCAGACTGTTAGGAGCTTTTATTATTTTCCACAATTTTCTTCAAACAATGGACCTCCTTAGCACCCACACCTGGGACAGATCTCCCCAGTTTCCTGCCCTTGGAATGCAACTGTGGTGTCAAGTGTCTGATTTGTAGTCGCTGCAATGATTAAAAGGAAAAATAAAAACCCTAAGGACAGGGTAGAACTGGCCCCTGTGGGTTTTGGAGACTATAACCATTTACAGAGATGTAGAGAGCCTTTTCTTTCTTCCTCAGAGTAGCTGGTGGTTTTGAACTGCTGATCTTGGCATTATCAGCTCAATGAGTAATTACTATGCCACCCGAAATGACAAAACACTGTTAATTACGGTTTTATCTAGTGCAACTAGAGACTTTATGGAGAACAAGCAACTTATCAACTTCCCTCTATGAATTTTTCTGGAATTTTTAAAAAGAAGAATATGTCTTTTCACAATATCGCTTTAAATCAATAATAAAATTGAGAAAATTATAAGAGACTTATAACTGAGAAGAAGTAGGTGATAGACCTGAAAGCAAAATTTAATTTGATGCTCCTGCCAGACAGCAAAAATGGATGTGCCTTAGGTTACATAGTGCTGGTATCAAATAAAGAAAGCTTACGAAACCCTCCCCCACCCGCCATGCTCCAGCACTTAGCCCAGTGCCTAACACACTAGGGACGTTTTCTGGAGGAATTAATAAATTCATCTGGTCAGAGAAGCTTTTTCCCAGCAATGAATTTCAGGAAGAAGACCAAGAATTTCTTTTTTAATCATTTTATTGGGGGCTCATATAACTCTTACCACAATCCACACATACATCCATT
>NW_022111373.1:85372887-85374365 GCF_000313985.2 Echinops telfairi
GGGATATCGTCCTCAAGGAGTGGTGGGCCAGGATATGCTCCATTCTCTCTTTGACCATGAATTTTTTAATGAATGCCACCCTCAAACATTCAAAAATATTACAAAAGATACAAAATCATTTGTAAAATGACCCTTTGCTATATCAACTCTTGGGGATTTCAAAGGCATATCTCTAACTTTTACCTCCCTCTAGACCTTTCTTTAAAGGGCTCTGCAGCATTCGTGTGCACTTTCCTGGGAGCCTGAGTGAATATACAGATGGTGCTTAGAGGATCCAGTGAAAGTGATGTGGAGCACATCCCTTATACTGTGTCTTTCAAGTGACAGATGTCTCAAGTGGCCTTTAGCAATTGCTAGGTTGCAGACAACTTTCGGTTGAATCTCTCTTGAGTATGAAGTACTAGGGATTTTTGTTGGTGGTGGTGTCTAACGAGTCATCCATTCCCTTTAAACACCGGGGAAGCTGATGACAGAGTTGATGTTCCATTCATCTGTTAAAGACAAATTTACTCATTTGTGTGATAGAGCTAAAGCAGTTTCTTTTTCTCCTGCACTAGTGGATTTTGCATGTGAACATTGGACGGTGAATAAGGAAGACTGAAGAAGAATCCATGCGTTTGAATTATGATGTGCTGGCAATGAAAAATACTTAAAGCACCAAAAGCCTGCCAAAAGAACAAATAAATCTGTCTTTGAAGAAGTACAGCCAGATGCTCCTTAAAAACAAGGATGGTGAGATTTCATGTCATGTTCTTTGGACCTGCTATCAGGAAAGACAAGTCCCTGGAGAAGGACATCAAGCTTGGGAGAATAGAGGGGCAGCAAAACAGCAGGAGCCCTCTACTAGATGAACGGACACAGTGGCTGCAACAATGGACTCAAACATGACAACAGTTGTGAGGGTGGCGCAGCATAGGGCAGTGTTTCCTTCTGTGTACACAGAGTCACTGTGAGTCGGAACAGACTGGCAATACCTAGCAAATGGATTTTTACATCATAGTCAAGCCAGCTTACATGCTGTGTTCCATTCTCTCCAAACCCACTGGAGAAGAAAGAGAAAGTTCATGTCTGCGTGACCTGCTGAGAATTTGCATTTCCACCCCAGATATACTGAGCCTGAACCCACATGCTGACAAGATATTCAGGTAGTTCTTACACATCCCCCGGCTAATTCTTCTTTTTTTGTCTAACTTTTTAGTGTAGTTGGGGCAAAATTTACAGAGCAAATTTACTTTCTCGGGTTCATGGATTCCTTTCATCCTTTGTTCTTATTTCTTCCTGCCTTCTGAGCTTTGTCTCTGGACAAAAGCTGCCCTTTTGATCACCTGTGGTTGATTGTCCTCAAGGGTGCATACCACCCTGGTGGTACTGTTCACCTCATAGGCTTGTCTGTTCCTCTGTCAGCTGACAGTTGATTCATGAGGATGAGCTCAGTTCCAGGCCTAATGGGCTAGTGACCACCATCTCAAGGGGCTATG
>NW_022111373.1:85375372-85377066 GCF_000313985.2 Echinops telfairi
AAGGAATAGAACAGCTAATTAGTCCACACAGCAATACAGAAGGCTCAGTTCAACTCACTTTCTTAGAACTGTTAATATACTGAAAGTCCTTCAACTCATATGAGCTGCAGGATCTAGGTCAAGGAAGCAAACATCGGAGTCTTCCCTCAGGCAAGACAAGCAGAGTCTTCCCATAGGCATCAGACAGCAGGGTGAGTCAGCAATAGTCTATAGCATGGGAGCTTCGCAAAGCAGGTCCTAATGAGATATTGAACTCAAGAGATACGTGGCAACAGGATCCACCAGCCTCAAGCTCAAGTGAAGTATGTACCAGCAGCGTGGCAAAGCAGGTCTCAAAGGAGCCTCAAGCTCTAGCAACATGATCTATGAGCTGTCTTGACCCACAGGTAATGCAGCACATGGTTGAGGCAAAGAACTAGCTCAAGCAGCAGCACATTGTCCTATAACCAAGGAGAAAGGGAAAAGAGGGCAGGCCTTGGAAAGCCATTTATCTCATTGTCCCCCAATCAAACTGCAACCTGATTAAACTCCACCCACATGTTCCTATTGGCCTGGTTGGCACAATAAACCTAAACTACCGCATTTATTCAAATAATCTGAGAAGCTGGACTATATGAAGAACACAATGTCAAGGTTGGAGGAAGGCTTGTTAACAGTCCACTCAAGTAATAGATAACTTTATGATAAACAAAAGATTTACATTATTAAGGATTTCATTAGACTTGAAACCACAATCAATGCTCATAAAAGCAGCCATCAAGAAATCAAATGTTGCATTAGGCAAATCTGCTGCACAAGATTTTTTTGAAGCATCAAAGAACAAAAATTTCACTTTTAGGACTAAGGTAGGGTCAAAAATGGAAAATCATCCCTAGGCCCAGACATCAGTGGAGACCCATGTTTCTGCATGCCCTAGGCTCCCTTCTGGGAACAGCAGACACTGCCACCTCCTGGGATATACACTATCCTGTCTGAATAAAAAATGATGCAATTCCAAAAATGCCAACTAGACCAGGATTGGGGAAGAAATCCCTGAAAGATGCTCAAGTGCATGAGACAGGGTGGAAAGGGGGCAAGAGAGAACAGCAGTGGAAGTTGCAGTAGATGACCCTGAGACTGAGAGAAGTGGAACATCCAGGGCAGGAGAGTCGCTTGAGCTGGGAGTCAGAAACGGCCTTTATAAGAGAGCAGCAAGCTATTCATTCCAGAACCATGTTGCAGGTCTCCAGAAGTCCTGGGTGTGCACCTGCTGAGATATTTGCAGATCCCTCAATTCCGACGACCTTCACAAATGCATCCCCATCCCAGAACATGGCTCTGATCCTCAAACCTGAAGCAGCCCAATAAACATTCCAGGAGCCAAAGAAGAGCTAGGCTGCAGGTGTACGTGAATACTTGGTCGATACGATCAGCACATAGGTATCATGAGGATCAGCTGAAACTAACTGCGTCAGAAAGTAGGTAGGAAGGAAATAAGATTTTGTTGCTGCTGCTGATAATTTCACAAGAATGATAGCAATGCAGGGGGTCAAAGGTTAAGAACTACGTGTGTCACAAGGACAGAGTCCAAGAAAGAGCGGAACTGGTCCAAAGCATCAACTTCAAGTGTGATAGTTAAGCTTTCGTGTCAACGTGTCTGGGTCAGGATCTCAGTAGTTTGGCACTTAACCCCTCACAATCCCTCAAAACCTGAC
>NW_022111373.1:85381273-85382583 GCF_000313985.2 Echinops telfairi
CCCACCCTGCCCCCGGGAGTTCTGAGTACTCCTGAGACCCAGCATGTCCAATGCATAGTAGAGGCTCAACAGAGAGCTAGGAGGGAAGGAACGGGGAAGGGAAGGAAGGAGAGGAAGAGAGAGATTTGACATAATTGCCAAAGTTCCAGCACAGTCAAGTCATGTAGAGACCCCAACCAAGGCTTGTGTTATCCTTGGGGCTTTGAACTGGTTTGAGCCAGTTCAGTCTTGGGTAAGAAAATGAGACTGGAATAGAAACAATTTTTGAAAATATGGGTGATCTAGAGTGATAACCAGAAAAGGGAATCCCTGGAATGGGAGACTCAGAAGAGGCATGGTTAACCTTTTCAGACACCTGGTGCATGATATTGGATTATGGCCAGGACTATAGAGAGCAACACATATTCACAGTGATGTGGATGATGGCCAAGCACCATTTGCATGTCCATGCTCACATATAGAACACACAGGAGTCAGGGCCCTGGGATTTGTCATGCTGTTGGAGGTGGAAGGTCTGTGTGAGAGGACGTAGTCCTCTCATGTTTTCAGGGAGTCCTCCAGCTCCTCTCTCCCATCCACCTCATAGACCAACAAGGAGCCCAGGTTGGGGATGCCTGCTTGGCTGAGGTGAGTGCCATGATCAATCCCATAGCGTCTGCCAAGCCTCCGGGTCTCGACCTGGCAAATGCCCTCTACATAAATCCCAGCTCCAGTGTTATCCCTGTTCTGAAGGTACTAGTCGCTCCTGCCTAGTACTCCTTCCTTGGGATCCCTCAAAGGAGCCCTCTGTTGATCTTTCTGTTAGGATGCTTGTCCTGCTTTCTACCACTCCTTGCTGAACTCGGAGAAACACACCTAGGTCCAAGAGATGGAGCTCACAGTGCCAGATTCATTTCTAGTCAACCTGGTTGGGATAAATGGCCTGCCGCCAAATGGGATCCCTAATACGGCCCCTCTGTGACCCTTCCGTGCACAGCCTGATCAGCCTGACTCATCCACCTGACTGCACTGTGCAAATGGAGAAGATCGGGCCTTCTGGCCCCCCAGAGGAGAATGCTCATGTGCACATCTTCTCCAAGAAGGCTGCTTTGAAAGAGATGGCTTTTTAAAAAAATCATTTTACTGGGGGCTCAAACAATTCTTATCGCAATCCATACATCCATCCATTGTGTCAAGCACATTTGTATATTCATTGCCCTCATCATTCTCAAAACATCTGCTCTCCACTTAAGCCCTTGGCATCACCTCCTCAATTTTCCCCCTCCCTCCCCACTCCCCCTCCCTCATGAACCCTTGATAATTTATAAATT
>NW_022111373.1:85383124-85388870 GCF_000313985.2 Echinops telfairi
CTTTGTTGCTTCTGAGCTAGATGGCTGCTTGTTTACCTTCAAGCCTTTAAGACCCCAGACACTATATCTTTTGATAGCCAGGCACCATCAGCTTCCTTCACCATATTTGCTTATGCACCCATTTGTCCTCAGCAATCATATCAGGGAGGTGAGCACACAAAATGATAGGATTTTTTGTTCTTTGATGCCTGATAACATCCCTTTGGCACCTTGTGATCACGCAGGCTGGTGTGCTTCTTCCATGTGGGCTTTGTTGCTTCTGAGCTAGATGGATGCTTGTTTACCTTCAAGTCTTTAAGAACCCAGATGCTATATCTTTGATAGCTGGGCACCATCATCTTTCTTCACCACATTTGTTTATGCACCAGCTTTGTCTTCAGCAATTGTGTCAGGAAGGTGAGCATCATGGAATGTCAGTTTAATAAAACAAAATATTTTTGAATTGAGGGATTACTTGAGTGGAAGCCCAATGCCCTTAATACTAAACCTATACATTTATGCATATAGATCGATTTCTGCAACCTCATATATAAATATATTTACATATGTACATGCCTTTATTTAGACCTCTATATATATCCTTTTCCTCCTAGCTCTTTCCTCTATTTCCTTTTACTTTCGTGAAAGAGATGACTTTTAATTTAACAGATCACCCCTTCCAAAAGGGTAATGGGAGTGTCAGATTCTCCCCATCCCAGCACACAGGTCATTTTGGGAAGGAACAAGTGAGAATCAGCAGGGAGGGCCAGAGTGATATTATTCGTGTTCTAGGGAAGACTGGGACCAAGACATGAGAAAAGTAAGAAAATGGTCAGCTCACACATGTGCACACCCACCCTAAGGACTATACTGATCTGTAGAATTGTATCTCCTCTGCCTGACTTTGAGATTCTCAAGGGCAAGGACTATCTCATCTCATCAATCTTTGTATAACAAGAAAAAGGAATTCTCTGGCTGCCACCTAGAGTTTATCCAATGGATGCTGACAGACGAAATAAATGTGTAACTCAAGTGTGGCAGCGCCGGCCTCTTCTGCCCTGTGGGTACCTGCCAGCCTGTGGGATGGAGATAAGTTAGAGACTCAGACTGAATGTGTTCTCAGGGGAATAGAAAGCATCTTGACCACATTTAGGCCATAGATCCCTTCCTACGTCTGGGTGACTAGTGGTATATCAGGCCCTTCCTGCTCTGGTGTAGCTAGAGCCCCATGCTCTTACCACCAGGATTCTCCCCCACCATTTCTGGGGGCGCAGCACACAGGACACTGTGCAGGAGTTGCTGATCTCGGAACAAAGCAGTGCATGAAGATCAGAGTCCTTTCTTTGTCCTCGTTCCACTATGCATGTCGTAGACCAAGGAAGTGTTTCCTGGGAAAGTTTTGTGTCGCCCACTCTTCAGAACTACTCAGTTCCAACCACCTGACATAATCCCCCTTTGAATTGCCTTGGATGGAAAGCTCCATACACCCCTTAGGAAAGCCTCACCGCAGATAAAAGGCCCTAGCTGCCCAATTCTTCTGGGAAACTCCAGTACCTCAGATTAGGCAGGCTTGTGAGAGGGAAAGCTAGGTTCTGGGGCTGGAGTAAGGAGAGGGGGCCACAGCTGCGTGCACCCCCCCCCCTCCCCGCAGCTGCAACAATACTCTAGTGGTTTCCTAGTCACTTCTAGGGAAGCACACCAAAGCAAAGGGCACATTGCTCTATGGAGTACTTTGAGTCATTATTCTAGGATGCTTTCCTTTGTGCATCCTTTTTTCTTGTCTCCCAGCTCCATCTGCCTGCACATAAGTACTTGATAGCCAATTGGCAGAATGGAAAACCAAAGTAGCCTATACATATTTCTGGCTCGTCTTTTCAAAGCCTAAGCCTGTAGGAATAGGATACTTGGTAAACACAAGATTCCTGGAAGAATTGTCAAAAAAAAATTGTAGAAAACATCAGCCCTGAGGTTTAGGGGGAAAGGGGAAGGACAAAAAGAGCAGGGGGGGAAATGAAAGCCGGGGATGGCAAGGCGAAGGAGAACCATCAATTGTTCTGTGGGTTCTAAGAACAAAGAAGGGGCCACACTGAGAGCAACAATAGGAAAGCAGGGAAGAGTCTAGAGAAAAATGATTACATAGTGCATTGTGGCAGGTTGGATTAGAGTCTGCCTTGCTCAAGGTATCCTTGTGCCAAACACACCACAGAAGCTACAGAGTCCCCACATCTAAAGACCATGACAACCAGGATGGCAGGTGGCTCAAGCCAAATCTAAGTGGACCAGCGATCACGGGCCAAGTGAACTCATGCTGTGGGACTTGGTGACTTCCCAGATTTGGGACACATCCTTCAGGACAAAAGCTATGGACAATGTTTCAGCTGAGCCAGAAAGTAGGAGGGATAAATTAAGCTGTATCACCTCTCATCTGTCATTTGATCACATGGGGTGGTTTGTGTGTTGCAGTGATACCGGACATGATGCCACTGGTGTTTCAAATACCACTAGGGTCACCCATGCTGGTGAGGTTTCAATGGAGCTTCTAGACCAGTATTTCCCAAAGTGGGTGATACCACCCCCTATGATATTGATTCAAGGGAGTTATAAAAGCAGATACCTACATTGTGTACCTACACTGATGACAGAAGACCGGATGAGCTGTGGGAGGACATCAAGTTCATCATCATGAAGTAGCAAAAAGTCACTGAAAAGACAAGAAACAAAGGAAAAATCAAAGTGAATGTCAAAAGAGACTCTGAAACATGTTCTTCATCATAGAGGAGCTAAAACAAATGGAAGAAAGGATGAAGTCAAGGAGCTGAAAAGAAAATCTCAAAGGGCAGCTTGAGAAGAAAAAGTCAAATATTATAATAAACTGTGCAAGGACTTATCATTAGAACATGGTCACATATCTGAAACAGAAAGAACTCAAGAAATAATTCATGCCTCTAGTTGCAATTTTGAAAGATTCTATAGGAAAATTATTGACTGATGCAGGAAGCATCAAGAGAAGATGGAAATAATGCAGTCACTGTACCAAAGAGAACGAATCGACAGTCCACCATTTCAGGAGGTAGCAAAGAGCAAGAACCAATAGTGCTGAAGGAAGATGTCCGAATGGCACTGAATGAATTGGTCAAAAGCAAGGTGCCAGGAACTGACAGAATGCCCACTGAAATGTTTTACAAAGCTGGAAGCTCTCACTTGTCTATACCCAGAAATTTGGAAGACAGCTATTTGTGCCCATCCCAAAGAAAGGGGACCCAACAGAGAGCGCAAACTGTAGAATGATATCACTGATAACACACACAAGTAAAAGTAAAATGTTGCTTAAGATCATCCAACAACACTTGGATTAACAATGCATTGACAGAAGTTCAGGCCAGATTCAGAAGAAGACGTAGAACAAGGGATATCATTGCTGATATCAGATGGATCTTGGCTCAAAGCAGATATCAGAAAGATGTTTACTTGTGTTCCATTGACTGCAAAGGCATTCGACTGTGTGGACCATAATAATCTGTGAGTAACCTTGAGAAGAATGGGAATTTTGGCGCACTCAACTGGGCTCATTCAGAAACTGCACATAAAACAAGGGCAGTTGTGCAAGCAGAACAAGGGCCTTCTGCAGGGTTTAAACTCAGGAAGGGGGTGGGTCCGGGTCGCGCTCTCACCACACTTGTTCCATTTGTATGCCAAGCAAGTCCGCGGAGAAGCTGGGCTAGCTGAAGACGTGTGGTGTCAGGACTGCAGAAAAAACCAAAACCCTCACAACTGCACCAGTAGGTAACATCCTGATCAGTGAAGCAAAGGGTGGCGTCAAGGATTTTGTCTTACTTGGATCCACAATCAATGCTCATGGAAGCAGCAGTCAGGAGATGAAATGATGTGTTGCATTTGGTAAATCTGCTGCACTAGAGCTCTTTAGAGTATGGAAGAGCAAGGACGTTACTTTGAGGACTAAGGTGCGCCTGACCCAAGCCAGGTTTGCTCCACTGCATCATATGCATGTGAAAGTTGGTGGTTGAATAAGGAAGACTGGAGAAGAATTGATGCACTTGAACTGTGGTGCTAGAGAAGACTATTGAAAGTAGCATGCACTGCTTAAAGGACAAGCCGATCTGTATTGAAAGAAGGAAGGTCAGAGTGTTCCTTAGCGGCGAGGGTGGCAGTCTCTGGAGAAGGACAGCGTGTTTGGTAAAGTGGAAGGACAGGAGAAAGAGCAAGGCCTTAAACGAGACGGACTGACACCATGGCTGCATCAGCAGGCTCAGGCACGGGAACCATCGTGAGGATGGGGCAGGACCGTGCCGTGTTTCGTTCTATTGTGCGTAGTGCCACCGTGGCCCGGAGCCAACTCAATGGCACCTCACAACAGCGTTTTATCTTAGCGTCTAGGCTACAGTACAAAAAATTTCATTTGCCAGTGAGGTGCAGATTCAAGGTTTTTTGTTTTATTTTGTTTTCCTGAAAAGCCCAAATAAAATTGGGGACCTGTATGCTAGACTAAAACAGACTAGGAAGAAGGAAGAGCTATCTACTTCTGAAGAATTAGCCCCTGAAAGCCTTTTATGTTTCAAAGTTCAAATGCAATCCTCTGTCCTCTGCTGGTTTACCGTGTCAGGATGGCAGACTTTGCCCGATTCCAACGGGCTATTGCCACCACTCACCAGCGCTGCTCAGTCTCAAGTGACCTGCGAGGGGACCGAAATTCTTGACTCTGTGGAAGGTAGAAGCAGCTGAGTGGGACAAGGGCAGCAGACGAGCCTTGGCACGGCCTGCCAGAAGGGCAGCCTTATAGTCGTCACCAGCAACCTTTGAAAGGCTGCTGCACGGACACTGGTAACAAAAGGTAGGACTGTGGAGTAAAGGGAACATGAGTTGTGGAGTTACCAATGAATGGAAATCTCAATTCTTCCACTCATTAGGTATGTTCTGTTGGGCACGGTAATTAACCTCTTTGTTCTCTCAGCTACAAAATGGGACTATACAGCAGCGCCCAACACATCGGCATAAGGAACGGATTGAGCGAAATAAGGTCCATCACAGCGTGAAATAAGGCTTGACAGAGAATCAGGGCTCAAGAACAGCAAAGGCATCGCTACCACATGCATCCCGTTATGTAACAAATCAAAGCGCTTGGTCTTTAAGCGCATGGACTGGAGCCAGACTGCCTGCGGCCAAATCAGATGAGGACCAGTTATTTAACCTCTCTGTGCCTCGGTTTTATAGTTTCAAAAGGGGGCCAAGTGTGGTGCCTCTCCTGTTAGGCTGCAAGAGACTGAGATGCGGGGATCCTGTCCTGATGTGCTAGCATGCAGAACCGCTTTGACAGAGCGCACAGTTAGGTCGCAAACAGTTGTGCTATTTCTGTTTCCATTCTATTACACAATCTATTTAATAAAAGTGAGCTATGTCGACGGAAATATGTCATCAAATGACTGAGATTAGACTTAGATCTTTCCCGATCAAAGCTTCCTTTATCAAGAACATTCCCTTTTCTAGAGTCAGTTCATTTTGTTTAGCACCAGTGGAGAGTATTGTTGGGATTGGGGGCCTCGTGTCAGATGGCCTGTGTGGTAATTAAATAATCTGTTGTCAATTTGAGACTATTAAGAGTGAAGGGGTGGAGTTGAGTCTGTCAATCAGGTCCCAGCTTGATGACCTCATTTGGAGATGCTAAGGAAATAAATAGCTCACTGGAGGTGGGATACAGGCTCACTCCCTGGGAGACATTGCAGCTGACAAGACACATGGAACTATGCTAGAG
>NW_022111373.1:85389676-85395154 GCF_000313985.2 Echinops telfairi
GCTCATCTCCTCCCCACGACCCTTCTGTAAGGGGATTTCCAGTTGCCTACAGATGGGCATTAGGTCCCCACTCTGCACTGTCCCTCATTCACAATGATAGGATTTTTTTTTTCTTTGATGCCTGATACCTGATCCCTTTGACATCTCGTGATCACACAGGCTGGTGTGCTTCTTCCATGTGGACTTTGTTACTCCTGAGCAAGATGGCTGCTTATTTACCTTCAAGCCTTTAAGACCCCAGATGGTATAAGACCCCAGAGATGCAATTCCCACACTGTGTCTCCAGTGTTGTCCCCTTTAGGGCTGTGGGTTAGTGAGGGATGTCATGTCTCATAGTGGGGCCTGCCATATGGTCCTCTCTGTGCATTGGCTGCTCTGAGAGGAAATATCATCCTCAAGATTCGGTGGGCCAGGATGTGCTCCACTCTCTCTTCCTCCCCCTTCATTTGCTCCCATGTGATCTGATCAGACATGTCCCTCTCCCGAGCTGTAGCTTCAGTGCTGTCCTCTGAAGTGAATTCTTCTGGGGGTGGGGGTGCGGCTGTCCACGTAGTTGGGATCAGGGCTGGCCCCTCGGATCTCTCTACTGGTTCCCTGCTTCACTTGTGTGTGATCTTAAGTATGTTTCTGAACTTCTTTTTACCTCAGTTTCTTCTATCTATAACTTGAAAATAACTAAAATCTACCTGCTAGGGTTTCTGCGAAGAACCATACCCAGCACATCACACTCAAAACTTGCTATCAGTTATTACTCTTATAAGTTCAATTAACTAATAATGACCTGAGGGAAGTTGTAGTCACCATTTCACAAACAAGAAAAACCCAAACAGCAAGTTGTTGCTATAGTGAGTCTGTATTTCAATCTTCTGTTTTACTGCTTATTCCATTAAATTCCATTGTGAACATAAGATTGGTTTGTGGTATGTGGGTACTACTCAGTGTGCTTTTATTTTTCCCTGGTGCATTTTAGAAAAAAGGAGGTCAGGATTCCTTGCCAACTCACCTAGCTTTTCAGACTTGCTAGACTTAATTCAGTTCCCTCCATAGAAATAAAAGTATAGTGCTCAGACCAGAGCAGCACATTGGAAATTCTCCCCAACGACTCAAGGCCTAATCGTGGAAAACAGGACTGGGCTCTCAATCTGCCATTCACCCCACGTACAGTCAGAAAACGGTGCAGCGACTTCTTCCTTACCCAACCCTGGTCCTCCTGAACATAGCTAATGAAGAAAAGAATGTAGATGGGGGCGGGAGGAGCAAAGGAGAGGAGAGGGGAGAGTAGGGAAGGAGAAAAGAAAGAAGGGGGTAGAGGGAGCGGAGAGGAGAGGACAAGATCCCACTGTGTTATATTTGCATACACTCCACATGGATAGTTAACCGTTCAATCATATTAAGAAGAGCTGGGCGCTCGTCGCCACAATCAACTCCTCATCCTCCTTGTTATTAGCTCCCCGTTTCCCCCCATCCTCCTCTGCCAGTCCCCTAGCTAACTATTATTCCGGTTACTCTCTCTATAGACCTACCTATCCTGGCTTTCATATCCAGAAACATCATACACAACACATACAGGAAGCAAACAAACAAAAAAACCCAACAACAATGACTAGACAAAACAGAAACCCTCAATTGAAAAGAAAGCAGAAAATATTAAACACTGAAACAACTTTAAAATGGGTCAAAAGGGAGATCAAATGATAAAGTACTACATTTTACCCTAACCATATCTGCCCTAATCAACTTTATGATGCTCTGTGTCTGATAGCAAGGCTATCTCCATGCCTGGATTATGTTCAGAGGAGCTCAATGAACGCTTAATCCATGTGTGGCTCCTGCTAATGGATTTGGGGCTTCCACTGTCATCCATAGCTTTCCACAAACCAGGTGTTCACAATTTAGCTCTAATACAATTCCTCCTTTGGAACTGGATTTTAATTTTACAAGTCTTTGATCAAAGTCTGGTGGGTTTCTTTCAGACTTAGTTGACACCTCACTTAAATGGCTACTTATCTGAAGACAACCCTTTAAGAGTCCAGGTGTTATTTTTGATAGTCGGGCACCATCTGGTTCCGTCACCACACTTTGCTAGCACACCCAGACCTTCGGTGCTCTCTTCATGAGTGTGACTATCAAGTAGGGATATGTCATAAGAACTTAGATTGGGGCTAGAATTAAATGTAAGCCCAAAGTCCACTCATATAACTATGGGTTATATGTTTACGGTTCACTTTAGAGACATTAATATCATCTTATGATAGATAACCTTATAAATCACCCTCCTGGGATATAAGGTAATTCTGATAGTGTTATTAATTTAGCCAGTGGTATAGAATTTAAAGCACTGTTGAGGAAAGGAAATCATACAAGTAGAGGCCAGCTTCAGCCTGCAATACTGAACTCTTAAGAGACTGGACAGTTTACACAAACAATAGGGGTTGGTGGTAAGGCAAAATTTCCAATAACATTCAATTCACAAAGGCAGAAATTTGCCTATCAAATGAAAATATGACATAAGAAAGCAATGAGAGCACTAAAATATTAAATATAAGTAGTATGTGTCATCATTTACTGGGAACCCTCAAAGCAAGCAATCCAAACAATAGTCTAATGACCACTAATTCCATAATCTTGGGATAGCAGTCATCTGCTTCTTCTCACACTAAGTATTCCAGCCTTAAGCCCAAGGGAATATGTTCATTCCTTAAGTCTACACCAGATGAGTTTGAGGAAAAGTCTAGTTAGCTTAGTGGAGTTTCCACATTGAATTTTTCTGGTGTGGCCTATGAAGGATGCTGTGTGCCTCGAAAGGACAGAGTACATACCCACAATGGAATACTATGCATCCCTAAAAAATCGCTTAAAACCATGAAATGCCTCATGACGTGGATGGACCTGGAGATCATTATACTGAGTGAAGTCAGTCAATCAGAAAAGGACAGATGTTGTAGGAGTCCACCACCATAAGGATAATCACTGAGAGGAAGTCAGGCTTCTGCTCCCAGGTCATATAATATTCTGATTCATTCTCCCAAGCAACAAGGTAGAGTCTCACTATTGTCCATGAACCATATATCATCCCCCCTTATATACATGTACATCTTTAAAAACACTTTGACAGAAGACACCTCCCCTCAGTGGGGTCAGTTTCTCAAGATGTGGGTGGAGGGAGAAGGCCTGCCGTACAACATTATGCTAAACTCACCCCAAATCAACAGACACTCCTACCAGAGGGACAGGGGAACCTGACTGGAAATTCAAGTCAAGATTCCAGAGAGGGCCATGTTTGTCTCAGAGAGGGTGATTGCACGTCTGATGGTGGGTAAACTGCATGGCACCATCCCCCATCGTGAAAAACGCTGAACAACACTTACACAGCCCCTAAGGGGAGAACACGCCCAGAACTATGCTCCTGATTTCACAATTTTGACCTAGTGTCTACGCAGCCCTTGGTGATTGTGAGCTATAAACTACTGCGACTTTAGACTCTGCTCCACTGTTTTATTACAGTGATCTGAGCACGCAACATATTCATAGAGTAGCTCACATTCTAAATCCCCAAAAACACTCCTACCAGGAAAAAATTTAAAAGAAACCAGCTCTATCTTTCCCAGGGTCTAACCCCGGCCATCATGTTGATTCCAAATAATAATGACCTTATGTAGAATTTCTGAGGCTATAAATCTTTACAGATCAGATGGGTTTGAACCTCAGACCTTGCAAGTGAGAAGGCCAGTGTTTACCCATCGGCACTGCCAAAGCTCCTTACCCCATGGTCTGGGTTCTCCTAACCTACCTCTTCTCTTCCTGGAGCTCAGAAGGAAGGCAGGCCCCATCTTCTATACTGTCCGAGAAGCGTGAGGGGAGGAGTAAGGGTCCATTTCTCAACCACGGTAACTTTTCCCTCCACCTGGACACAGGAATCGCTGTCAGAATTGTACGGCTTTCCAGGAGCGCGGAACTCAAGGTGTCTGCTGCTGTCAGAGAACCCGAGGTGGGCAGCAGCCCAACGAACCCCCTCCACCAGGAGCTAAGTGCAGTTCTGCGGAGGCCGCGTCAGAGCTCCGTCTTCAGAGATCATCTTCTCTGCAAGCTCGGAAGGGTCCACAGAAACGATCACAGCCTTTGAATAACAGAAGCAGTCAGTTGCAGGCCACTCACTTCGGCAGCAGGAGGCGTGCTACATGCTGAAGATCCGTCATCTAAATTGCACTCAATCTCAACTCACGTGGCGGTTTCCCACCTATGCCTAAGAATGCTAAGGCTTATAGAGCAAAAGTTACTTGTCCAAGATTACAAAGTTAAACCCGTTGCCACCAAGTCAATTCTGACTCACAGCCACCGGGTTGAACTGTCCGTTTGGGTTTCCAATGCTGTAAATCGTTTTGGGAGCAGAAAGCCCCATCTTTTTCCCATGGAGCAACTGATGGTTTCGAACTGCCGAGCCTGTGATTAGCAGCTCAACCTGTAACCCACTATGCCACCAGGGCTCAAAAGCCAATAGCACCTGATATCCCCAAGCAGTCTCCCATCTACGTACAAACCAGGACAGTCCCTACTTAGCTGCCAAAATTGGGCATGTTCGGGGTGACAAAGTCAGCAAGTGGAAAAGCAGGCATATGAATGAGGGAAGCAGTCTGCCTCCAGAGTCCCTGATTTATGTTCTCCATTGTAATTCCGAAAGCATATCATCTATTATTATTGTGAGGGGCCATTGAGTCAGTTCCGACCCATAGCATCCTTATGCACTACAGAACTAAACACGGCCCGGTCCTGCACCCTCCTCACGACTTTCCTGTAGAGGTTCATCTACCATAGATGTCACCTATTCTCTCTAGAAGTTAGCTGGAGCCTCATTCCTCAACTGATACCATATGGACCCCCCCTATAATGTCAGAGTTCCTGTGTGGCGCAAATGGTCATCGTGTTGGGCTGCTAACAGCAACAACCACAGCAACAAAGGCCAGAGGCTGAAGTTCACCCCAAGGCTCCTCAGAAGAAAAGCTAGTGACTGACTTCCGAATAGTCATTGGAAACCCTTTGAAGCCCAGTTCTACTCTGATACACGTGAGGTCGCCATGGGTCCTGAAGTCGGAAAGTATGGCCAAGGCAGTATTAATGGGGTGACCTGATGGGCTGGGATTCATAAAAGATGGGGCAGTCCATTTCAGTCGTTCATGATCCACTTCCTGTGTAGCTGCGAGATGCTAGGTCAAGCATCAGGTGTCCGCGAGACACCGAGCTTAACGTCGCCTGTGTCAGCTACCGTCATCCAGGGGCCACCATCTCAGAAGTGCTCCTTCGGCCACTGGGTGGGAACCACCCACTGGCTGGATAAGGCTTCCTCTGGAACCCAAGTCCTTCCCAGGTCACTGGACGTGGGACTGTTCCTGTCACGTAAATCACTATGCCTCACAGCCAGGTGTCTTGGTCTCTGTCCAAAGCATGAGTCCCTCTGATTAGCCACCTTCTCTGCCCACGCAC
>NW_022111373.1:85396222-85397402 GCF_000313985.2 Echinops telfairi
TTTCTCTCAAGACATTGTCACTGGTTTGATAGGCACGATGTTATTTTGAAACTAAAAAGCAGGACCTGGGCCACTTCTTTCTCTCTGTATTCCTAGTACATGTCCTAAGCATCCCCTCTGATGTAACATACACCTCAGGAACATTCCATGAAATGAATACATCCACAGAAAGAATATACACAATGCTTCTCTACTCCAGTTTGCTCCTGCTAGGAAAGAGGGGTGGGAGATGAGGGCAATTGGAAGAGGGGGCATATGACAATATTTAAGGGGGGAAAAACGTAGGTGTATAAAATTTGGAATGTTTCACCAAACAACCCAGCCACCGTGGAGTTGACTCCAGGCCATCAACTTCACATATGTTGGAGTAGAAATGGGTTCCGTAGTGTTTTCAAATGCTCTCCACGCCTTTCTTCCAAAGCACCTCTCAATACACTTGAACTTCCAGCCTTCCAATTAGCAGCCAAACACGCTAACTGGTTGCATCCATCATGATCTAGTACCAATAGTTGTGTTCCTTCTGTGTATTCCTCTCATAACCTTTCTCCCCCCTCAACCCCACACCTAAAGGGCCAACAGTATCCATTCATTCATTGCTCTGAACGACACATATCTGCACCTCCTTCAGAGGATAGACATCCAAAGTGGAATTTTTAAAACTCATTTTATTGGGGGCTCATAAAACTCTTATCATAATCCATATATACATCCACTATGTCAAGCACATTTGTACATTTGTTGCCCTCATCATTCTCAAAACATTTGCTTTCTACATGAGCCCTTGGTATCAGCTCCTCATTTTTCCCCTCCCTCCCCACTCCCCCATCCCTCGTAAATCCTTGATAATTTATAAATTATTATAATTTTGTCATATCTTACACTATCTGACATCTACCTTCACTCACTTTTCTGTTGTCTATCCCCCAGGGAGGGAGTTATATGTAGATCCTTGTAATCAGGTCCCCCTTTCTGCCCCACCTTCACTCCATCCTCCGGTATCTCCAGTCTCACCACTGTCCCTGAAGGGTTCATCTGTTCTGAATTCCCTGTGTTTACAGTTCCTAGCTGTACCAGTGTACATCCTCTGGTCTAACTGGTAGTTAGTTCATTGTGCCAGCCTGGCTGATAATCACATGTGGGGCTAATTGAAAGGCGGAGGGATAAATGGGTGGTGAGCCTC
>NW_022111373.1:85398542-85400566 GCF_000313985.2 Echinops telfairi
CTAGATTTTTAAGAATTTGGCTTTGCGAGTGAGAAAAAAAATGACCAAAATCCAACAGGAACTATTCGTCTCAGACAGAGGATTGATGATGCCCATGAAAAAGACTCCAGTTCCCTGGGCCCAGGAATGTACGTAAATAAGCCCCAGAACTTCCTGGAGAAGAGGGCAGAAGGAGGAGGAGGAATATCCGAATTGTGAAAATGCTGATGTGTCTGTTTTTCCCTCAGACTGTCTCAAACCTAAGCAGTCTAGATGTGAAGTACCCACCACCCAGAGAGATGAGGAATTTCAAGTTAAGTTCTTGTACAGAAAACAGTTTACTTACTGCTCTGCGGCACATCTAACATCCGACTCAAGCTCACTATGTCTTTAATTCACCTCTGCCAACTGTCAGCGAGTCTCACTGCTGCTCTGGCCACCCCATTGGGTCCAAGTAGACTTGATCTCCACAGGATTTTCCTTGGTCCTGAGAAGGTTCCATGTCCATCCTCATGCTCACAGCTCTCTGTCTCAGCACTGAGGGCATTTCCTCTTTCCTTCATAGATTCCTCTATCTGTAATCATTTCCTTCACCCCCCCTTAGGTGGTGAGCACCATGAAGATATGGATCATGTCATCCTTGTTTAATATTCTATTTCCAAAGGCTGACCTTCTATCTGGTCCTCCATGACTATTGGTTCCATGAATAATGAGTGGACCCCAGCTGATTGCCAGTGTAACTCCTTTGATGGAGCAAGAAGAGCAAAGTCTTCACTGCTGATGTGGATAATGCCCCTGCAGCATCTCTCATAGGACCTCAGGGGAGCATTTTACAGCTTTAACAAGCCCAAGAATTTACATCTCAAAGAAACACCTGCGGTTACCATAGTGGTGAGTAACCTATTCTGCTTGAGAGCCACTTCAGGAAAAAATACAAATGCTTATGATCAGCAATTCAAAACCCGATATGACAATAATTTTCTTGAATCCTATGGAAGGAAGGTGCCGTGGTATATATGCAAACCTGCCAACCAAAAGATCAGCAGTTTGAACCTACCAGCCACTCCAGACAAAAAAGATGATGCCGTCTGCTCCCTTAAAGATTTATAGGGTTGGAGCCCCTATAGGATAGTTCTATTCTGATTCACTTTGAATCAGAATTGATACAATGGGAGTAGGTTAGGTTATCTATTCGGAATAGATGATGGCATGTTAGGCTGAGTCGACTAGAGAAACAAATCCAGTGACACACATCTATGGTTAAGAATGAACTTTATCAACAAACCGTCCTTGGACTAACTACAAGCTTTTCTTTCTTGTTGCGTTTTGTTTTGCTTTGTTTTTTGTCATTGGTTTGTTGCTGTTGTTGTTATTTTGTTTTATATTGTTGCTCGGTTTTGCTCTGTCTTGTTTTTGTGCATGTTATTATCTCCACAGTTCTGTCTAAATAAGATAGGCTGGATGAACAATCTGGAGGAGAAAACCACCGAACCGACAGTTCCAGGGGGACATGGAAGAAGGGGAGGTGGGGGAAAAGTATTGGTGTTAACAAACCCAGGGACAAGGGAACAACAAGTGAGCCAAATTGGTGATGAGGAGGGTGTAGTAGGCCTGGTAGGGCACGATCAAGAGTAATGTAATCAAGAGGAATTACTGAACACAAATGAAGAGTGAGCATGTAATGGGACAAAAGGAAAATCAAAGGAAATAGAGGAAAGAGCTAGGTGGCAAAGGGCATTTATAGAGGTCTAAATAAAGACATGTACATATGTAAATATATTTATATATGAGGCTGGAGAAATAGATCTATGTGCATATTTGATAGGTTTAGTATTAAGGTAGCACATGGATACTGGGCCTCCACTCAAATGCTCCCTCAATGCAAGAATACTTTGTTCTGTTTAGCTGACATTTCATGATGCTCACCTTCCAGACACAATCTCTGAAGACAAAGCGGGTGAATAAGTAAATGTGGTGAAGAAAGCTGATGGTGCCTGGCTATCAAAAGATATAGCGTCTGGGGTCTTAAAGGCTTGAAGGTAAAC
>NW_022111373.1:85401294-85402682 GCF_000313985.2 Echinops telfairi
AAGAAGAAGAAGAAGAAGGCCTCCCAGCCCAGTCCAACTCAAGCCCGTGACTCTGAGAGTAGCTCAGCAGTCCTGCAGACTCACGCTGCCACACGCAATGGTGAAGAAAGGTGATGCAGAAGGCAAGAAAATCACCGGTGGGTGGGAGTCGATTTGCATGGCTCCACAGTCAGTGGAACCATGGCGGGGCACTTGCTGCTCTCAGGGTCATGGGCAGAGTCCTAGGAAGCAGGAAGGTGAAAGGGCAGAGAGAGAGGGCGGCGTGTCCCAGGATCCTCCTTATATGAAGGCCACATGCCCACAAAGGCATCATCAAGGTGTGACCTAATCGACAGATTAGATGCCATCCCTACACTCTCACACACCTTCGGGTTGACATAAAATCATCTAACTACCACCAGGGCACGGTGTGTTTTCTTACCACTGAATTGATGTATTTTATGGATCAGACAAATATCACTAAGAAGATGGCCATTACCTTTTAGCCACGGCAATACTACCGGTAATACGAACAGTAATTCATAGACATCTGGTCTCCCTTTATGTGTGTATCAGACCTAAAGTTGTGATCTCCAAAGTAAGATAAGCACACCCTAGAAACACACAAGAGTATTTATTGGATTACAGAAGGAATGGCTATATTTATTTTACCTCATCATTTTAAAAGTATCTGTTTCAATAAATATACAACAGAATGTGTGTATCATTTTTCAAATGAATTTACAAAGATTGGGATGCACATTTAAAACTTTCTATGGACAGCAGAATATGCTGGGAAAAATCGTTGTCCATTCAGGTAACATTGACGTGTGCATTAAATTATTCCATCCTTGAAACAACCCTTTGAGAGTCACTCTGATCTGCACTTAACAGATAAGAATGGAAGCTAAGTAAACTGACTCCCCAATGCTGCCGAGGGTGTGAGAGACACGCATCATAGGCAAGAACTGCGGTTCTCAACCTGTGGGTCGCAACCCCTTTGGGGGTCAAATGACACTTTCACAGGGATCACCTAAGACCATCGGAAAACACATTATTTCCAATGGTCTTAGGAACTGAGACACCACTCCTCTATCTGTCTCCAGGTGGGTCCTCCCACATGCAGATACGCCCACATGTGAGTACCCGGTGTGAAAACTGTTACCCATGCTACACCATGCTTCAAGACAAAATTTGATTTATTTGTAATTAGAAATAAATATTTCACAATATATAATTGCGTATTGTTTTTATGAGTAATCACTATTCTTTCATTATGTTCGATTTGTAGCAATGAAAATACATCCTGCCTATCAGATATTTGCATGATGATTCATAACAGTAGCAAAATTACAGTGATGAAGTAGCAACAAAAATAATTTTATGGTTGGGGGGTCACCACACCATGA
>NW_022111373.1:85402782-85405488 GCF_000313985.2 Echinops telfairi
GATCATGATAGTGGGTGGGGAGGAAACATTTAAGAACTAGAGGAAAGTTGTATGTTTCATCGTTGCTACCCTGCACCCTGACTCATCTCCTCCCTGCCAAAAGCAATGGGTTTTTGAGCAGAGTGACTGTGAATGCTAAAATACACATACACTTCAATATGGCAGACTGCTGTTCTGCAATGCACAAAGCCTTGAATAAAACAAAATGAAGCTTCACCATGAAAACCTGACTCCAGTAGCATACTCGTTTCCTAGGACTACCATAGCAAGGAATCACACATTTGGTGGCTCAGTTCTAGACTATGAAGTCTGAATTGAGGGTGTTGGCAGGGTCCCATTCTCTCAGAAGGCTCTAGGGCAGTGGTCTTCAACCTTCCTAATACCACTGCCCTTTAATACAGTTCCTCGTGTTGTGGTGACCACCAACCATAAAATTATTTTCATTGCTACTTCATAACCGTAATTTTGCTACTGTTATGAATCATAATGTAAATATCTGATATGCAGAATATATTTTCATTGTTACAAATTGATCATTAAAGCATAGTGATTAATCATAAAACAATATGTAATTCAATATTGTGAAATATGTGTGTTTTCCAATGGTCTTAGGCGACCCCTGTAAAAGGGTCATTCGACCCCCAAAGGGGTTGTGACCCACCTACAGGTTAGGAACCACTGCACTAGGGGAAGATTCTTCCGTCTCTCAGTTTCTGGTCCCCCTAGACCAGCAGCTGCCGAATAACTGTAACCTCTGCCTCCAAATGATGGGGACATCTTCCTTCTCTCTGTCTCTGTGTCTCTTCTCCTTTTTTGATAAGGACACAACTCAAATCAGGTTAGGGTACACTTTAGTCCAGTATGGCTTCATGCTAACTGAACTGATAACATCTTCCAAGAAACTTATTTCCAAATAAAGTCACGTTCACACACACATACCAGGGGTTAAGTCTTCAATATATCTTTCTTGGGACACAATTCGATCTTTAACACGAAGGATTGAAAAGCAATTATGTGTCTGTTCTGGCTCCTTGTTTTCTAGGATTGTACCATTACCTCTCAGGTTTTATACATTCTTGCTTCACATCTTCCTGGTTGGGTTGAGAACCACTGGGGGACGAGAAGGTGCTCATGCCCTTCAGCGAACGTCTTCTGAATTCCCGTTTGTCTGGCTCTGTGATAGGTGCAGGGGGGTTGGAGGCGCACACATGTACAGAAATGCCTCCCCCATCAGGGTGAAGGACCTAGAACAACACTGTGGCCACTGCCAATTTCCTGGAGGCTCTCCTCTGTGATACCCTTCTGACCACCTGTCTAGTTCCCGACCACCGATGCCCAGCCGTCCCTGCCTTGACCGAGAAGACTAATCGGAGGATCCGTCTCTCTGGCTCGGCAGACGTGCCCAATGGAAGCTGGAAGAGGCATCACACGTGCAGTGGCCACAGCAATGCACTCACAAACACCTCGGCTCATCAAGTTGGGGCAGGACCAGACAGTGTTTCAGTGCACTCTACTTGGGGTCACCATGAATTGGAGCCAACGTGACGGCAGCTAACAATACTTCATCCTGTTAACCCGGCATCAAGCTCTATTCTATCCCTATTGCACCAGACTTCGCATGCTTTACACTTTTACATCACTAGCCTGGCCCCTTTAAGTCTGCAATCATTGCTATAAATCTCGTTAGAATACATGTATTTTGTTTTCCTGCTTTGCTATTGCCCCTTTCACGTTAGAAATTCTGAAGCCTCAAGCAACCATTAAATGAATTTTCTTCAAGAAGTGAGTTCAACATTGGACTGTTAACCAAAAGGTGTTCTACTGGAGAAAGATGCAACAAACCACTTTCAGAAAGATTTGTAGCCTCAGAAACCCAGGGAGCTGTTCCACTGTGTGCTATGGGGACACTCTGGGTAGGAACACAGTCAAGAGCAATGGGCTTGGTATTTGTGGGGTGGAGACAAGGGGCAAGTTAATAATATTCAAGCATGTAACATACACACTAATAATTAGTTTCTTGTCCTATGGGTAATTGTGTGTTGCTATACTACTGGAAACTATTCCACCCATATTTCAAATACCAGTGGGGTTACCCATGGTTGTGCTAATAATTTCTTTTAGAAGAATTAATACCAGTCTAGTCCCAAGGAGTTGGAGATGAAAGATGTCTAAAATATCCAACTCTTCCAGGATGCTATACAGATCGATTTTCCCCCACTCCTCCATTCAGTATATTCCCTCATGTCCTTGGGTTCCGAAATTTGTGGATCCAATGGTGTGGACACATTTCCAGGGCTCTGGCTGCTATCAGCGTGACTCCATGTGGCTTGTCAACAGGAAGGTGAAGCAGAGAGAAAGTGTGTCCCACCTCAAGAGAGAAAGAGAGGAAGTTCCCAGAATCCTCATGAGAAACCATGCCCACAAGGAGGCACCATCAGCCTGTGACCTGATTGACAGGCTAGAACCCACCCCTATACTTATTTATCAAGTTGACATGAGATTATGTAACTACTACATCAGGTAAGTGTTGGGCTATTAATTGAAAGGCTGGCACTTCAAACCCACTGGTTTCTCC
Source organism: Echinops telfairi (assembly GCF_000313985.2). Classification (NCBI taxonomy): domain Eukaryota; kingdom Metazoa; phylum Chordata; class Mammalia; order Afrosoricida; family Tenrecidae; genus Echinops; species Echinops telfairi. The sequence continues at coordinate 85,405,358 of NW_022111373.1, forward strand.
CAAGGAGAAAGATGAGACTTTGCCTCTACAGATTTACAGCCTTCTGAAACACTATACAGTGAACCCTCGTTTATGGCGGTTAATCGGTTCTAGACCCTACTGTGATAAATGAAATTCCGCGAAGTAGGATT
>NW_022111373.1:85406537-85407717 GCF_000313985.2 Echinops telfairi
TAATTATTCAGCTCTGAAAAATAATATTTGCTTTAAAATCTGCACTTGCAACCTGTTATTTGGAAAAAATGCTTAACATTATGTATATAGACCCCAAGGGAAGAATATACCAGTATTATTTACCTAATTGGACACTTTTACCTTCCTCCTATGCAGCCCATGGTGACCCAGGGTGCATGCCATAGACAACTGAGACTCTACACTCAGTCATTTCAAGGTAAACAACATCCTTTACAGGAAACACCAGAAGGATCTGTCTTGTAAACCCCATAAACAAACTGGAATTTACCTTAATGTCATCTGTAGCAGATTTAAGGAACTGAAATACTCCCTTGGATTGAAGGCTGAAATGCTGTATAGTGAGAAAAATCAGGTGATACTGCTATCCCAAGGTTATTGTGATAGTTAGGTTTATTGAACCACCTAGGCTTCCATAGGAACTCCATGGGTGGAGTTCAATCAAGTCACCATTTGATTGGAGGGCAACAAGATAAATGGCTTTCCAAGGCCAGCCCTGTTCTCTCTTTCTCCCTGGTGATCGGACCAGCGTGCTGGTGCTTGAGCTAGTTCTTTGCCTCAACCGTGTGCTGCACTACCTGTGGGCTGAGCCAGCCCTTGGATCATGTCACTCCTTCAAGATCTGCTTTGCCACACTGCTGGTGGATCGTGTCGACATGTGTACATCGCTGGAGCTCAAGACCCATTGAGGCCTACTTCACTACACTCCTGTGCTACTGACTGTGCTGCCCCACCCTATTGTCTGCTTCCTTGACCTTGACCTTGGTCTAGCAGCCCATGTGAATTGAAGGACCTTTGGTATATTAACTGTCCCATGAAAGTGAGTTGAACTGAGCCCTCTGTACTGCTGTGTGGACTAATTAGCCATTATATTCTTTCTCGCTGTGTAAACCCATCTTTTATATATATCAAAGATAGATATAGATATAGATATAAAATCATAAGTGTCCTGGTTTTGTTTCTCTAGAGCAGTGGTTCTCAACCTTCCTAATGCCATGACCCTTTAATGCAGTTCCTCATGTTGTGGTGACCCCCAACCATAAAATTATTTTTGTTGCTACTTCATCACTGTAATTTTGCTACTGTTATGAATCATAATGTAAATATCTGATATGCAGAATATATTTTCATTGTTACAAATTGATCATTAAAGCATAGTGAT
>NW_022111373.1:85409237-85412032 GCF_000313985.2 Echinops telfairi
GATACCATTGGCTCAATTAATGATATTATCAATAGAATTACCTTATGCCCCATGGGGATGATTTATAATGTTCTCCAATAAAATGATAATGATGTCTCTAAAGTCAACCAGGGACATATATAAACCATAGATATATGAATGGACCTTGAGCTCACACAATCCCAATCTAAGAACAATTCATTTTTAGACACAAACTGTATTAATCTTGACCTAGGGCACAGCAGAGGTTGGGGGAAAATGAGGAGCTAACAACAATAAGTACAAGAAACACACAATTCTTCTAACTATAACTAAACTGTTAAATTGTATAATATGTGAATTGTGTGCCAATAAAACTGCTTTAAAAAATAAATCCACTTCTAACTGTCCTTTGGAGTATAATGTTCCTGAAAACATCCCTATCTGATCATTGAGGCTGGCTTGAATTTGGACACTGCCCTTTAAGAGAAAAGATTAAAAAAGGAAGCTACTGCCTGTGATAGTTAGACTCTGTGCCCATTTGGCTGAGCTAGTATCCTCAGTAGTTTGGACCTAACATGATGTAAACAACTCCAGGCTGCCCTGTGTGGCAAGGCAACCCCTAACTCTGGTGGCAATCTGATGATGCTGTCTTCAAGGTGTGACTTACTTCATCTATAGAGAGATGCAGTGGAGAACGCCTGTCCTCCGTTTTCCTTCCTGCTGCCCTGGATCCTCTATCAGGCTCTTTTTGGACCTGGGCTGACTGACAGCTTGCCATATTGCCTGCCAACCTTGAGAGTCATCAGAGCCTAACATCTGACCCTCCAATCTGCTTCTTGTCCTCCTGTTTTATCCGCTGCCTCCTGGTTCACCTTCCTACTTCCTGGTTCCTTAGCTGTAGCAGCTGTGTGAGCCGGGAAGGGCTTTCAGCTTAACCTCTGACCCGTGAACCTGGTATGGACTGGGCTTTTCTGCTTTGTGGCTGGCTGTGTGGGCCACTCTCTTGATATATAAGTTCTTTCTTAATATGTGTGTCTGTGTGTGTGTGTGTCTCTCTCTCTATAAAACCCAGCCTTAAAAAAAAAAGCCTAAATACGCCTATCACAACATATTTTCTTCCTAAGAGCTGATGAGTTTCTTTCATATATGTAGTCAATCCTATCACTTTCAAAACAGTCTTATTTTCTCTTTCTGGGAATGTGCTTCAAGTGGAAGTGATGCACTTAGATGGAAGGTGGTTGAACCACGAGTCAATATCCCAGTTTCTACTTCTGGTTCTATCACTTATTAACTTTGAGACTCAGATAATTACTTCATCACTGAGTTTTTGTTTTATCATTCTTTAGGTGAGATCATCACCTATTTCCCTACTTCACAAAGACTAAGGATAATATATTAAGAGTTCTTTAAAGGATATGAAAAAATAATAATAATAGAACATTTGCCTTAGAGTTGAAGCTGACTCATGGCAATTCCATGTATGAGAGTGCAGAATTGTGTGTCATAGGATTTAAGTGACTGACCTTTCAGAAGTAGATGAGCAGGCCTTTCTTCTAAAACACCTCTAGGTGGACTCAAACTGCCAGCCTTGTAGTTGGCAGACAAATGCTTGACCGCTTGCACCCAGGCACAAACTTATTTATTTTCTACTAGACTGCATGTACTTTGATCACAAGAACCATGTCTTAGTCATATTTGTATTTCCCACCATTCCTTGCCAGAGCTATTATTAAATGTTGAATGAATGTGTGTGTGTGTGTATGTGTGTGTGTGTAGACCAGATAAACAAATTCAGTGGCACTCACATGCATAAGAGACATCTTTATGGCAAGAAGTAATTAGATATCAAGAAGGGTTCTAATCCACTCCAACTCAAGTCCATAAGTCAAATACTGGTCCAAAAGTCCCTCTTCAGACTCACACAACCACATGCAATAACCCAAATGCAGGAAGACCACAGGCTGGTGGGTGCAGAGCCATGTGGATCCAAAGTTGGTGGAAACATGGCAGCTCTCAGGATGGCCAGTGAGCTAGCAGGTGAACGGGGAAAGGGAGACCCATTTCCTCTCTCTCTTCCTCTTCTCTCTCCCAGGGTGTTCCTTATGAGAAGAACACAACCCCAAGGAAGCACCATCAGGCTGTGACCTAAGTGAAAGGTCTGACTCCACCACTAGTCAGGAGTGTCTAGTTGACATGAAATCGCTAACTATCACAATATGGATTCTGAATGACAGTTTTCATGACTTACAAGGAAAATGAAACCCAACACCTAAGAATCAGGGTACCTATTTGTTGCCATATGGCAATTGCCATCTAGAGGATGGTGGCAGTTAAATGGCCTAAGAAATCCACTCTGTGCAAGTATGTGAGCATTCATTAGAAATCATGGGCTCTCTTTTTGACCACTGTTTTATATTAATTATAAAATTTTGTCAGGCTAGATTGAGATTAAAGAATGACAGCCTATTGGTGCCCCAACAGACTCGACTAGAAAACACACCTAAAGGCCAATAAATAGTTCTTGAACTAACTGCAAGTTTTTCTTTCTTGTTGTGTCTTGTTGTATTTTTTGCTATTGGTTTGTTGTTGTTGTTATTTTGTTTTATTTTGTTGCTTGGTTTTGCTCTGTCTTGTTTTTGTGCTTGTTATTATCTCCACAGGTCTGTCTAAATAAGATAGGCTGGATGAACAATCTGGAGGAGAAAACCACAGGACTGACAGTTCCAGGGGGACATGGGAAGGCGGGGGGAGGTAGTGGTGTTAACAAACTCAGGGACAAGGGAACAACAAGTGATCCAAATCGTGGTGAGGAGGGTGTAGGAGGCCTGGTAGGG
>NW_022111373.1:85413364-85415676 GCF_000313985.2 Echinops telfairi
GATGAGGGCAATGAATGTATAAATGTGCTTTACACAATTGATGTATGTATGGATTGTGATAAGAGTTGTATGAGCCATTAATAAAATGATTAAAAAAAAAAAAGAATGACAGCCTAACAAATTTCAAAAGGTTTAGGTTCCAATTGTGATGGGCAGATGACAGTCTTGCTTGTTGAAAGTGAAGCAGTCTTGAAGCACTTATTGATGAAGAACAGACTACAGACCTCAGTTCAGATTACAACTCAATGTAAAGAAAACAAAAATCCTCACAACTAGACTAATACACAATATCATCACAAATGAACAAAAGGTTGAAGTTGTCAAGGATTTTATTTTACTTCAATCTAAAGATCAATGCTCACTGAAACGGTAGCCAGTAGAAATCAAATGATGTATTCCATTGGCAAATCTGTCACACAAGATTTCTTTAAAATATTAAAGAGCAAAGTTGTCCCTTTGAGGATTAAGGCCTTCCTTGAGCCATGGAATTTTCATATGCATGTGAAAATTGAACAATGAAGATGGAAGACTGAAGAAGAATTGATGCATTTGAATTATGGTGCTGGTGAAGAATATGGAATATCCCATGGGCTACCAAAAGAATAAGCAAATCTATCTTGGAGAGAGTACAGCCAGAATGTTCCTTAGAAGCAAGGAATGGTGAGATATTGTCTCACAGACTTCAGACCTGTTGTCAGTCCCTGAAGAAGGACATCAGCCTGGGAAAACTAGAGGATCAGTGAAAAAGAGGCAGATCCTACTGAGATGGAATGATACCGTGGCTGCAACAACACGCTGAAGCACAGGACCAGGCAGTATTTCTTTCTGTTTTACACAGAGTTGCTGTGGGTCAGAATTGACCTAAACATAAAATTAGCAAGATCCAAGAAGATGGATCTTCCTGGTCTCTCTCTAATCTAATAGTCACTCCTGACTTTGAAGTAATTTTTCCCCAAATGTTCCCTCTCTGCCCCAAACCACCAATCAAATCCATTGCTATCAAGTTGCTTAGACTCAGGGCCTTGTTGTTAGACGTCTTTGAGTTGATTCTGGCCCATAGTGACCCTCTAGACAACAGAACAAAACATTGCCCATTTTTGCACTATCCTCACTACTATTACACTTGAGCCAATTGTTGCAGCCACTGGGTCAATCCATCTTGTCTTCCTCGTTTTTTACTTTACGAAGCATGACGTCCTTCTCTGGAGAATGGTCTTCCCTGGTAATATGGCCAAAGTCGATGAGACATGACACTTTCAATCTTTTTTTACCAATACCTTAACTCAAATGCCTCAATTCTCCAGTCTTGTTTAGTCACAGTTCAGTGTTCACATGCATATGAAGCCATTCAAAATGCCATGGCTTGAGGGAAACACACTTTAGCCCTCAAAGTAACATTTTGCTCCTTAACAATTTAGATAGGTCTTATGCAGGAGACGAATGCAATATATTAGTTAACTTCTTGACTGCTGCTTCCAGCAACCCAATAGGACAGAGTAAAAGTCTTCTCTAGTGTTTCTGAGACTACAAATCTTTTCACAAGCAGATAGGCTCATCTTTCTCCTGTGAACAGCTGGTGGTTTTGAACCACCAACATTGTGGTTTGCAGCTCAGTGCTTCTTCCACCCCACCCAATTCAAACTCACTTCCATTGGGTCAATTCTGACTTGCAGTGACCCTATAAGAACTGCCCCTATGAGTTTCTGAGACTGTAACTCTTGAGGGGAGTAGAAACCTTCAACGTTCTCTCAGTGAGGCTCCTTAAATTTCTCCATCAATTGTACATTGGGCCTCAACTCAAGTACTCCCTCAATTCAAGAATACTTTGTTCTATTCAACTGGCATCCATGATGCTCACCTTCCCGACACGATCGCTGAAGACAAAGCGGGTGCATAAGCAAATGTGGTAAAGAAAGCTGATGGAGCGCAGCTATCAAAAGATATAGCATCTGGGGTCTTAAAGGCTTGAAGGTAAGCAAGCGGCCATCTAGCTGAGAAGAAACAAAGCACACATGGAAGAAGCATACCAGCCTGTGATTACGAGGTGCCGAAGGGATCAGTTATCAAGCATCAAAGAACAAAATATCATATAATTGTGAATGAGGGGCAGTGTGGAGTGGGGACCCAAAGCCCAACTGTAGGCAGCTGGACATCCCCTTACAGAAAGGTCTCGGAGAGGAGATGAGCCAGTCAGGGTGCAGTGTAACAACAATGAAACATACAACTTTCCTCTAGTTCCTAAATGCTTCTTCCCCCCACCCACTATCATGATCGCAATTCTACCTTACAAATCTGGCTAGACCAGAGGATGT
>NW_022111373.1:85416005-85418001 GCF_000313985.2 Echinops telfairi
ATGTACAAATGCGCTTTACACAATTGATGTGTGTATGGATTGGGATAACAGTTGTATGAGCCCCTAATAAAATGTTAAAAAAAAAGAAAAAGAAAAATGTTTCCAAGAAGAAAAAAAAAAAAAAGGAGATGTCGGACAGTGTAAGATATGACAAAATAATAATTTATAAATTATCAAGGATTAATGAGGGATGGGAAAGCGGGGAGGGAGGGGGAAAATGAGGAGCTGATGCCAAGGGCTTACGTGGAGAGTAAATGTTTGAGAATGATGAGGGTAATGAATGTACAAATGTGCTTTATACAATTAATGTATGTATGGATTGTGATAATAGTTGTATGTGCTCCCAATAAAATGATTTTTTTTTACTTTCTCCATCATTGGCAAATTACAGAAAAATAACTGGGGCTGGCTCCTCCCAGCTCTTCCCCTTCTTTCTTCTATTAATCATTTTCCAAAGGCAGTTTGCCAGGCAGAGGTTAAGAGATCGTGGAGGAAGAAAAAAAGATAGGAGGAAAGACTAAGGTGGGAGAATGAGAAAGTTCCAACAGGAATCTGTAATACTGACCTTTATCTGACCTTTAAAAACGTGTCTGTTGAATGGCCTTGTTCTCTGCCTTTCTCTGCGGTTGCCACTGACGCCTCCCAGTTCTCGCCACCTCCTGAAGAGAGATCACCATGCCTTCAATTAAGTCACAGGGTTCTGATAGAGAGATATCTGAAGTCGATGTGGAAGTTGCCAAGCAATCGGTGACTATCCAGACCATGTTGGAAGGTTTGGGAGTGGATAATGAGGGAGATGATGATCCAGCTCCTTTCCCACATGTTGATGCAGCAATAGTTAAAAAGGGCATTCAGTGGTGCACCCACCACAAGGATCACCCGCCTCCTCCTGAGGATGATGAGAACGAAGAGAAAGGAACGGTTGAAATCCCATTTGGGGACCAAGAATTCCTGAACGTTGACCAGGGAACAGTCTTTGAACTTATTCTGGGTGCAAACTACTTAGACATCAAAGGTTTGCTTGACGTTACATGCAAAACCATGGCCAATATGACCAAGGGAAAACTCCTGAGGAGATTCGCCAGACCTTCAATGTCAAAAACAACTTTACTGAAGAGGAGGTGCCCAGGTGCGCAAAGAGAGCCAGTGGTGTGAAGAGAAGTGAAATGTTGGGCCTGATACTGTAACACTGTAAGGATGATTCCCAATACTAGTTGCACTGCTCTGTTTATAATTGGTAGTCTTAGACCAAACAGTAGACAAATGCAGCAGAAAATCTATTGTATTAGCAGAATATTGTCCTCATTGCATATGGAGTATAGATTCTAAAACATATAGTGTGATCAAAAGTTTTGTTGTTTTTCTTTCTCTTAATAAACTGAACTATGGGTTCTCTATTTAAAAAAAATAAAACTTGTCTGTTATGTGATATAGGATTGTAGCCAACTCTGGGATTCATCGTTCTTCAATAAAACCTCAAACACAGCATAGCTTTTGTGAGTGGATGCCCTGGGGAATCGAAAAAGAGGAAGCAATGCCCAGGTGGAGAGACAGTGTGTGGAAGAGGACAGAGTGTACGGGAAAGAAGACAAGGAGCAGAGACGGAGAAAGAATGCATCCAAAGGAGGAACTTGGATCTAGAAAAGAGCTATGGGGTTGTCCAGAATCCCTGCAAATATTGGAGGACAATTGGACCTCCAACTAAGGAGATGGGAGCTCAAACCATTCATTGAAATGGTAACTGATAAAGTTGTCCCCATAAACTAGCAAAATTGGAAGCAATCAGAGAGCTGACTATAGTCTATAAAGTCTTTTATTCCATGTTAAGCGTGCAGACAAGGCTGGGGACGATGGCAGATGGAAGAGGCTAGAGCAGCGGTTCTCAACCTTCCTAATGCCGCGACCCTTGAAAACAGTTCCTCATGTTGTGGTGACCCCCCCCAACCATAACATTATTTTTGTTGCTACTTCATAACTGTAATTTTGCTACTGTTAT
>NW_022111373.1:85419038-85447484 GCF_000313985.2 Echinops telfairi
TGAGCCTTACAAGCTAAAGCAGGGAACTGGCTAAGGCAGTTGCACCCTGGTCCAACCATCAGAAAGCAAGAGACCCAAGAACTAGAAAGGCAAGGCTTATAGAACCATTTATCCCGCAGCCCTTCAATTAACCCCACATGTGTTTATCGGCCAGCTTGGCACAATAAACTAACTACCTCAGGACATTTTGGCATTAATTGCATATTTTATTTTGTTTTTAAAAGATCTCAATGCCTTGAAGGCCCATAGCACATTAAACAGAAATTAAGTGGGCATTATGCAACACAATCCCATGCTGTTCTCTGATAGCAGGTACGTGCCAGGGGCAGGCTGGCAGATGCAGGAGAGAAGAGCTGAGGGTGGCACTGGAGGAGGGCACTGGAGGAGCCGATCCTTCCGCTGTCCCACCAGGAGGAGCGAGGAATTGAGGAGAGGCTGTCAGGGCGCCCTTCCTGGGCCCATGTCGCCCACGGACCCTTCTGCTCTGATGAGGTGTGTCAATGACTTGGTAACACTGTGACTCTTCACCCTCCTCGGTGACAGGAGGCGAAGGATGGCAGGCTGCTTCTCTCAGGTGGCTTCCCGAGCTGCCTTTTTTAGCCCATCTCATCTTCTCCTGGCTTTATTCCGTTTTCTGCAAGCTATTCTATCTGGCTTACTTATCTCTTTTTATCCCTCAGAACCATCTCCAGGAATTCCATTGACTAGCAGAGATATTTTTCTGTCCAACAACAAAGCTGAGGAGCTGCAGGACCCTCCTCAGGCCCCTGGTCCTTCTGAGCCCCGTGAACCCTCTGCCTGGCTTGTTAACCTGCGTGGACTCCGCAGACGAGACCTCTTTTCCCCGGGCCTTTTCATTTCTGGTCACTAGGCTTTCTTTCCTTAATGACTTTTGGAACCGCAAGAAGCCAACCTAGTTTTCAAGGGTTGGTGAGGAGGTATTCTGTGAGGAGAACCCCATCATTTTGATTCTTGCAGTAATGTGGAGCTACGTCTGCCCCGAGTCCTGAGGACCTCACGTGTATCAGAGTGGAAGTGTGCTCCACTGCGTGTTTAATGCCTGATGCTTACCAGGTAGGTCAGCAGGCCTTTCTGCTGAGGCACCTCTAGCCGGACACCGACCCCCAACCTTTCAGTCGGGAGCAGAGCATGTGCACCACCCAGGGACTCCAAACCCGGGTTGTCAGACAGTTCCTTGCTTTCTTTTTTTTTTTATCGTTTTATTGGGGTTCATACAACTTTTATCACAATCCAGACATACATCCATGTATCAAGCACATTTGTACATTTGTTGCCATCATCATTCTCAAAACATTTGCTTTCTACTTGAGCCCTTGATATCAGATCCTCATATTTTTACCTCCCTTCCTCACCCTGCCTTCCTCATGAACCCTTGATAGTTTATAAAGTATTACATTTTAATGTCTTACACTGTCGGATATCTCCCTTCACCCACTTTTCTGGTGGTGTCCATCCCCCTGGGAGGGGGTTATATGTAGATGCTTGTGATCAGTTCCCCCTTTCTCCCCTGCCTCTTCCCCTATCTCTACTCTCAATATCAGTCCTGAGGGTTTTATCTGTCCTGGATTACCTATGTTTCCAGCTCTTATCTGTACCAGTGTACATGCTCTGTCTGGTCTAGCCAGATTTGTAAGGTAAAATTGGGTTCATGATAGTGGTGGGGAGGAAGCATTAAAATAACCAGAGGAAAGTTGTATGTTTCATTGGTGCTATATTGCACCCTGACTGGCTCATCCCTTCCTTGTGATCCTTCTGTATGGGGATGTCCAATTATCTACAGATGGGCTTTGGGTCTCCACTCAACACTCCCCCTCATTCACAATGATATGATTTTTTGTTCTGGGTCTTTGATGCATGATACCTGATCCCATCGACACCTCATGATCACACAGGCTGGTGTGTTTCTTCCATATGGGCTTTGTTGCTTCTGAGCTAGATGGCTGCTTGTTTACCTTCAAGCCTTTAAGACCCCAGATGCTATATCTTTTGATAGCCGGGCACCATCAGCTTTCTTCACCACATTTGCTTATGCACCCATTTTGTCTGCAGCCATCATGTAGGGAAGGTTAGCATCACAGAATGCCAGGTTATTAGAACAAGGTGTTCTTGCATTGAGGGCGTTCTTGAGTAGAGCAGCCAGTTGTTTCTGACTCATGGCTCAACCCAATATATGTCATAGTTGAAACAAAATGCATGTGAACTGTTGAATGTAAAACCGGTAAGCTGCTCTGTAAACCATCAGTTAATTCACAATAAAGAGTTAATATGCATCAAGTTATTCACATTTCCCAGATAAGGACATTAGAGTTTAGAAAGTTCACAAACTGGCACAAGGCCAGCAGGTTTGAAAATTTGGGGATAATTCTTATGACTCCTGGAATGGCTAATCTATTATTGAAGACAGTAAAGAGGGTATTTCTATTATTAAATTGATGCCCTGTAGCAATCAAAACCAACGTGATTTTCTCTTTATTCTGCTAGCTTCATCCTGAAGCTCTGGACATGAGCCCATGTCCTGGAAAAAAAAAAATAAGGCAAAAAATCCTTTGCAAGTAAAATATCCAATTGGCAAACAGATTTTTAAATATTTTACTTCATTAGTAATCAATTAATTGCAAACAAAAATGATGTGCCATTTCCTCCCTGCTGGGTTGAAAATGACAAAATTAATGCCGATAAGGATGTAATAGCACAGGAGTTTATGTTCAATACTGGCGGTTTCATGGTGGCTATACCCCCTTTAGAAGCTGTTTGGCCATATACATCAAGAGCCATGAAATTGTTCACACTCCCTGACTCAGTAATCTTACTGCTGGAAATCCAGCCTATGGAAATAATGTGAAACAGAGAGAAAAGAGGAAAAAAGTACTTTCCTGAGGCTGGGTTGTTAAATTTTCCCTTGAATAGACAAGACATCATGGTCTCTTTTTAATATATTTCCCCTTTGCTTAATCTAATTCAAGTTGGCTTCTAGGAACTTGAATTGTCACTATTACAAATATAAATACACTCACACAGAAAGAGTGAATATAAATGTTAATAACCTCCCCTACCTTCCTTCAAAATCAACCTCATTGACCTTTCTAGCCTCACTGTGGGGTGTTCTGTCCTCGACTCCCCATTAATCTCAAAGCTTGGGTCAAGTCAAACTTCTCACAGTTGATCAAAAGGACCATGAACTTTCACAGGGGTACAGTTTCTCTTATGTCAATGATCTTAAACTTTTGTGAGCCCTGAGACTAAGGCTCTCCTGACCTGGAACTGAAGCCATTCCCCAAGACTATCTCTAGTAGGCCGGGTTCTCTAGAGAAGTAAACCCAGTAACACATGTGTGCCTATCCAAAGAGATTATATCAAGAAATTGCTCACACTGTTGTCAAAATGATTCAAGTATAGTTCAAGTCCATGGATCAGATGCAAGTTGGAGGCTTCTCTGAACTGTAGCTGCAGGGGCTAATGAACAGGAAGCCGAAAGACAAAGCCTGAAGACCACAGGCTGGTGGATGCCAAGCTGAATGAATCCAAGATCTGAAGTCTGCTGATGGCTTCTGGGACCAGCAGGCAACACAACAGGAAGCCACAGAAGCAGATGCAGGATCCAATCCCAGCAGGAGGAGTGAGCTAGCTTCCACACAATGCCAAATGCTACTAGGAGTAGACCACACCTTGAATGAAACCTCCCTCAATCAGATAAGGCTGTGGCCCAATTAAGGCCTGGCATAGTGAGTGGGAGCCCTAGGGGCACAGTGGTTATAAGTTGGGCTGTTAACTACAATGTCAGCATTTCTGAACCACCTGACACTCTACAGGAGAAAGACAGGGCTTTCCACTCCCATGTAAAGAATGGGTCTCAGAAACCTACAGGAGCAGTACTACTCTGTCCTAGAGGGTCTGATTCAAGTTGATGGTCATGAGTGAGAGCCTAAGGGGTTATGCATTGGGCTTCTAACCAGAAGGTCAGCAGTTCAAAACTACCAACCATTTCAAGGAAGAAAGATGAGTCTTTCTGTTCTGATAAATAGTTACAGTCCCTAAGAGCACAGGGGCAGTTCTACCCTGTCAATAGGGCCACGATGAGTCAAACAACTCAATGGAAATGAGTGTTAAGCTTTGTGGTTTGTGGCTTGGTTTGGTATTCTCCCCACAACTACTTGGCTGCTTGGGAAAAAATTCCATCATGGAATTGTTCACACTCTGTTAGATCATGTTGTTGTTAGGTGCTCTTGAGTCAGCTCCAACCCATAGCAACCCTGTGAACAGAATGAAACACATCACAGTCCTGCGCTGTGGGGGGAGGTCAGATGCACAGGCATTCCCTCCCCTGAAGGCAATCAGTTGCCAGACTGCTCTCTCATCCCACCACAGGGGTGGGCCTGCTCCCTGCCTCTGGGGACAATGCACAGGCTCCTGTAGGAGGAGTTTTTGCCCTACTGATAATGGTTCCTATGGAGACCCATAGACTACCCCCTCATTGCTGTGTAACCTATAGTGAAGCTCCTCCCTGTGACTTATGTCTCTACCTGTAATTAGTGGGCTGGCTTGCCCCCAAAAGGTATATAGGCGTGAGTCAGCAATATAGAGCTCTCTGACCTCTCTGACTCTCTCTGGCTCCCCTCTCTTCCCCCTCTCCCTTGTTCCCTTGCCCTCCTTCCCTTTCCCCTCTCTCCACGTGGACCACCAAGCTGGGCTGAGGTGAGCAATGCTACCATGTAATGTGTCTGACTGCATTACTGTAACATGTCTGACTGCATCACTGTAATATCTCTCATGCTCTCGATGACTCTAATATAATGCTTATATATCTCAACCGCACAATTGTGCATTACCGAACCCATGGGTAGTCATAGTATTAGCAAGTAGGGGCTGGCTCCCCCACTCCTCCCAACGCCATTGTAATTTAATACTACACTGCGCCATCCTCCCAATGGCTCCCATGCCTGATCCCATTGATGCAGCCACAGTATCGATGCATCTCGTTGAGGGACTTCCTCTTTTTCACCGCACTTCCACTTTACCCAACATGGTGTCCTTCTTCAGGGACTAGTGTCTCCTGACAACATATCCAAAGTATATAAGATGAAGTCTTGTCATTCTTGCCTCTAAGGAGTACTCCGGGCTTACTTCTTCCAATAGAGATTGGTTTGTCCTTTTAGCAGTCCATGGTACTTTCAATATTCTTCTTCAGCACCACAATTCAAATGCTCAAATCTCCTACAGTCGTCTTATTTAACATCCAACTTTCACATGCATATAATGCAATAGAGAATACCATGGCTTGGGTCAGACACATCTTAGTCCACAAAGAAAATCCTTGATCTTCAATACTCTAAAGAGATCTTGTGCAACAGATTTACCAAATGCAATACATAGTTTGATCTCTTGACTCCTGCTTCCACGAGCATTGATTGTGGATCCAAGTACGACAAAATCTTTAACAATGTCACCCTTTTCTTCATTGATCATGATGTTACCTACTGGTGCAGTTGTGAGGATTTTGATCTTACACTGAGTTGTAATCTACACAGAAGGTTACAGTCCTTGATCTTCATCAGCAAGTGCTTCAATTCCTTCTCATTTTAAGCAAGCAAAGTTGTATCATCTGCATACACAGGTTGTTAATAAGCCTTCCTCCAATCCTGACACCACACTCTTCTTCATATAGCCCAGCTTCTCTGAGGATTTGCTCAGCATATATGTTGAACAAGTATGATGAGAGGATGCAACCCAGATGTACACTTTTTCCTGATTTTAAACCATGCAGTAACCCCTTGTTCTGTTTTCACAAATGCCTCTTGATTCATGAGCACAACTAAATGCTCCAAAATTCCCATTCTTCTCAAGGTTATCCACATTTTATTATTGTCCACACAGTGGAATCCCTTTACATAGTCAATGAAACACAAGAAAACCTCTTTCTAGCATATGCTTGGAGCCAAGATCCATCTGACATCAGCAATGATATCCCTTGGTCTACATCTTCTTCTGAATCTGGCCTGTACTGATGGCAGTTGCCTGTCAATGTACTGGTGCAGCCATTGTTGGGTTATCTTAAATCAAAATTTACTTGTGTGCAATATAAATGATATCGTTCTGTATTTTGTTGGATTGCCTTTCTTTGGAATGGGCACAAATGTGTATCTCTCCCAGTCAGTTGGTCAAGTAACTAACTGTCTTCCAAATTTCCTGGCAAAGACAAGTGCCTGCTTCCAGTGCTGCTTCTGCTTTCTGATCATACCATGGGAGAATCCTAGCCATGGGAGATAATCCCATACCATGGAGAATCCTAGCCATGGGAGATAATCCCATACCATGGAGAATCCTAGCCATGGGAGATAATCCCATACCATGGAGAATCCTAGCCCACCCAAGTTGACATAAAACCTAAAGAATCATCACACTATCTTTCAGTCAAACAATCAATTCACTCTCACTGCCATTGAGTCAATACCCCCTCATAGTAACCTTATAGGACAGGGCAGCACTGTCGTTGTGGGTTTCTGAGACTGTACCTGTTTATGGGAGTGGAATGCCCAGTCCTTCTCCTGTGAAGAGTCAGGTGGCTTTCAACTGCTGATCTTGCAGTTAGCAGCGCAACTCCTAACCACTATGCCACCAGGGTTCCTGAAACAATAAACAGATCCATAAAATAAACAACACTACCCATGAGGACCAAGTTCCTTAGAACAATGAATTATAGTAGAGCAAAAGGATATTTTCCCAGAAGCAAAGAGGAGAAGGGGAAGAAAACCCCGACCAAAGGAAAAGGGGGGTCCAGGGAGGAAATGGGGAGAGTGCTTACACATTTCGGGGAATGCCCTGATGTCAGGGAACACTTTCTGTACAAACTGTCACTAATTTGCTCTGTAAACTTTCACCTAAAACACAATACAAAATTTTAAAAACAAAATTTTAGGTTGCATCAAAATCATGTTGGTAGCTAATTAAAACCTTAAAACACACTTTCTCCTTTCTGAACCAATAATAGCAAAGTGATTATATATTAGGCTGCTAACTGCACGGTGAGCAGTTCAAAACCACTAGCGGCTCTGCAGGATAGAGAAAAGGCTTTCTACTTCAGTAAAGAGTTAGACACCAACTGGGGCAGTTCTACCCTCTCCTCGAGGCCCTTATGGGGTGGAACGAACTCAGTGACAGCGAGTTTGGCTTTCTGAGTTTTAAGGCCTCTGTGAGGCCTTCCTGGGTGGTGTACACAATTAAGGACTCCTCTATTCTCTGAAAGACTGAAACCTCAAACCCACCCCGAGGCTCCTTGAAGATAAGTCTGATGATCTGTTTCCCCTGGGTGACGCCCCCATGGAGCCCAGGGCTACTCTGCACACGTGCATTTTCCATGAGACACAATCAATGGCAACTAACAACTAACCTAAAGGTTAGTGGTTCAAACCCCCACCAGAGCATGACAACAGAAAGTGCCTGGTCAGTTGCTTTCATAAAAAGGAGAACCCTGCACTGGAGATCTACTCAGTCACACAGAGGGCCACCATGAATCAGAAGGCTTTCAAACTGGTTCAGTCCACTGCAACCTCCTGCTGAGAACTTACATGTACATCCGGAGACACTGCCGCAGAGTCCACATCCACAAATCTTACTAAAATGTAGATTCCAATCAGTACATCTGTGGTAGAAATGCGAATTCTCAGCAGGGGGAATAACTCAAAATGAACCAGTTCAAAACTCAAAGTTTGAGTGGCAGTAGTTGGGCCCTGAGCTGAGAGGTCTTCAGTAGCATGGTGAGGCAGACAGTCTCGGTGATGTCCTGGGTAGGGAAGGGGCACTTTGTAAATGGTGCTGTAGGAAGTTCTAGTTTAGCAATATGCTCTTTAATGTAATAGAAATTTGCCCTTATTTTGAAAAGATTCACCCAACCCCCAAAACAAAACAAACCCACTGTTATCAAGTGCCTTCTGTCTCAGAGTGACTGTGTAGAACAGCAGAACTGCCCCACAGGGTTTCTAACACTATAAAGCTGTGTGGAAGCAGGCAGCCACATCTCTCTTTCTCTCTCTCAGAGCAGCTGCTGGGTTCAAACCTCTGACCTTATCATTTGCAGCCACTGGGGCTGCTCAAACCAACCTCTCCAAAAACTAAAATCATGTTTACTGCCCTTGAGTCAATTCTAAATCATAGTGACCCTTTAGGAAAACACAGGACGGCCCCACTTGGATGTCTGAGACTCTAAGTCTATACAGGAGCAGGTAGCCTCGTCTTTCTCCTGCAGGGTCACTGCTCTTCTGGAATGCTGACTCTGGTTAGCAGATGAAGCTGTAGTCCACTACGCCACCAGGGCTCCTGAACCAACTCCTACTAGCAGTGACTTCTTCATCACCGTCGCCTTCCTTTGCTGCACTTGTTGCTTATAAATCATGTTTTGTAGTCCTCTCCAATCCCCAAAGGTTTATCAAATTACTTGTCCCCTGTGCTTCTTTGGAAGGAGCTTAGGTGGAACTGTAGATTAAGCAGTGGGATGCTAACTGCAAGGTCAGAGGTTCAAGCCCACCTCACATGGTAGGAGAATGATGAGGCTTTCTAATCCTGTAAAGATTTACAGTCTCGGAAACACAATATAGAGTTGCTACGCGTCATAATTGATTTGATAGCAGTGAGTTTTGTGGTTGGTTGGTTGGTAGGTTGGTTGGTTGCAAGAAAATCACCTATTCCGCTGTTTAATAAAAGCTAGTTTTATAAGCAATCCCAGCTTCCTAACTAGTTGTAGGCTCCTGGAGGGCTGGCCCATGGCTTCCACAACGCTACACCCTTAAAGCTAGCACCATGCTTGCCGCCAAATAGGCACACACATATGGAAGACTGAATTATTCCTTGCTGCCTCTCTTTATAGAAAGTTATGGGGTAGTACTCTTCCCATTGGACCCATTCGTATATCACATGGCTAGTTTTAAAATAACAGCGATTAGCCATTAGAGCAAAAGAAGAAACATGAGCCACTAGTAAATATCATCTTGCTTTGCTCTCTAAAATCGCTAATAAAGATAGCAGCTCACGGGCAAATAAATAAAACATTAGCTCGACAGCACATCGTAGCACATCACAAGCACGCACAGTCCACTAATTTGCTCGTGGCTGAAGGACATTAGCTGCCTTTGGGGCAATCACCCTAAACACATCGCCCAGGTGCCCCCTCTCCTAGGAAAATGGGACCAGTCTTACATGTATTTTATTTCAATAACGGCCTTTTAATAGGAAGATACCCATCTTAATCAAACGAGAGCTATTTTTCAGTAATTGTCCTAAACGCTAATTCCTTCTCTTTAAAAAAAAAAAAAACTCCACAAGTGATGGCGCTAAACAGTGTTCTCAGAATATTAATGTGAGTCGAAGCTATTAAAATGTCATGGTTAACCTTTTTAAGATCTAATTAAATTAAAATAATAATATGTGGAACCGGTTTCCTGGAAGGAAAGGCTTTTTTTCAAAGAACCTGTTCCCAGTCTCCCAACAAACACCTAGAAGCCCTGGCTGGGAGGAGGTTTTGCATGCAGACAAAGACAGGCTGCCTTTGACGTGCTGTGATTAACTTTTAGTTGTTAGTACTAGAGTTAATTATTGTAGCATGCTGGAGGGCAGGGACAATTTACTTTCCCAATCACACCTAATTCAATGTATTTGCAGATGCCAGCATCTCCTGGACTTAATCAAAAAACTATCGAGACAATCAATGCTGTTAGGTCCTCATGTCCTTGGGATTTTTTGTTCCAAATCAAAAAGATAAAAATCCAAGGACAGAGGGCTAAGGGTGTCTGCAAGCTGTTTGGAAAGTCTCTGTTACTAGCTCCAGGCTTGTCTTGCTCCTTGATGGGAGCTAGTGAGCAGGAAGCAGGCTCAGAGTCCCTGATAAGCAAAGTAACACGTGAGTGTCCTTGT
Source organism: Echinops telfairi (assembly GCF_000313985.2). Taxonomy (NCBI): domain Eukaryota; kingdom Metazoa; phylum Chordata; class Mammalia; order Afrosoricida; family Tenrecidae; genus Echinops; species Echinops telfairi. The sequence continues at coordinate 85,428,960 of NW_022111373.1, forward strand.
GCTCACTTGCTAATCTGTCTTGGACAATTTCACATGGGTTTCCCCACAAAACCATGTGAAACTGTTCATGTCAGACTGGTAAGAAAACACATGTAAGCCCAAGCCTCCCTTGCTTACTGAGAGCGCCATCACTGTCAGAGACAGTACATTTGAAAAGAGGCTTTGATTCTGTAGGAAGGTGCCATGAGGTTGCATATGCCAGGAGGCAGATAGATGCCAGTCGTACACAGAAACAGAATCTTGGATATGGTGGGGAAAGTGTGCCGTTGTTGGGTGCCATCGAGTCACCTCTGACTCATAGCGACCCCGTGTACAACAGAAGGAAACACTGCCCTGTCCTGCGCCATCCTCACCCGGTCTCATGTTTGTCCCCATTGATGCAGCCACTGTGCAATCCGACAGGTCAAGTGGCTTCCTCTCTTTCTCTGTCCCTCTACTTCACCAAGCATGATGCCCTTCTCCAGGGACTGGTCTCTCCTGACAACACGTCCAAAGTGTGTCCCATGCAGTCTTGTCATCCTTACCTCTAAGCAGCAAAAGGGAGCTGTTTGTGATAATTTTCACAGGGTCTGTCTTGATCGGAACTACTTATGTTTGAAGGTCTTTGCTGACCTTCTAGCTTCCAAAAGATGTCATTCCAGAAGCTACTCACATGGCTTCCATTTTCATCCCATTGGTAAGAACTAGTCATATGCAGAGGATATGTGTTCTTTGCTGAACATATATGTCCATAAATGTGGTTGCACATTTAGGGGTAGATATGTGAAAAACTTCTTAAATGTAACCAAAAACCTTGAGGGAATGAACCATTAGACTTGGGGACTCGGGACCACAGTCTTAGAGGACACCAAGGTGAATTGTCATAATGGAGTCCACAAAGACAATCTTCTACATCCTACATTGCTGCGTAGTGACTGGGCTCTAGAATGGCCATTGAAGGTGGCCATTGAAGGTGAAACGATCGGTCTCTTCCTGTTTGAAAGAAAAAGGAAGATGAAAATTGCAGACACCTGGAAACAATTAGTCCAATGGACTAAAGGACCACACGAACATCAGTCTCCATAATCCTGGGGCCAGAATCCGATGATCCCAAGCTACCACGATCAACTCTTCTGAAAGGGGAGAAGATGGAAGGTCTTGGATAGAGTGAAAGAAGGAGGTGGGGGAAAACCCATAATCAAAAAAAGACCAGTCTTATTGGTCTTAAAAGACTGGTGGAATCCCTAATACCATGTTTCATAGTCACCCACCGTTCAGATCTGCAACTGCACTCACCTATTTTGACTAAATGTTCAGCCACAAAACGGGCAGATTTACAAGGAAAACAATAACACCAGTGAAGTACAGCAGCTTTGATGAATCCATCTTTTAACTGACTCACCCCCACATTAAAATAACCAACCATGTAAGATCAAAAGACCAAGTTCAGAGGGCTCGTAAAGGAAGAGAAACAGAAGCTGGAAACATAGGGAGTATATTAGACAGGGTTCTCTAGAGAAACAAAACCAGGACACTTATGAGTAGATAGATAGATAGATAGATAGATAGATAGATAGATAGATAGATAGATAGATAGATAGATAGAGCATGAAGGAATATAACCGCTAATTAGTCCACACAGCAGTACAGAGGACTCAGTTCAACTCACTTCCACAGAACAGTTAACATACTGAAAGTCCTTCAACTCACTGAGTTGCTGGGTCCAAGGTCAAGGAAGGAGACAGCCGAGTCTTTCGAAGGGCAATACAGGCAATCAGGTCACCAACAGTCGGCAGCTCAGGAGCTTAGCGAAGCAGGCCCAGATGGGATATCGAAATCAAGCAATGCAAGGTGATAGGATCTGCCAGCCTCAAGCTCAAGCAATGTACATACCAGCAGTGTGGCAAAGCAGGTTGAAGGAACCTCAAGCTCAAGCAACACAATCCATGATTGGCTTGTCCCACAGGTAGTGTAGCTCACAAGTTGAGGCAGAGAATTAGCTAAAGCAGCCACACACTGGTCTGATCACCAGAGAGCAAGAGAGAGAAGGGCGGGCCATGCCGAGCCATTTATCTCTTTGCCCTCCAATCAAACTGCGACCTTACTAATGCCATGTGTTCCTATTGGCCAGGTTGGCACAATAAACCTACCTATCACAGCGAGGAAGTAGAATTGGTGGTGGACATTGAGAGAATTGAAATGGATACATTGAAACAAAATGTGTGTGAATTGTTGCATGTAAAATTGATGATTTACTCTGTCAACCACATAATACACAATAAAGAGTTATGTTTTTTAAAAAAAGAAGTATAATCAATCATTTGAGATCAGAGGGGTAGCATTCTACTAAAGACAAATTTCAGAAAGGTTAGGAGAGAATGAGGAGAAGAGGCAGAAGATGCTGGGAAGAGATGAGACGAGTGGTGTTGCATTGAGATCATTGCAATGAAAGTGATTAAGCAAAATGTGTATGAAGTATTAACTGAAAAACTGGTCAGCTGGTCGGATAAACCTTCATCCAATTAAAAAAGTTTTTTTTTTTAACTTGGGAATAGATGTACCATCCGGCCCAGCTATAGCACTACTTGCTATATTCTCTACAGAAATAAAGAACATAGCAATATGACATGTCTCTGCTTGATGCTTGATTTCATGAAGAAATCACTGAACATGTGGGTGTTATAACAAAGTGTGGTGAAGTAATTAGATGGTGCCCAGCTATCAGAAAGAATAGCATCTGAGATCTTTAAGTCTTGTTTTCAAACAAGCAGCCATTTAAGGGAAGCATTAATTATATCCAGGTGGAAGAAGCACACCAGCCTGTGTGATCCAAGGATCGTGAATAAAATAATATAAAGGAGGGAATGGCATCAAAGCTTAAATTGTGAAACGCTTGGTTTGCAGAAGGCTGTGAGTAACAGAAGCCCAGTTCATTTGCAGGGTCCACACATGGGTTAAGCCTCCAGTACATCTAGATCCTCCAATCATAGTTGAGGGAGGTGAATACCCTGCTACCAGACAGAGAGCATTGTAAAATCAATTCTGGCAGATGTAGTTAGGTCAAATGTAATATCTTATCATTTGATTTCCCTTTTGACTCATTTTAAAGCTATTTCAGTTGGGCGGTTTTTGTTTTTGTTTTAATGAAGGGGAAATACACATGGATTAAGCCCCTGGTGAATCCCTCTTACCATGGGTCAGGTATGTGAACAGCCTTGCTAACATGCAGAATGTAGTGGAAAATAGATTGTTGCAGATGCAGGTGGTTAAAATTTAGCACCCTATCATTTGATTTCCCTTGTGATCTATTTAAATTATATATATATATATAGTTGAGGGATATGAATAGCCTTTCTATATGTAATCTATATATAGAGAGAATATATAGGACATTACATAGAATTCATATCTATATTTGTATGCCTCATTTTTAATAAAGCAAAGTGTAAGTTACACTCCAAATTGGATAGGCTGTCATTCTCAATGTGAACCATTCTGTCTGGTCTGTGCTTGGCCTGAATATACAACTTCCAACAGCCTTGTATAAATTGCCCTTTTTTTGCTTATTAGAAGACAGTGAGACCCACAAAATTTCAGGTGGAAAAGTGATGACATTAAAAAAGAGTATTTCGCTACACGTTGTTTATCCATGGCCACGGTAATAGCTTAAGGGTCAAGAAGGGATATCTTTTTAATCGTTTTATTAGGAGTTCATACAACTCATCTCAATCCACACATGCATCAATTGTGTAAAGCACTTTTGTACATTCATTGCCCTCATCATTCTCAAAACATTTGCTCTCCACTTAAGCCCCTGGCATCAGGTCCTCATTTTTCCCCTCCCTCCCCGCTCCCTCCTCCCTCCTGAACTCTTGATAATTTATAAATTATTATATTGTCATATCTTGCCCTGTCCAATGTCTCCCTTCACCCACTTTTCTGTTGTCCGTCCCCCAGGGAGGAGGTCACATATTGATCCTTGTAATCAGTTCCCCCTTTCCAACCCACCCTCCCTCTACCCTCCCAGTATCGCCACTCACACCACTGGTCCTGAAGGGGTCATCCGCCCTAGATTCTCTATGTTTCCAGTTCCTATCTGTACCAGTGTACATCCTCTGGTCTAGCCAGACTTGCAAGGTAGAATTCGGATCATGATAGTGGAGGTGGGGAAGAAGCATTTAGGAACCAGAGGAAAGTTGTATTTTTCATCGTTGCTACATCGCACCCTGACTGGCTCGTCTCCTCCCCGAAACCCCTCTGTAAGGGGATCTTCAGTGGCCTACAAATGGGCTTTGGGTCTCCACTCCGCACAAGAAGGGATATTTTAAACATTTTTACATCCTAATATGAGAGTCTTTTAGTTAGGGTGTATTACTCTGTTTCGGTTATGCTTTGGGAAATTGGTTTTGGTCTTAGGGTTGCTGTGTAATACATAATTTTTCCCACTTAAAGCAATAGGAAACAGGTTCTATGGTTAACGGTTTCGTGCAGAACATCTGAGTTTTAGGAGCAGGATGCTGATGTCATGTGAGAGGTCCTGTATTGTAGAAACTGGATCAGGGAAGGTATATCATGGCTCTTGTTAATTCAACGACCATTCAGCAAACATTCAACTGAGTGAAATGATAAGTCCAACAATGTGCTGGGTGCTGCAAATTCAACAGTAAAGAAAATACTATTCTTGCCCTAAAGGACCTCTGAGTCTAGCCAAGTGGATAACAGAGAGAGCCGAAGAAGGTCACGTGAGAGTGAGTGTGAGAACCCTATCCTTCTATAGGGGCCAGGGTGGGGTGTAACACATTATGCTGAATGGAGTCTGTCACACACAACTATGAGATATCTATCTGAGCATGTGCTATCAAGGTAACTCATGGTAACCCTGCATGTGTCAGAAGAGAATTGTGCTCCCTAAGGGTTTCAATCGCTGATTTTTTCAGAGGTAGGTCACTGGGCTTTTCTTCCCAGCTTCTTCTAGAATGGACAAATGTATAAAGTTCAAAGGTTGTCAGTGGTTGGCGTGGGTGGAAGAGAAGCTGGCTTTCTGTAAAGGGGGATGAAAGGGTCTGAACCTGGATAGTAATGACAGATGGGTGCAGAGACAGATGGGTGCAGAGACAGATGGGTGCAGAGACAGATGACTATCATTGTTCTTATATTGTTCTTATATTATTGTCAAAATTTAAAAATAATAATAAAAATATAATGAAAATGGAAGAAATCTGCACCCCTTCCTGGGGTGCAGATATCTCATAGTTGTGTGTGACAGACTCCATTCAGCATAATGTGGTACACCCCACCCTGGCCCCTACAGAAGGATAAGGTTCTCACACTCACTCTCACGTGACCTTCTTCGGCTCTCTCTGTTATCCACTTTCTAGCTCCTCTCAAAGCCTCTGCCGAAAGTTCCTGACGCCTCATCTTCACCTTAGGCTACTGCAGGGACAAACGGACTGGGCTGTAGACTTAAGTTTTTTCATCTAGCAAACCTCACAGACAAGGGGGGACTGTTAAATGGGTCACTACATAGCTAAAGTGCATAGACGCTTCCGTAGTGTGCATTCGATGCTACCCATCAACTAACATTACTAGCAAGATGCCTTCTAAAAGTGGTACTGTGAAACCAGATTAGGGTAAGTATCCTAAGACCGGGGTTTTCTGACTCTCTCTTTCATCTTCCAGAGAAGGTAAAAGCAAAACTTGGGGACCACCTATGGGTCCAATGAAATTGCATCCTGTGTGGATTTAATTTGAGCAGTTTCAGGAATGGTCACCTCAAGAGCTGACACTGAGAATTTTACCCGCCGTTCAATCAAAGAGCCCAAACCAGTCCATTCTGAGTCACAGAAATCACATGAGTGTCAGAGGAGAACTGTGCTCCCTGGGGTTTCCAATGGCTGCGTTCTCCGAAGTAGGACAAGTCAGACTCAGGTATTTCAGAAGTAGGCTGTCCCGAGGACAGCCCACCTGAAAGAGCATTTCAAGATCTGTCCTGAAGTGCGAGGTTATCAATGACAGGAGAGGATTCACATGCCTGCGAGGAAACCATGTACAAGAGTGGATTACTTAAATTCAGCCAAGAAAAGAGGAGGCAGGATGCTTCCTTTCACCACATAGAATGGCAAAGCGTATTTTGCAGACAAGTTCGGGCATTTTCCAGCATAAATCTGACTCCATGCCATGTTTACCCTCCGGGCTGACCTAAGAACCAAATGGTGCCCCAGCACCTCCGTAGGTTTAGGACTTGTGTTCAAATTAAAGCTCTTGAACTCCTTCTGAGCACCTTGTGGCACCGTGTGTAAACGTTTGGATGGTATGTACAAGGGTGGAGGTTTGAACACCTCAGACACTAAAAATGGGGCAGGCTGCTTCCATAAGGACTTACAGCCTGGAAAACCCTCTGGGGCAGTTTGTCCTGCAGGGTCTCTATGAACCTGAATTCACTTGGCAGCCACAATTAAGGCTTTCTGGGAGCTAGTCTTTACTTTGAGCATGCCTAAACTTAACCTGAAGAGTTGCATTAAAGCTTCCAGGTGGGAGAAAATGAAAGAGAAGGTTACAATTTACTACTGCACCCCACCCTCTTGTCCTCCCCTACCCCAGCCCCATCCTCAGTCAAATCTGCTTCCTAGCTGCCTAAAGTAGGGCTAAAAGAGATCACCAATCCTGAGACTTGTCACTTAGAAACTAGCAGGGCAGGCACAGAGCTTCAGAGCTTGAAAAATAGATGCTCTCAGCTCACAAGCCCACAAACCCGCTGCCACTCCCGAAGCTCAAGCAGGTACATTCTCCCCACTGGGTTTAATTTCAAAATCCAGTGCAATCACTGAAAAACGAGAGCAATTGGCTCTTTCAGCTATGCACAATTTTCATCAGCAGTCTCCGGTGGCTACAATCTCGGGCAGTCTTTTACCACCTTCTCTCCGTCCTCCCGAGATGGACACATAGTCTGGGGAAATGGTTTTCCTAATGGCCTGCAGAGGGCCCCCTGTGTGTGCAGGCACTGTCTGAGCACCAGGTCTAGAGGACAGAATTCTCTTTCCTCTGTCAGACCTTTAGAGAGAGCCTGGATCTCAAATTTCAGCTTGCTTCTATCTTCCTTTGTGCCCGCAAATCTGATCTTTTTTCTCTCTCTGCCACAACGGTATTATGGAAAGGTAAACTTGATGATGTGACCGTGTGCGTGGACATGTGTAACTGATTCCCAGCAAGTGATAAACAGAGGCTGTAATTTCCAGCGGGAAGACCACCTTTGGAGGCAAAAAGAACAGGGGAACTGTTCTTGAGAAAACGTTCTTGTCTTAATGGGGAGCTCGGTGCTCACATCTACTCTCTCACACAGAGTGTACGCTCGTGTCTACGCAAACGTCCTGACGCACATGCACCTGTACGCACAGAGCAACAGCCCAGAGACTCTTCAGCTTTGATTTTGTAGTTTTCAACAAATGAACAATTCGCCTCAACAGTCAAACGTCAGAAGAGCAGTTGGGCGGGGCGGTGTCTGTGTGCGTAGTGTGGGGGTTTGTTTTGTGGGGGGTTATCTCCTCCCCTCTGCTGCTACTAAGTACAGGAACCGAGATGAGCAAAACAGCATGAAGCCCGAACCAGCTCACGCAGAAGGACTCGAGGGAATAGGATCTTCCAACCAGACACTCTAGTTAGCCGCAGTGTCCTCGCAATCTCATCACGGAAACTGGGATTCCAACGGGGAAGTGCCCCGATGGCCCAGCAGGCACATATAATCAATTTTCCACATTATTTATGTAAAAATCTGTCCCGTTGAATATTTTGGACACGGAAGTGACAGTTTCAAAATGAGATTTGCCAACCCAGCCCCCTTGTCCCCCGGAACAGTAAGAATCAGGAGAAGAGCCCTATCTGCCCTCTCCATTTCTTCTTCCTCAGAAGCCAGTGGGAAAGGGGCTCCACTAAGTGAGTCCCAGGCTGCACCAGGGCGCTAACCTAATCTCATCCAAAGACAAACAAAGCAGGGAGGAGAACTTGAACCGGGGACTCACTCTTCCATTAGTAGACCAGCAATGCCTTGGGGGATCTTAACTAAGCAAGCGAGGCAACGGCTAGGTCAAAGCCAGGGACCTGGCCTGGTGTAGAGTCCAGGTGGGGCACTTGGGAGACAAGGATCTTCAAAGGCAAAGACTGCTCTTGGGCCACATTACAGATGGCCAGATGCGCATATGGTAAGCACAACCAAGCACGCATGTACGTCTTTCTTTTTCTTTTTTAAAAATCATTTTATTGGGAGCTCTTACAGATATCCTAAGTTCAATCACAGCAAGCAGGATTGTACACTTGTTACCCCAATCCGTTTCAAACATTCTCCTTTTTCTTGACCTCCTTGTTATCTGCTCCACTTTCTCCCCTCCCTACCCGTCCCCCACCCCCTCCGGAATCCTTATTATTGTAAAAAAAAAGCCATATCTTACGCTATTTAATATAGCCATTCACCTACAATCCTGTTGTTCGCGCCCCTTGAGTGGGGTTCTACAGTCATCTTGCTATCAACTCCCCCATCGCCCCCTCCCCCACCTCTCTTCCCAAACCCTCAGGAAACAGTTACCCCCATGACTTTTTCGGGGACTGTAAGTCTTTCTTTAGCAAGTGACAGGGCACTGAGGGTTCATTTTTCAAGAATCTTCCATCGTGTTGGGCAAACCTGCCCTTCCGATTTCCTACCAGCCCCAGGAAGCAGTGATGGCGACACATGAAATATAAATGAGGATCAAATATAAACGGAAGCATCAGCCACACACTCACCTAAGATCCTCTCAGCCCCCATTTCCCTCCGGGGAAGAGGGAGGAGTGGGACCTTCAGTGGAGGAAGAGAGGCAGCATTTACAAACCCTCTCCTTGCCAGGGTGTCGACTGGCTCTTCCCTCTCACTTCTGGAGGGATGTCGCCTCCTGTCTGAGCGGTCGAGCATGGTCAGGGGAAAGGCCAGGGGAAGGGAGGAGAAAGAGAGCTGAGGGGGCCTCCTTGGGCTGAGCCTTTGGGAAAAGAGGGGAGAGTACCATATATACTCAAGTATAAGCCAACCCGAATATCAGCCAAGGCACCTAATTTTACCACAAAAACGGCATTAAAAACATGCTGAAAAACTCAGCTCATGCACAAAAATATACGGTAAGTTAGGTGCATGGATTTTTCTGGTTAATTCCCAGCTCCCTGGAGTGGGGGGGGCGGGGGCAATAAGTCTTTAGCAGAGAACTCATGCAAGAGACGCATTGGGCGCTGGGATGAGTTCAGTGACGCATCCAAAGAAAGTCTGAGAGGCAAGAAGTATACAACCCCGGCCTAGTCCAGGGAATCCTTAGCAGCAGTGGAATCCCTGGACGCAGGGAGCCCTAGCACACAGCATCCATCTCCATAATAAATGGCATCATGGCCAAGTAGACAGAGTGCTACCTGGATGTCAAGACCCGAATTCTCTTTCTCGTTTTACCTGAGTGCTTCACTGACAAAAAACGAACAGACAGACAGCAACAAAAGTACTGAGGGCCTGCAATGTCCGAGGTCAGACAGATGACGCAAACATTAACGACACTCAGTTGTGCCCTCGTGAGTGGAAAGCTCAGGAATTTCTGGAGCCATCTTGTTTCTGTCATTTACAAATTGGGGGTCTTAACAAAATCACTTTGTGTCTCTAAGCACCCATTTTTTTACTGTAAAACGGAGGTGAAAAACATTTACCAGAGGGTGTGTTTGAAAGGACTGAAAACGATGCATACGAAGCACATTGGTCTGGGACATGACAGACCTTGGGAAACGGGCATGTCTCCTTATCAGCTGGGAAGAACTTCAGACATGCTAGCTTCTGACAACAGAGCAGGGGGCAGGACAAAAACCAGAACACAGATGGTGGGTCCAGAGCCAGAGGAGGGTGAGCTAGGCGCTGACAGACCCAGGAGAGAACATAAAGGAAAATATCACAAGGATGGTGACTCAAGTACTTTCCCAAAAAGCTGCCCACTGCCCCCGCCACAGGCATCCAGCTTTGAGAAGGCGAAGGGCCTCTGTCTGGTAAAAAGTACAGGCAGTCCTGGCTGACAACCGGAATTCCTTTTGCTGTGTCTTCAAGAAGTTGTAGGTAAGTTCGAACAGGTGCATTCGGGTCTTATTCAGCCTTTTTTCCCCCTCCCATTATCTACTTTTTAATGAAGACTAGTGGTGACCAGGAGATGAAAGAGGCAAATCTAGATGCCTCCTTACATGGTAAAAATTAGTGTGTGGTTGTTCCACCAGTCAATCCGTTATTCCTTCATAGAAATCTCATTTCAAGGAGAACTATTATTTATTTAGTTTTTAAACATATAAACCAAATGTTTCCATTGAGTCAAATTCAGACTCTTAGAGACCTCTTGTGTGGTAGAGTATATCTGTGCTCCAAAGAAGCCCTGGTAGTGCTTTTGAGAAGCAATGACTTCTAACCACATGGTCTACAGTTCAAACCCACCAGCTTCCCCTCAGAAGAACGGTGAGGCTGCCTGCTTCCATAATGATTTACAAAGCCAACAAAGAGTTTCTGTGAGCTGAAATCAACTTGTGGAAGTAAGTGGGTTTTAGTAAAAGAAAAGACTCAATGTCTTTTAAATGCTAGCAAAGCCAGACATGCAGCAAATGAAGATATTGTTGTAATCAATGGAATTTGCTGTGAGTCAGGATTGGTTCGATGGTTCTGAAGTGAGGTCAAGTTTACATGATATTAAAGGGCCAGTAGGAATTGTCTGTATGTTGGATATTCATAAACTGAGGACTGCCTGGACAGCCAGAATGGGCCTCAGAGGCAGCATGATAAGACTTTGTCCCATTTTCTTTGGACAGTCATCAGGAAGGACCAGCCTTTAGAGAAGGACATCATGCTTGGACAGGTAATCAGGGGGCCGGGGGTCGGGGAGAGACCCTCTCAATAAGATACTTGACACTGTGGCTGTAACCATGGTCTCAAGTAGCAACAATTGTGAGGATGGCACAGGCCTGGGCAGTGTTCTCTTAGATGCTGGCTCTCTTTGAGTCAGACCTGATCAGCCGATGTGCCTAACAAGAAACTGGGGGAAGCAGGTAGATGAGTCTGATAGTTAGGGTTACTATGCCAACTAGGCCAATAGGAACACGTGAAGGAGGTTTAATCAGGTTGCAGCCTAATTGGAGGACAACGAGATAAATGTGTTTCCAAAGCCCACCCCCTTTTCCTCTTCCTCCCCTGTGATTGGACCTGTATGCTGCTGCTGTGGGCCCAGCCAACCCATGGATCATGTTGCTAGAGTTTGAGGCTCCTTTGAGACCTGCTTTGCCACGCTGCTGGTGGGTACATTGCTTGAGCTTGAGGCTGGTGGATCCTGTTGTCTTGCATTGCTTGAGTTAGAGATCCCATGGGGGCCTGCTTCGCTAAGCTCCCAAGCTACTGACCATTGATGATCCATCCTGCTGTCTGCTGCCAAAAAAACGTCACAGACATGATATTGGGCATTGGAGATCCAAAAAGATTAAGGTCGTTTCAAGAACGTTACAATCTAAAGTAAATTTAAAGTGAGGGTGCAAAAAAAGGAGCCTCCTCATCAAAGAGTACATTCATATCACAGGCAATGAGATGGAAATGGGGAAAAGAAATTGTAGGACAGGGAGAAATAACAATCTTACTTAAAAAATTATACACTTAGATCACCATTGCTTTTACTGAAGTTAATTTCCATATGCTCATGGGTCTGGGGACTGGGGTCTTTCTTGTAGGCTAATATTCTTTATTTCAAATCTATATAATTCAACAAAAGAGTGAACATTTTTTGCATTTCTCTCAAATGGGCATGGTTTTCTTTAAATGCCAAGAACCCTGGACCTAGAGCTTATTTGGAAAGATGAGGTTTCCCTTCGTTATTTCTGTTCTCCCTTTCTCCTTAGATGGATGTGACTATTTTTACTCTCACTGCTCACGGCTCACAGTTCACTGATCCTGATGAATGGAAAAATCTTTTCTTGGCATACTCTATATATCAACTTCCAGGATACTTTCCATTGAGGGTCTCTGGTTGCTTGTAGAAGGGTCGAGCAAGGGGAGAGGGGAGAGGTCAGTTAGCTGGAGCCTGCATCTCACCCCTGAGCCCTCTACCCATAGTCTGGTAAATCTGTACGCTGCTTGCTCAAAGATAGCCTAAAAAGATTCCTGCTCGGAGGCCTGAGAACATCTGGGAAACTTCAGCCCACATCAATCCTTTTCCTTGGAGAAAATGAGTCCAGGCTCAAGGGGGCAGATATCTCACCCCATATTGATGTCCCAGAAGGTTGTCCCATGGAACAGAAGAACAGTCAGCAGTGGTGAACGCTGCTGACTAGTTTAGTTCATACTAATAAATGATTGGCTGTGTGGATGAAGGTGTAGATGGATGAATACATGTGTGGATGGGTAGGTGGGTAGGTGAATGGATGGGTCAATGATGGATAATGCACCAGTGGATTGCTGGATTCACAGATAGAGCATGTGCCAGACAATTACCTATTCTTATTTAGGTCCAAAGTTAACTCTTTGCTGTGGTTCTGGGCTTTCAGTGGGTCATAGTCTGGGAGAAAATGAAGAGAGCAGACTCTTGTGGAAGTAGGTAGATCCTCTGTGAAACAGACTGTATAGCACCTAATCACAACAACACATTGAGAGCCAATATATTTGAATTTCTTAGATCTAAAGAACAGAACTACAACCAATGGAAGATATTTTAATTTATGCAAGAACGCAACTTTGACCAATTAAGGCTGTCCCACAATGGAATATTCAAGGCTATCATTGTTAAGAAACTAAGAAAGGGGATGAGCAAACTTCCTGTCAATGAAAGATTTGAGAAAGAAGCTGCATCGTCATCGGTCTGAGTTGTGTGTGACGGATTTCTGTGGTTAAAGGGAGGTGGGGCTCCATGATTTCAGATCTTCTCCATGACTCATTTGTTTAGATGAGACATCCTTGCCATCTTTGACCTTCACTTCACCCCACCCACCTCTGCTGAGTCTTTGAAGCTTTCATTCTAGTGTTTCACTCGAAACTCTGTCGCCCACTTAGAATTTATGGATCTTCAAACTCTCGGGTTTTTCGTTAAAGAACTCTTCTTCTAACTTTCCCTAGGGATGGGCAGATCTGAATGGGAGCTAGCACTTTCTCCCTGGAGGGGTCTGTTCCGAGTGGGAGGGTGAAACCCTTCACATACTAAGGTTTATCCAAACTCCTCTGTTTCTCTGTTTCTGTTCTCTCCTATCTCTTCATTTCTCTCTCCTCTTTCTATAGTTCCGCATGGCAGAGTGGCTCCCAATAAATGCTGCAGAAAGGTTCTCCCATAGGCACCTGGGCTCTAGCTTCATCCTGGCAGAACAATTAAGAGTTGTCCTTTCAGCTCACCTCTGGAAGACAGCTCATAATACTGCCCCTGACCAGCAGTAGCCAAGTGCTCTCAAGGAAGTGGTTCACTGTCCTCCAAAGTCAGTATCCCTAGGAACTATGCTGAGAAATACCCTTTTTTAAAAAAAATCCACCCAATATCATCCATCTGGTATTATTTTCCTCATAGCATCTCTACTTCCACCAGACTGTCTGTTGAGACAGTGACAAATATCCCATGGTATTTGTGCCCACTGCCACCCCAACCCCACTGAGTACTGCAGTACTGAACCCTCATCTTCTCCTTGGATGTGTAAGGAACTTGGTAACAACATGAGATTTTCAATTTCTGTTACACACCCACTCTACCTGTACTGGAACAAGGGATTCAGATAAATTAGGTGCCAGAGACTTCCCAAAAGGACCCAAAGCCACTTTCAAACTAAACCCTGAGTTGCCAGAATTACAGAAGCTGAGGCTTGGTGGCCTGACTAGGTTTGTTTTTACTACATTGCCGAATGACGGCGAGCACAGATTTGGGAGTTGAGAGCAATGTCTCTCCAGGGTCCATGTCTTCATCCATCAATGAAGAGGTTGGGCTAGATTACTTTTGGGTCTTTTGTATGTCTTAAATGTCACACTTCTATAAGAAGTTTTTTTTTTTTCTCATCCCCTTCTTTTTATATATGAAGAAATCTCTGATCTGGAAAGTACATTGATGTGGTCACGCTTGTATGGATTTTTGTCCCTGATCTTCTGCCTCCTGGTCCTATCTCCATGGAAACACTCCAAATTTCTTTTTCTGAACCTTATGAACTAGAAGGAACTGGAATCCCCATATATCAATGACCATAAAATTTAGGAGAGTAAATTCTAGAGGGCAGATAGCCAAGGTCAAAATAAAGATGAAGTCCATTCCATGGCACCTGTTAGCAAAGTACAGAGCTGTTAGTATAAAGCCTTTCAGTAGATGCAAATTATTCACGATCTTCCTTGGTCCCACCACGGCCCCACCACCCCACTGCCCCACCGCCAGAACTGAAATGCAGCCAAGGCAAGGCAAAACAGCCTTCTTAGGAGGTCTCTGCTTGAAATTGTCAAACTCTGGGGCAACAAGCACCTGTAAATCTCACACTCTGAAAGCACTGTTTCTAAAGTCTGCATATTAGCTTATTTTCTTTGGCTGTAGGCATGAAAATATTATCTTGTCACTGACAGCATTGAATTGCAGGATAGATCTTGAAATACTCTGTTGGACAATGAATGCAGTGTCCTTGCTCTTCAATTTGTCATTCCCAACATAGTAGACCTGTATGAATTGTCCAATTCAAAATGGCCAATACCAACTCATTTCAACTCCCTAATGGCTATGATATCAATCTTTGAGAATTTTGTTTCATTTTTGACAGTTGTCCAATTGTCTTTGATTGAAACTTTGTGCGCTTTGATTTATACTTTTCCACTTCCATCTATTTGTGGGTGTTTGTAGCTGTTTCTTTTGTTTTTGAGTCATGCCACATCAGCAGATGAAGGTCCCCACACCATTACTCCATACATGCCAGTAAAGTGGAATCTACTCTGAGGAGACAGGACTTCCCAGTCATATTCTGGTTCTAAGCTGAGGGCTTCATCCTCCAGTCCTATAGCAAACGATATTCCACTACTACCCAGAGGTTTCACTGGCCAAGTTTTTCTGAAGTAGTTCACTGTGTCCTTCCCACTGTATCTTAGTCTGGAAGCTCCACCAAAAACTGACCACCCTGAGTGACTCTGATCGTATCTTAAATACGGTGGCATGGCTCCCAGTATCACAACAGCATGCAAGCTGGCACACTTGTGCAATATACAGTTGATCATGTGTGACCTGTAGTCAAAATTCATTGATAATTATAGGTGACTGCAGTGTGAAAATTGGGAATAAAGTAGAATAAACAATAGCTATAAAGCATTGTGCTAGAAACTATCTGGGAGATCACATGATAGAACTTTGCAAGACCAGTAACGTATTTGTTGGAAATATTTTTTCAACAAACTAAACAGTGACTATACATGTGAACCTCATCACACCAACTGCACATTGTTCTGTGTGGATGTAAAATTGACTACGTCTTTGCAGAGAGACAGTGGAGAAGCTCAATATCATCATTCAGAACAAGTCCAGGGCACAACTGCGGAAAAGACCAGCAATTGCTCACATGTAAGTTCAAGTTGAAGCTGAAGGGAAGTGTTAAAAGTTAGAAGTCAAATTAAAGCTTCCAGTATATCCCACCTGAGGTCAGGAACCACCTCAAGAATAGATGTGATGCGCTGAAGACTCAGAACACAAACTGTGAGCTGAGAGCTGGGACATCATGCATGACAAGAGCAAAAGGTCACTTAAAAGACAAGAAGGAACGAAAACGGGTATCAGAATAGTCTCTAAAGCTTTCTCTTGATCATAGGATAGCCAAGGCAAGTGTAAGAAATCGTGAAGTAAAGAGCATAATAACGCTTTTAAAGTGGCAGCTTAAAATGACAAAGTAAAGTATTACAATGAAATGTGCAAAGACTAGAATTAGACCATTGAACGGGAAGAACACACTTGTATTTCTCAAGCTAAAGTAGTGGAGAAAGTTCAAGTTTCAGATTGCTATATGAAGAATTCTATTGACAAGATATTGAATGATGCAAAAAGGACCAAAAGACGATGGGGGAATATGTACAGTCACTGAACCAAAAGAATTGGTCCACATTCAACCATTTCAAGGGGTAACATATGATCACGAATAGATAGCATTACATGAAGAAGTCTAAGCTACAATGAAGGAATTGGGAAAAACACATGTCCAGGAATTGACAGAATACCAATTGAAAGGCTTCAAAAAAATGGAGGCAGTACTGGAAGCCCTCAACTATGCCGAAAAATTTAGAAGGCAACCAACTGGAAGAGATCCATATTTGTGCCCATTCCAAAGAAAGGTGACCCAACAGAATGTATAAATTACCCAACAATATCATTACTATCACATGCAAGTAAAATTATGCCAATGATAATTTTTAAATTATTGCAGACAGACAGTCCATCAATGGGCAACTGCCAGAGATTCAAACTGAATTGAGGACAGACAAGGAATGAGGGATAGCATTGCTGATGACTGAAGGCTTTTGAATCACAGCAAGGAATACCAGAAAGATGCTTGCTTGTGTTATATTGGTTTGTTGAGCATAACAAACTATGGATAACATTGAGAAGAATTCCAGAATATTTCCTTGTGCTCATGGGAAAGCTGCTCAGAGGCCAAAGGGCAGTTGTTCAAACAAGAAGAACCTGCATAGTTTAAAATCAAGAAAGGTGTGTATGTGTCAGGACTATACTTATTCAATCCATATGCTAAGCAAATAATCCAAGAAGCTGGTATATATAAAGAAGAACTTAGTATTGGGAAGATTGATATACAACTTGTCATATGCAGATAACATAACTTTGCTTGCTGATATTGAAAAGAACTTGAAGCACTTACTAATTAAGATTTTTTTTAAAAACTACAGCCTCCAGGATGGATTACACCTCAACATAAAGAAAAAAAAATATTAACAATTGGACCAATAAGCATTATCATGGTAAATAGAGAATTATTGAAATTGTCAAGGATTTCATTTCGTTGGATCCACTAGCCACACCCACAGAAGCAGCAGTCAAGAAATCAAATGATGCATTGAAGTAGGAAAATCTGCTCCAAAAGACCTCTTTAACGTGTTGAAAAGCTAAAATGTAACTTTGAGGATTAAGGTACTTCTTATCGAAATCATGGCATTTCCAGTCACCGCATGTGCATGTGAAAGCTGGACAGTGAACGAGGACGACCAGAGACGCGTTGAACTGTGGTGTCGGTGAGGAACAATGAAAGTACCAGGGACTGCGAAGTATGGACCAGTAGTCTTGGAGTCGTTACAGCCAAATATCTCCTTAGAATGAGGATGGATAGACTTCATCTCACGAACATGTTATCAAGAAAAACCAGTCCTTGGTACAGCAAGCGTTTTTCAAGTGTTCTTTTAATATTCATAAACCCTTTGGGAATAACTACTACCCTCCGTTGGAATTTAAGTCTTGTTAGGGTAACAATATGAGATCAGTAGAAAAGAAAACAATCAAATGTTTAGTTTCAGACCGAATCCCAGATTGTTCAGTGCCGTTGAAGAGGTTCTGACTCACAGCAACCTTATGCACAACCTAAAACTCAGCCTGCTCCTGCACCAGCCTCGCAATGGTTACGCTTGAGCCCACTGTTGCAGCACTGTACAAATCCATCTCCTTGAGGGTCTTCCTCTTTTTAGCCGGCCTTACGCTCTACCAACATGATCCAGGAACTGGTCTCTTCTGATGAATTCTCAACTTCTAAGGTTTTCAGAGTGAAAATAATCCAAAGCTACTTGACACTGATCACAAGTTAGTACCTTTTAGGAAATGCATGGAGACATTTGGATAGTTAGAATTGTCTACCAATAGGTATTATATTGTAAGATGGGGGAGATCCTTACTTTCTTTTTTTCTTCCCCCGCCCCCAGTGGGCATTTATTTTAATAGCCAATTGGTTTCATTAGTTTTGTTTTTGGTTTTGGCTTTTTTTTTTATCTTTTTATTGGGGCTCATACAATTCATCACAATACATAGATCAATTGTGTAAAGCACACTTATACATTCTCAAAATTCACTTTCCTCTTGGGTTCCTGGAATTAGCTCATTTTCCTTTTTTCCCCATCCCCCTCCCCGCTCTCCCCTCCCTCATGAACCCTTAATAATTTATAAATTATTATATCTTATCTTACCCTGCCCGGCGTCTCCCATCACCAACCCTTCTGTTGCCCATCCCCCAGAGAGGAGGTTATATGTAGAACTTTGTGATCATCCCCCTTTCTACCCCACCCTTCCCTCCTGGTATCGCCACTGTCACCTCTGGTCCTGAGCGGTTCATCTGTCCTAGATTCCCCGCATTTCCATTTCCCATCTGTACCGCTGTGCACCCTCTGGTTTGCAAGGTAGAATTGGGGTCATGGTAGTTGGGGGGAGGAAGTGTTTAGGAACTAGAGGAAGGTTGTGGGTTTCATTATTGCTATACTGAACCCTACGTGACTCATCTCCTCCCCACTTCCCCTCTGCAAGGTATGTACAGATGGGCCTTGGGTCCCCATCATGC
>NW_022111373.1:85447668-85451197 GCF_000313985.2 Echinops telfairi
TTTTATCCACTTGATAGTCAAAATCCTCCTCTGCTGAGGTCACTCTTGGGTAGGCATTTACATGAAACACACATATATATCTTTTATTGGGGGCTCTTACAGTTCTTATAACAATCCATACATCAATTGTATCAAGCATATTTGTACATATGTTGCCATCATCATTTTCTAAACATTTACTTTCTATTTGAGCCCTTGCTATCGGTTCCTCTTTTTTCCTTCCCTTCCCCCTCCTGCCCTCATGACACCTTGATGAATTATAAATGATTATTATTTTCATATCTTACACCCACCGCTGTCTCCCTTCCTCCATGGTTTCTGTTGTTTGTCCCCCTGGGGGTGGAGTGGGTGGGAAGTGTGTGGTTATGTGTCAATCATTGTGATCGGGTCCCCCTACCCTCCTGGGATCGCTACTCCCATTTCTGTTCCCGAGGGGTTTATCTGACCTGGAGCCCATGTGTTGTGAGCTCTTATCTATATCCGGAGACACAAATAGCTTAACTTCTTTGGCTCACTTAGAGAAGCCTACCTACATGCCTTTTCCTTATACCTCCTTGTCACCGATTTTCCAGTTATGTTCCTTTCAAGTCTCCGACCACCAGCCAAACCATCGGATGCGGTCCATGATACAATCACACGCTGGCATCTCTTCTTCCAGGCAAAGTGAACACAGCTCAAAGTTCTGCCCATTGGAAGGACTTTCCTTCCTTTTAGGGAAAGATGATCCAGAGGTATGCAGTAGACCACTGTCCACTTTTCAATGGGGTCAGCATACTGTGCTGAACTATTTGTAAATCAAGTTTTCACTTCTGAGTCAACTGATCATAAGAGATTCCCTTAAGGGTCATAGATACAGGCTTGGAGAAGGAAGGCAGTGACAAAAGTGGAGACAAATGGCATCATGTAATGTACTTAGGCTGTCAGGTCCTGCTGTGCCCGGTCTCATATATACCTCTTCTAGCGAATGATGGGGTGCTGATATGCACATTTAAATTTAGGAATCTGTGAGTCAGACAACATCATGATGATAATTTAGGCTGCTCTATGATTACGCACCAGTAACTGGCAGCTTTTGAGTCAGTTGATAAGTAGTCCAGAGTAGCACCCGCAAATGAAGAATGTACCTACCTCCCCAAGCCAAAAATGCCCATCAGGCATTGCACCTCCTTTTAAATTGTAGGAGGTCCAGGTGTAACAACTTATCTTGACATACTCCCTTATCCATTGGACCCCCAGAACTTTCACTGAGGTGGAAGGTGCCTTGATTTTGTCAGGTTAGTTTCTCACTCTCTAGCAATAAAATTAGGAGCTCTGGTGGTGTAGTGGTTACACATTGGGCCTGAAGTTTGAAATTACCAGCAGCTCCAAGGGAGAAAGACAAGGCTTTCTACTCCCATAAAGAGTTATTGTCTTGCAAATTCAAAGGGAACGTTCTACCCCATCCTACAGGGTTGCTATTAGTTGGCAGTGGCTGGATGATGGTGAGTTTGGTTTGGAGCTTTGAGCTGTGGTTTGAGCATTGGACTGCTACCTGAAAGCCCGTGGGAGAACGATGAGACTGGCTGTTTCTCTGTAGGGGACCCTATGTAGGGTAGCTACAAGTCCGAAGCAACCAATCAACGGCAGTGGGTTTGGTTCGATTATAGTCCTCAATGTCATAAGAACAAGTCGGGGGTCATTCATATTTCTTTACTGTGTCCGATCAGCAGTGCCATCAATTTACTGAACAAGTGTGAAGTTTGGTAGACCGGAAAGGCGATTAAGGTGAACTGCATTATGACACAAGGTGGGAGGGTTGATATACTCTTGCTGTAAGAGAACTCTTCCCAATTGAAGAAGTACCATGCCGCTTTCCCCAAGGTGGGCTGTTTTATTTTATAGTCCCACCAGCAGGGTAGGGTTCCAGTCACGCTGTTGTTTTGTGCCTTTTTGAAATCGGCTGTCAAATCTGGGAGCAGATGGTACCTCATCATTGTTTGGATTTGCATCTCTCATATGGTTAGTGATCATGATCATTTCTTCACATGCCTGTTGGTCACCTGAATGGCTTCTTTGGTGAACTGTCTGTTCATGTCCTAGACCTACTTTTCAATTGGATTATTCATATTTTTCTTTTTAATGTGCAGCTGCTCTCTATGGCTTTTAGCAAATAGTCCTTTGTCTAATATGTCATTGCCAATTTCCCCCCACCTTTGGGTTTTATTTCTTTTATTTTGTTGCAATCTTTTATTGCACATAAGTGTTTTATTTTAGGAGGTCCCAGTCATCTATTTCACCTTCTGCTGTGTGTTTTCCATTATGGTTGATAGAAGTCACTCTTGTAAAAAAGACCATAGAACCCTGTGTAATGTTTTGGCATAAGGTCGAGGCATTTTTAAAGGAGACCTCGCCTACCTTTCATTCACTGGGTTGTGAATCCGTAAACTAGCTTAAGGCTGGTAATTGATAGATAGGTTGTGACTCTTTATTCTGGCAATTTGGGTTAGATTGCAATTTACCTGACTTAGGATTTGTTCACTTAGACAGAACAAGTAAATATTTATTAGATTTTCCATTTATGTCACTCATGGGAACACCATGATTAAATAACCAACACCATAAGTCTATAAATCAGATTATTGTGATTACTACTTTAAATCTGCTGTCCATTATGGTAGCCATGGTCACCTTGTCCTTGTTGATTAAGTGCCACCACTTGCCCCCTATACCACGGGATCCAATCAGCTCCATTATAGTTAGATGTCACAATTCAATTAGTACAGTTCCCACTGCCCAATATGCCTTATATAAAATCGCAATCAGATCAGGGTCTCCCTCCACAAATTTGTTCCTTGCCATTGTGGCAAAAGATGTCCTGTGGGAACTCCATGTGTGGGTCCATGAGTCTGGCCTGATAAGAATCCACTATAATATGCCAGTTTCTCTAAACCAATGGAACTCTCTTCTACAGAATACTAAGGGTCAAGTCTGGCAGTTCAACTTGGTTTAGGGTAAGCCACCTCTTGTTCCATGCTTTAGTGGACGAACCAAATAGACTATTAGATTCTTCTCTAACATCTCAAGCTGAAAGGTTGAATGAAGGATCTGTGCTACTGGTTTTGCTTCTCTAAAGAATCCTGCCTCAGACAGAGAAGCCATTGACGTTTCAACTTGTGGATATTTTGCCTGAGAGATGAGGTCATTTAGAAATGTTGGCCTGGGGATGGGGAAGGAATGAGAGAAGACAGGGTAGACGGGAAACAAGTTGGGAGGAGATAGTACAAGATGAGAGAGCGATGAGCAGGGCATGGGATAAAAGAGGGGGCTGACGATTGTATCAGGGAGGTGAGCACACAATGATATGATTTTTTGTTCCTTGATGCCTAATAACTGATCCCTTCAGCACTTCGTGATCGCACAGACTGGTGTGCTTCTTCCATGTGAGCTTTGTTGCTTCTGAGCTAGATGGCTGCTTGTTTACCTTCAAGATTTTAAGTCCCCAAGATGTTATATCTTTAGCTGGGCACCATCAGCTTTCTTCACCACATTT
>NW_022111373.1:85452164-85470619 GCF_000313985.2 Echinops telfairi
GATGAGGACAATGAATGTACAAATGTGCTTTACACAATTGATGTATGTATGTATTATGATAAGAGTTGTATGAGCCCCTAATAAAACAATTTTTAAAAAAAGAGGAGACTGACACAGTAAGCAAGGGGTGGAGCTCTCTGAATATAATTAAGATGGTTGTCCTTTGAGAAATTTCCTTTTGTTTTGATAAACATTGGGTTTCAAGAATTGATGAATAAAATCTGCAATCTGCTTGCCCTCTGAGGGGTATAGATTACAACAATTTGAAAAGGGCCAACTACTTGAACTAATTCTGATAGAGGTTAGCACCTAACACTCTGGAGATAGCCGAGTAAGGAGAAAAATAATATCAGATAAAAACAACTAGTTGCACAATTTCATGTCAACTTGATAAATAGAGTGAAGGGGTGGAGTCTAGCCTGTCAATCAGGTCACAGCCTGGTGATACCTCCTTGTGGGCATGGCCTTCTCATGAGGATTCTGGGACTTCTTCTCTTCCTTTTTGGAGGTGGGACACACACTCTCTCTGCTTCACATCCTGTTGATAAGTCACATGGAGTCACGCTGATGGCAGTCAGAGCCCTGGAGATGTGCCCACCGCCTTTGGGCCCACAGGACTTTCCACCCACCAGCTTGTGATCTTCTTGCATTCAGCATCATTGCATGTGCGACATGAGTCTCATGAGGAATTCATGGGCTAATATTAGACTTATGGGCTAATATTGAATTTAGGGACTTGATCTGGACTGGGCTGTGATGTTTTATTGATGCATAATTACTTCTTGATATAAAATTCTCTCTTACATAAATATGAGTGTCTCTGGATTTGTTTCTCTAGTCAACTTGGACGAGCACAACGACCATCCTGAAAGTGTTTGTTGGGGGTGGATATCTTTAGCTTACTTGGCATTGAAGGTGACTCGTGGTAATGGACTCGTGTTGGGGTGGACAGGCCAGCTCAGGTCGTGGATCACCAGACTTTAACAGCCACCCTGGTGGCAGCAAGAAACCAAACCTAGAGTGGACTGTTTGAAGATCAATAGTCTCCTTACGAAGTGTAGAAAACAAACTGGCCCTCATTTGAAGCTATGGTTATTAGGAAATATACTAGACTTATGACTAAATGGTAGGCAGATGATTGAGTAAATTATTTTTTAGTTTTTGGCAAAAGCAAGAGCGTTGCACCCTGAGTGAGAGGCGCAAGTCTTTCTTCTTATGTCTTATTGGAATGAAAATGATAGTTCTTAGAGTCGCCGCTTCCCTTTGGGTCTTTGGTCAGAAAGATGGCTGTTCTGCGAGAAGACACCCAGTTACTGGATACATGTGCCTCTTGGCACAAGAACCAGCCTTTGTAACCATTTTGAGAGTGTAGACTCCTTGCCCACTCAATCTTCACAGCAGCCCTGGGAGCAGATAATCCTCTCCATTTCCGAGAGGAGAAAGCTGGACTCTCCAGAGCTCTGGGAGGTCTGGTTGCTCTGGATCACATGGTAGAGTTGGTGCTCACATGTAAGTTGTCTGCTTCTGCACCTCGTGTTTGTTCTAATGTTCCATCCTTTGAGGTTGCACACTTACTGTGTGAAATGTGACCGAATACAATGGCAGTGCTATTGGACTCATTCATTTTCCTTTATTGCTGGGAGACTCCGTTCTTTTAGTCCATTCATAATACACAAATTAGTATGTTGAGCTGATTCCCACTTTTTTTCAATAGGCCTTCAGTTCTTCCTGGGATCAATAAAGCTTAAAAGCAAAGAAAAAGCCAACTCAGCTTGTGTGTGGATCCTGGACCTTGCTCTAATACGGACCCTTTACTGGAGTGTAAACGATGCTGGACAGCTCAGCTTTCTTGTCACTAATGAGTTGGGATGTGATTGTGCATTCAGAGTCTAGGAAGGACTAAGTAAGTGCGATTGGCTCCACATCACTGATTAAACATAGTTAAAAAGGAATTTCTTCTTGAGGCCTTGCTCAAGAGGAGAGGCAGAGAGAGGCGCTCAAGATGGCTTGTTTAGGTAGTGCTCCCTCCTCCCCATCGGAGGTGGTCAGTGGAAATCACACAGATGAATGGAAAGGAACCCAAAGAACACAGCAACAACTCAACATGCTCTGAGAAACAGCAACAATATCCTCACCCACCGACCCCAACTCAACAGCAGGGAGAACTGACCCTCTGAAAATCCAGAGCTTCGGCCAATCCAGAGGGCGCCTTTGCATGACATGACGTTTCAGTCCTGCCCTAACAGGTAGACCAAAAAGTGTGTGGCTGTAAGGAACAGGAGGTAATTTTCTTACAATTCTGGAAGATAACTGTCCAAATGAAGGTTTGGGCTGTGTGGATGCGTTCCTTTTTTTTTTTTTAATCATTTTATTAGGGGCTCATACGACTCTTATCACAATCCATACACACATCAATTGTGTAAAGCGCATTTGAACATCCGTTGCCTCTTTCCTCTTTTATAGCCCTGAGTGGTCCTTGGTGTCTTGTGTTTCATGTGATTCTCAGATGACCTCTGTTTACCATTGTGTGTGCACCGCTCTGTGTCTGATCTATTAGTTTTAGAACTCAGAAGAGATTAGATTTAGAACCCACACTACTTGAGTAGGATTGAGTTAACATAGCAAAGAAGTACTATTTCCAAATGGGGTCGCCTCCACAGGTGTTGGGTTAGAATTCCAACACAAACTTTGGGGTCTACAATTTAATCCATAATATCCATATTTGAAAAAGCCCACCCTGCTGTGGGTAAAACGTTGAGTTGCTACCACAGGGCCAGAAGTTCAACGGAACCATCTGCTCCAAGGGAGAAAGCTCGGCTCTCTGCTACCAGCACGATGCACCGTCGTGGACACTCGCAGGGGCAGTTCTATATTGCTCTGTAGGGCCACTATGGGTCAGAAGGGACTCGATGGCAGTGGCTTGGTTTTGAGTTTGGAACTCCCTCCTGCTGGGAACGCCCTAGGCAGCTGTGCACGGCGCTCTGAGCGCCCACATGTAATCCTGTCCTATTTCTAACCATTCTTTTCCTCTGGTTTCCTTTTTTCCAAAGGCTCGGGAGCCACTTTTTTTTTATTTTTAGGTCCAGGAAGCTACAGCTTCTGACACGATATGTAGATAAAAGATGTTACAGGGATAAGAGCTAGAGAAATCTTTAACGAGAGGAGCTTAGCCCGTTTTCAAAGGTCCTCGCAGGGCGCGCAGGGGCCCTGTGCTGGCAGAGCGCTCGGCAACGCCGTGTGTCTGCGGCTCCGCTAAGGCTCAGACCTCGCTCCGATGAGCCGGGCAATCGGAGGACTGTTTGAACAGACCAAAGAAAAATATCAAAAGGCAAATTGGAGGCAGGGAGAAAATGAATAGCCCATGATCTCCAAGGGAGATTACAGAGGTAATGACAAAGCAGTCAGGTTTTAAAAGGGGCCGTTCTTCTAAGACACGTAATTTTGTTCTAGTTTTTTTTATAAATGGAAAAGAGGATGAAGAGATCAGCACGGGCTAAATCATGACTGCCAGGTAAAAGATAAATCTTTCATTAGGAGGCATTTCTTTGCATGCCCTTTTGACATTGAAGAATATATTTGATGGAAGGATTTGGGGTCTTACCAGAATTGTAATATGGTAAAATAAACAAAATGACGGGTTTTGGAGAAGAACAGCTATCAGCACACACAAAAAACCCAAACCAAGTCCAGGAAGGAATTTTCAACACTAATAGTGTGCTTTTCCTATGGGAGCTTTACTCTTTTTAATAATTTTTGAGCTCTGCATTTGCTGCTCATTCAGCAAACACAGTCTCAGATAACAAGGGAAATGGACTTGACCCTCTAGACATTGAAATACAAACTCACAATCTGAGTCTTTCAAGGCCTGCAAATCTTGGTACCCTAAATCGATCTCTTGTCTCAGGCCACTGTTAAGACCTAGCTTCTGCTCTCAGCAGTGTCTGGGGCACACTTCTCCTTCCACTTTTCCGTTTATCTCACTCCACACAGCCACCTGTAAGCTCAGGCTGCTCTTGATTCTGGGGCTGATGATAAAGGATAAGCGGAACCCTCACCAAGTTGAGATCCTCATCAACGCAAATGTTCTGCTAGTCTCTCTGAGACCTGGTGATCCTGATACTCCCAGAGAGGTTCCTGCCTGCCTTCTGCAATCAAATCACCCCTTGAACCTCCACCCACCAGGCCAGGGCTGCGAGTTTACCCAGCTCTCCTACGAGTGGTGTTCTGCTATTCGAACTCCCAAGTTCTGATGTCTCTCTCTACGGCTGCCCTGAGTTGCCCTTGCAATCTGTTTCCACCTCCTTGGTGAGAGCTCTGCCATTTGGCTCGACACCATCCATAAGCCCGTGGCTGTAATTCCTGTGTTTACCACTGCTCATCAGGCATAGCTGCTCTGGGCACTGCCCTCTGGCTGGCCGGTTTTCTCCTACTCTCTGCAGCTGTGTTCATGCCTCAGTCTATGCCCTACAAACACAGGTTCCTTGGGCTACCCCTTGCTTAGTCAGGTTCCTTAGAAACAGAATCAATAAGAGATCTATCTGTTTGACTGTCCTGGGTGGTGCAAATGGTTCAGCTCTTGGCCATTGGCCCAAAGGTTGGTCGTTCAAACTCAGAGGCACCTTGAAAGGCAGGCCTAGGAATCTGCTTCTAAAAAGGTCACAGCTTTGAAAACCATATGGAGCATTTCCAATGGAGTCACCACACACCAGAACGGACTCAAAGGCGATACCCAACCTCGGCCACCACAACAGTTAGCTGTCAGTCTTCCGGAAGATTAACTTTTAGGAATTGGTTCATATGATTGGGGCCCTGGCAATCCAAATTCTGAAATCTCAGCAAAAGGGCGGCGATGCCTGCAGTCTGGCGTCGCCACATCTGTAGGTCAGGCAAGGAGAGTAAAGAGTAAGAGAGTGCTGCCAAGAAGTCCCTTCATGAGGGTGCTTCAAAAATGTTGTGGAAAACGTCCATTATATTTTAGTTTCATCTTTCCACACACTTCTTGAACTCCCTCATATAGTCCGGAGGCAAAACATCTTAGGCAAAACTCTCATTTTGATTTAAGATCAACTTGATTTAAGATTCAATACTTGCAACTGATTGGACGAGCCCCATCTACATTTTGGAGGGTAATGTAACCTTCTTCATTTAATCACAGAAGAGCTATTCCATTCCTGCATCTAAGCCAGTTTTTAACCAAACAACTGGTCATCATAGCATAGTCACGCTGGTATATAATATTAACCATTACACAACCTCCCTGGTTAGTCTTCTAACCCTGTGTCTTGGTAAGACTTGGATATTCAGATACTTTGGTACTCTGTAATTCTGTATTTGTCTTCTGCTAAAACTACCATTCATGGACTTACAGAATGCCTCACCCGCTGTCATCGTATCTGCGACATTTCCTTGGATCAAAGGACTCACTTCACAATCAATGGAATCTAGCAATGGACCCTTGCTCGTGGAATTCACTGGTCTTACCATGTCCTCCATCACCCTAACTCAGTTAGCGTGATCAGGGAACAATGGAATGGCCCCCAAGGATAAAACTACAACTAGGTGGCAATATCTTTCAGGGTTGAGGCAATGGTCTCCAGGAGGCTTTATATGTCCAAAAGCAGCATCAATAGACGGTGCTGTGCTTCCGTGGCTAGGATTCTTGGGTCTAGAAATCAAGGGGGGTGGTACCGTTTACTGCTGTCCCTGGTGGCCCATTCAAAATGTGTTTGCTTTCTGTTTCTGACATCCTGTGGGTCAGCATATTGTGTGGGTCTAGAGGTCTTAGTTCCAAAGGAAGGCATGCTCCCACCTGGAAACACAGCACTGAGTCCATGGAACAGCGAATGAAGAGTGTCATCTGGCCACTTGTAGCTCCGCCTGCCTGATTCGTCAGGCAAAGACAGGAGAGATGATATTGCCCCATGTGACTAATCCTGGTTATCATTGAGGAAATCAAATTAATATGACACAATGAAAGTACAGAAGAGCATGTCTGGATACAGGCACTTAATATTACCATGCCCATGGTTAAAGTCAATGGAAACTGAAAAACTAAAGCTTACTACAGTCAAGTGGATTCCAAACTCATAGAGACCCCATGGGACAGGGTGGAACTGCCCTGTGGGTTTCTGAGACTGAAGATGAGGATTTAGTCGAGAGCCTCTTTCTCCCATGGACCATGGTGGTTTCACAAGGGTAGCAGTCCACACATAACCCACCAGGGCACAACAGCCCAATGGTGACATGATGACTAATGGTCCGCACCCTTGACGAATGAAGGTTTGGGTCACCTCACTAGGCAAAGAACCACAACCAGCCAGAGCCCTTGCCAGAGCAAAGGGAATACATAATGTGTCGTGGAATAAGGTTGCTCTAAACCAACTGCAACCACCTGACCAGTTTACAGAAAAAAGGACTGTACTGGTTAGGTATCTTTCTTCCTTGTTTTATTATATATGCATTGAGCATATGTACGTGGATAGAGATTTAGATAAAACTAAAAACACAACCCCACTATTATTCATTGTTAAACGTTAGGCAGCTAACCACTGGGTCAGAAAATCAAAAGCCTACCAGCCACTCCAAGCAAGAAAGATGAGGCTGTCTGTCCATGGAGATTCCCAGTTTTGGAAACCTTAAGGAGCAGTTCTGCCCTGCTAATAGGATCTACATGAGCTGGAATCGATTCTATGGCAATGGGCGGCAGTGGTGACCTATATATTGATAAGTGTTGATCTGTATATTTGACAAGCACTTGTGGGCCACTAGCCACAAGTTCAATAGTTCAAAACCACCACGCACTCCTCAGGAGGAAGATGAGGCTTTCAACTCCCATAAACAGTTGTATTCTCTTATACTATTGAGTTAAATGTGAATTAAATGCCAATAAAACTGTTGGGGTCGGGAGAAAAAGAATTATAGTCTCAGAAACCCAGAGGGGTAGGTCTACCCTGTCCTAGAGGGTCACTACTAACTCAATGGCAGTGAGTTTTGTCTAGGCTTGGTTATTGAGCCAGGAATTTATAGCTGTCCTTAGCATGTTTTATAAAATACCTCATTTCATCACCACAAAAACCCTGTACTTGCAAGTGTCATCTTTTATTCCCATTTAACAGACGCAGAAACTGAGATCAAGTAGATTTAAATAATTGGTAGGGCAGGGAGGCCAGCCCGGGTAGTATGAAATCCTTTAGACTGCATGTCTCCTATCCCACCCCCGCACAGCACCTACAAGAAGGGACTTCACTCTCCCAGGACCCTGTGCCCTGCAGAGGGACAGCAATGTCTACAGAATAAAAGGTGGGGACTCAGACCTTTAAGCCCATGTGCTCAGAGAATGAGATTTCCTGATGTGCCCTTTCCAAGAAATTGATGGCTGTGGTCCGTGACACCAGGGGGGAATCAACTCAAAACCACTGTGTGTAGGATGATGATTTCTGATTCCCCTGCTACAAATGCCTCCTCCACCCTTGGCTGCCAGGGTGCCTCAATCTCGCCTTATAGATACACCCTTTTGAATCCTGAAGGCTTTTATGGGATTTAGAGCCAGCTATTAAAATGCAAATGCCTCTGGGAACTGTATCTCTTCAAGTACCACTTCAGCAAAGGTCAAATTTCTAGAGGTGACGACTTGTCAGCCACCGAACCTTTCTTCTGGTCTCCTCTCAGCTGCTCACAGTGCGCTGAGTCCAGGAAACCGCTCTCTGGCTGTGGGTTGAACGGACTTCACTGGGCACGTGGTGTACAGACTCGCTGTGGGCCCTGCTGGTGCCATGCCAGACCCTTGGGCATTCCCTTCCTCCTGGCACAGACTGCATGCTGGGAGCCCCTGTGGCTGTGTGGCTGACGAGGGTTGTTATATTGTTTTGTCTGGGTTTTGTTGTGTTTTGTTTTTCTTGATCTTGGGAGCAGCACATCAAATACGCTGGAAGAACTAAAAGGTATTGCCCCCATACGTATCCCTGAACTGGTAGGGAAGGAGGTGTTAGGGAATGTTAGGGAATCAATCCCAGTTCCCTCACCTCCAGTGGGGGTCACACTGGGGCACACTCTCTCTCAGCATTGCCCAGTGAGACTGAGCTCTACATATCTTCAGTGGGGATAGACTGGCACACACCCTTGACTAACCAGTTCCTGTCCTGCGCTGTCCCTCATCCCTGTCTTCTAGGAGGTTTCCTGGGGTGATTTCCCAGATAAACTATGTCCACTCAAATCCTTGTCGTAAGATCTGTTTGGGGTAGTGGGCATTATTTTGAATCGTTAGTTTTTCTCCTTGTTTATCGGGTTTGGGGAGAAAGACGGGGCTTTCCGGTCCTGTCAGAAGTCACAGGCTCAGAAACGCACAGGGCAGTTCTACCCTGTCCTATAGCGTCACTATGAGTCACAGGGACCCGATGGCAGTGAGTCTGCTTTCTGGTAATTGTGCTTATCTTCCTGGCTGGATTAGGGCCATTTGCCATCATTCCTTATTGACTATCTACCCAGTTTTATACTGGGGGGGGGGGGGCGCGTATGCAATGCTATAAACAGAGTGCACAGGAGACCATGTACAAGTAGACTGTGGAGAAGCAGAGCAAAGCAACACTGACTGATAAAATCAAAACTCCTAAGAAGACACACAGATGCTCATATTTATTTTAAAAGAGCTTAACCTTCATCATTTCTATCCATTTTGACACGGGCTCTGCCCAGCAATTCAATAAACAATCACTGAGGATCTCTGTATAAAATAATCTGCTGGACTCTATGGATGATACAAAGCATAAGACACTATTCCTCACCCCTACCGGTTTATCAGGAAATTGATAAGACTGTGCACATACAAGTAACTCATAAAGCAAGGGGACAACCTTGAACGGATGCCACGTGACTTTAAATTACAACCAGCAGTGGAGTAAGTCTAATTTCTGTAGATCCCATCAAGAAGGTTCAGAAAGAATTCCATACCCTTTTCTAACTGCAAAGCAAATAGCTTTCCATCAGAGGAGTCCCTGGCTAGTTCTGCAAATGCATCAGCATTAGAGCGCTATTCACAGACAAAATATATGATGTCGACAGTGGATTTCTCTCAGAAGAATCAGAAAATACCTCATCAATCTGACAAGGTATCTCAGAATCCCCACAAATGGAGTGGCTTCTTTGTATGAAGCATTTACTCGTTGACAAAAGAGTCCCCATTCACATACAAATAGGTTTTCTAGAAGTTACACCTGATTCAAGGAATTAACAACCATGATCCAGAATCCTTGCATTTCAGAGGTAGAAGGAAGGGACTGAAGTCCTTCCTCTCAACCATGTCTCCCAAGTGACCATCCAACCAGACCACCCGCAATGTCAGATGCCATTGAGTTGACCCTCGAATCATGGGGACCCTGTATGAGAGAATAAAACACTGCCTGGTCCTGTGCCAACACTACACCTTATAGTGCTCCCCTTCTCAACTGGGGCATCCTTAACTAGTAGGAAAGTCTTCCTCTCATAAAGACAAGTCTCTTAGGGTCAAGGAGAAAAAGTATATTGGGAGTGATAGTCATTCCCCTCGGACACTGGGATAGACATTTCTATAAAGAGAATGAAGGCCACCAGAGATAGCAGGTAGGCTAAGGAAAAGGCATAGATCAATGCTGGCGAGAAAGCGTTCTGTGTTTCATTTTTGATTTTGTTGTTGTGAAACCACAAAGACCACACTATTTCAACAAGTTTTACATGTACAATTCCATGACACTGCAAGTTATACAACAATTCTCACTCAAGTATTCCACCATCGTGAAGATAACCTCCGTGCCTCTAAGCTTCTCGTCTACGCTGTGTAGTTGCGGTTGTCAATCTCATCTTACACAGATGACTCTTTTGAAGGGTGCGGTGCTCAAATCACACAGACACAAGAAGACGTGTCCCCTCAAGTATTCTTCATTACAGCCACATGAGCCCATTGTGCACTCCACAGCAGAGGGGTTACAACCTTCTGTGGCGAACAGCATTCCTGAGGTGTAACCTGAATGGAAACAGGGTTTCGTTTGTTATGTTCATGAGGCCGTATCAATGTAAGGTGTGCCCTAAATACTCATTTCTGATTTACCAGGTGAGCTGATTTGAAACAGAAACAGGCCTAAATGAGGGAAGACAGACACTGGGTGAAAATGACCTACAATCCAAGGAACGATGGAACACCCAGCACTACCTGCAATACACTGAGACCCTTGTGTCAGCCGTTTAGGCTCCTTAACTCTGAGAATACATGTCTTTTCTGTGAAGACAAAAAGAGGATGACTTAAAGCACTGGCTGATGAAGGTCAAGGAGTGCAGCCTTTAGTATGCCTTGCAACTCAATGTCAAGAAAGTCCAAATCCTCACAAATGGACGAATAGGTACCATCATGATCAATGGAGAAAAGGTTGAACTTGTCAAGGATTTCATCTTACCTGGATCCACAATCAATGCTCTGTGAAGAAGTGGTCAAGAGATTAAACAACACATTGCACTGGGTAAATTTGCTGCACAAGACTTCTTTAAAGTGTTGAAAAATGAGGATGTTACTTTGAGGACTAAGGGGCCCCTGGCCTAAGCCAGGTGTTTTCAATGACCTCGTATGCTGTGAAACATGGGCCTTGAAGAAGGAAGACTGAAGAGGAATCAATGCACTTGAATGATGGCCCTGGTGAAGAATATGGATGTACCATGGACTGCCCAAAGAATACACAAATAAGCAAAGTATCATAATGAAATGCGCAAAGACCTCGAGTTAGAAAGTCAAAAAGGAAGGACACACTCAGCATCGCTCAAACTGAAAGGACAGAAAAAAAAATTCAAGCCTTACATTTCATAGTTTAAGGATTCTAGAGGTTAAATATCGAAACATGCAGGAAGCATCAGAAGAAGATGGAAAAACACATAGAATCACTGTCCCAAAAGAATTTGTCACGTTCAACAATTCCAGGAGGTAGCCTAAGATCAAGAATCTATGGATTGTGATGAGTTGTACAAGCCCCCAATAAATGATTTTTAAAGAAAAAAATAAAAGGATATTTGAAATTGAAAAAAAGAATCAATAGTCCTGAAGGAAGAAGTCTAAGTTGCATTGAAACATAGGGGGAAAACAAAGCTTCAGAAGCTGACAGAACACAAACTAAGAGGTTTCAAAACACAGATATAGTCCTGGAAGCATTCACTAATCTAGCTACACAATAGGGAAAACAGTACCTGCACAAACAACTGGAGGAGTGCCTATCCTACAGGGAGGTAATCCAATGGAATGCAAAAATTATCAAATAATATCCACAGTGTGACATGCAAGTAAAATTTGCTGAATGTAATTTTAAAACGGGTGCAGCAGCGCATCAACAGGTAACCCAAGACAGACTCAGAAGTAAACACGCACCATGGAATATCATTGCTGAGGTGAGATGGGAATAAATTGCATTGACAATGGAAATATTATTCATAACAAATTATACATAAAATCGTGAATGGGAATTCCCCAACACTTCATTGTGCCCATGCTGAACCTATAGATAGACAAAGAAAATGGGAGAATGCCATGTTTAAAATCAGAAAAACTGCGTCAGGGTTGTATCCTCTTGCCATACTTATTCAATCTGTAGACTGAGCAAATCATCAGAGAAGCCGGATTATCTGAAGAAGAGCACAGCATCGGGACTGGAGAATTTATTATTAATTTGTGATATGCTGGTGCCACAATCTTCCTTGCTGAAAGTGAGTAAGACTGGGAAGCACAAGTGGATCAATAAGCAGTATCACGCCAAATGGTGAGAACATTGACGTAGCCAAGGATTTTGTTTCATTAGATCAACAATTAATTAACCACCATGGAAACAGTGGTCAAGAAATGCTGTGACTTATTGCACGAGACAAACCTGCTGCTCCAGCCCTCTTGGAAGAGTGAGGTGCACCTGCCCCCGCGATGGCATTTTCAATGAGCTCATATGCGTGTCAAAGAGGGACAGTGAGTACGTGGACGGAGGTAGAATTGATGCCTTTGAGTCATGGGCTGGAAAAAATTACTTGAGCATTCCACGGAAGTCCAGAAGAGCAAATTGTCTTGGAAGCAGGACAGCCAGCATGTTCCTTAGATGTAAGGATGGCGAGACATGATCTCATATTTGGGGCATGTTCTCAGGAGGGGCCAGTCCCTGAGGAGGCACATGGTGACTGGTAAAGCAGAGGGTCAGGGAAAGAGAGTAAGAGCTCAACAAGATGCACTGACCCCGTTTCGCAACCGTGGGCTCCAGCCTTGTTGCAATGGTGTGCTGCCCAGTAACACTACCAACAACAACCTTTCCCGGAGAGGATCCCCAGGTCTTCCTTCAGCAGAGCTGCGCTGTGCTTTGAGGTCAGCCTTTCAGTTCACAGTGAAGCACTTCACCCTTGTGCCACCCGGGCTCCTTATTAAGCACCTACCAGAAGCCTAATAAAGACTCCTGCTGGCGTCGTGGGTTAAGCTTTGGGCTACTAGCTGAAAGGTCAGTGGTTCAAACCCACCAGGAAAAGGCTGGTGCGGTCAGCTTCCGTCATGATGTACAGCCTCAGAAGCCCTCTGAAGGGAGCACAGATCAAGTCTGCCCTATAGAGTTGCTCTGAGGTGAACCAACTTGATGGCAGTGGGTGGTGGTGGTGCAAAGGTCAGTGGTTCAAACCTATCAGCTCCACAGGAGAAAGCAGTGGCAGTCTGCTTCCCTGACGATTTACAACCTTAAAAACCACATGGGGAAGTTAGTCTTACTCGGCCTGACAGGGTGAAATACATTGGCGTGGACTCAACAGCCGTGGTTCAGGTTTGTTTACATGAGCTTAACACAGAGATTCAAGCACTTACTCCTCACTCTCCAAGCTGGTAATGCAAACTGATCCAAAGTTACAATTTTTTTTTTCTTATTTGAAGATGTGCTTTTTAAAACCATACCAAAAGATAACAAAGAAAATCATTTTTTAAATTTGTATTCCCATCTGTAGAATTAACAGCTGGACTTGCCTGGTCTCTTTTTTCCATGAGGTCTGATCTCCCATCTTCCCTCTCACAGCATGAGTTTAATGTCTATCCTTACAAGCCATCGGTTCAATTTTACATTCATATGTCTTTATTGTACGCTCTTGGATTTAAAGGTTCGCTTTCTATTATTACTTTGTCAGTCCTTTAAGTTTGAAATTACATATTTAACTTTATATTTTTGCAACCAAAGTTTAAAGTTCATCACCATACCTACCCCCTATAACGTCCCTGCAAACTATCCCAGTGATGATCAGAATCTTAGTGAAATGTTGCTTTTAAACATTTTACAGCCCTGGTAGCGTGGTGATTCCTATTGAGCTAGCTACAAGGTCAGTACTTCAAAGCCATCAGCCACTCCTCAGAAGAAAAATGAGACTTTTTATCCCTGTAGTCTCAGGGGTGGTTAATTAGAACTTGAAAGATTCCGGCCGTGACGTCACACCCCAGAGGCAACTTCTGCAAACATCTAGATAAATACTGTTATCTAAAAGCACATAGAGTATTTATTTAGCATAACGATGTTAGAACTATCTTTTTCATAATGGAAATATTTGGTGGTGAAGCTTAGTCGTTCCACCATCTGTCAATTTGTCACACTGTGCTTGCTTCCATGCTGCTATGATGCTGAACGTGATGTCATCGTTATTCTAAATGCCAGCAGGCTCACACATGGTGCACCAGGTTCAGTCACGCTCCTAGATGAAGACAGAGTAGGAAGACAGGCATGGCAACCTACCTCCAGAGTTTCTGCAGAGAAAACCCTATGGATCACAGCAGAGCATTGTCCAATATAGTGATGAGCCCCTTAGATTGGAAGGCACTACTTTCATGATCAATAGCATCCATAGCAATGGACTCAAACTTGCTGACGATGGCACAGGTGGCACAGACCCGTTTGTTCCGTTGTACCTGGGATTCTTAAGAGTTTGAAGTAACTCCTTGGTAATTAACAAGAAGACACGTGGATTGGTTTGGTTAGAAACTCATGCCGGCACCACCTCGGTCAGCCTGACAGCCGAACTCCCTTTTGAGGCATTCCACCATTCATTGGAAGACCGTGACACTGTCTTGATCCAATGGAGAGTCCATTGATCCTGCTGCTAGAATATTGTCACATCTTCCTCTGGGCAGTGTTTGTTATGCAAGGCATGGATGGAAATCCTTGAGGTATGAAGAACTAGGACTGCATTGACCTTAGAAGAATAGATATAACTATTTTTTTGTGCCTGTCTACCAAAAGGAGCCCTGGCAGGGTAGTGGCTATGCCTTGGGCTGCGATCTACATGGAGGGCAGTTCAAAACCACCAGCAGCAGCTCCATGGGAGAAAAACTGGGCTTTCTATTCCCATAACATTTTGAGTCTCAGAAACCCACAGGGTGTTGCTATGAGTCAGCATTGACTCCACAGCAGTGAACCTACCAAAACAGTTTGCCAATGAGGCAGACTGTAGTCTGAGACTTTCTTTCAGTATAGCATCCCATTCAGAGGCAAGATTGTAAGGGAAGAGACCTCGTTCTCCAGTAACCACTGATTCCACCCAAAATTACTTGATAAAGGAGGGAAGGGGTTAATTACTGAAAAGGCTTAGATTAAGACTTAATGGCTGAGTATAAAATTCTGGGTTCACAGTGTTTCAGAGTAGTACTTATTATCTTCTAGAATTAGCTAATGAGAAGTCAGCTATCCATCTGATTGTCATTCCTTGATAGCTAATTCTGGTAGATTTTAGGGGGTTATATTCTGCCATTCTACCATAAATTTTATTTTAAATAATTCCTGTCATTCTGACTTTTTTTTCTTTTCTAAAATCTTATGTCTTGATATTTAGAAAATACTCAGCTCTTATTTCTTGGTCTTGGGGCTTTCTGCCCACTAAAGACCTTCACTTATAGACTCACTATCCGATGTAAGTTGGAGTTTCTCATCTGGCCCCTACATCTCCTAATTTCTCTCTTGTGCTCCTATTTCTTGACCTCTCTGTATGACATGTGGAAGGCTACTCCAGTCCTGTCTTCTAGCCACTAACTCTCCTTTCATCTCTCTAGACTAGACTATCATCTCTCTAGACTAGACTATCATCTCTAGACTAGACTATCATCTCTCTAGAGTGGACTATCATCCCTCTAGACTAGACTATCATCTCTAGACTAGACTACCATCTCTCTAGACTAGACTATCATCTCTAGACTAGACTATCATCTCTCTAGACTAGACTATCATCTCTAGACTAGACTATCATCTCTCTAGACTAGACTACCATCTCTCTAGAGTGGACTATCATCTCTCTAGACTAGACTATCATCTCTCTAGATTAGACTATCATCTCTCTAGACTAGACTACCATCTCTCTAGAGTGGACTATCATCTCTCTAGATTAGACTATCATCTCTCTAGACTAGACTATCATCACTCAACTAGACTATCATCTCTCAACTAGTCTATCATCTCTCTAGACTAGACTATCATCATCGATTGCAATTTTAATTCAGTGATTGTTTCTCATTTATAAATTTTCTGCTTGATTCTTTTTCACTTTGAATAACTTCGTTTTTCTGGCATTCAATGTGTTTGGTGTGAGAATGGGATTTCTTAGCATGCCCTCAATGTGACGTTTTGTCATGGAAATCGTCACATTCAGTCTTCAGCAGAAATGAAAGTGGACACGAGGCCGCTTGGTTTTAGTTTAGGGAAGACTCCCAGAAGCTGCTTCTTGCTAGAAAGGCCAGAAGCAGGAAAGAGCTCACAAGAAAGGAGGCATCTACAATCCTTCATCGGCTGTTTTACAATTACAGTATGGTCTGTACTCGCGGGTTTAAACATTATGCGGAGAGCTTGGCTTTGTGACTTGAAGCTCTTGAGGGAGAGAGAGCTGTGCCAAAACGCAGAGGTGTTTGATCCTCTGAGAGATAGTTATTAAGGGACTATTTGATGCAAATAAATGAGTGAACACGAAGCAGCTGGATACCCAATACCAGGGCGAGCGTGGAGAGACATGGACACCCGGCTGGCAGGGAAGCTGCTAATTGGAAATCAACCATCGTGAAGTTCTCAGGCAGACCTGTGACATCATGCTGCCACTTCATTTGTCTTTCTTTAGGAGACAAAAACTTTTTTCTACACTGTCATAATCTGAGGGAGGTCATAAGGGACACTGTACTTGGTCAAGAATGTCAGAAAGATTAAATCAAACTATCCTTCTCATTCGCCAGAACAAAGTGTTTGAATCTGATGAAGAAGTAACGGTGGGGTGGAGGAGAAGTGGAGGGAGGTGCTACAGGGCTAGAAACTTGGAAACTGCAAACACAGGGCAAAAAAACTCTAAATGCAGTTGTAAGCTTTACTAAGACCTTCAGGGCAAGCCAGATTCATACTAATTGGAAATAGTTTAAAACCTTAGCGCTGACCCCACGAAAACCCCTCAGAACACCTGCTCCAGGGCAGATACCTGGGTTTCCACCCAGAGCCTGTGACCCCCTGGGTTTGGGATGGTTCCCAGGAAACAACATATTAACCAGCCTCCTGGACGGTCGTGATGTTTTTGTGACACTGAGTGAAATGGTAGTGCATGTGGGTCTAAGAGACAGTATGTGCTTCAAATGAGCACTCAAAGGGAACTCGTCGTCGTCGTCACAAAAAGAACCATGAGCGACTCCTGGGTGCTAGTGTTTGGATGGGCGGGCGGTTCTGCTGCCCACGTGGGGCTCTCGGTTACCCACGCCCGTAAGCAGGGCGCCGAGAAAGCCACTCGCCCCACGGAGCTGCTCTAACGTGGTTCTCAGGCCTGGCTACACACTAGAATCACCTGGGGAGGTTCCTAAGTCTGCCCGGTCCTAGGCCCCAAACCAAGCCAATTAAATCTGAGTGGAGAGAGGTGGGGCCCAGGTAGCAGCATTTTTGAAAAGCTCTCCAAGCAGTTCGACTGGGCAGCAGCCGAGGCTCCGAACCAAGGGTTCTAATAAGAAGTGAGGGGCTCGCCTTGCACCGCCAACGCTGGAAAGCGAAGGCAGACCCGGCTGCCCGTTTTCTCAGTCAGCCTTCCCGCTGAGCGAAGAAATCATTAGGCATCTGGTGAAAAGTCCAGCACCTCCAAGCTGCCTGGAAATTCAAACGTGGGTTTCGGAGCAAGGACCTCTTTTAGAAATAGCACAGCCCGGGGCCTCGGAGCAGAAAACTTCAGCGCCCTTGGCAGTCCGATATTGGCTGCAGTGGAAAATTAGCTCCGGCGTCACCATTGATTAAGCATTCTTTTTTCAAAGTCTCTATTCATCGGGAGAGGGATCCCACTCAACACATTCTTTGAGTGATTAGCTAGCGTTTGTTTGTTGTTGTTTTCGAGTTAGTGAAATGCTTTAGAGAGGGAGTTGGTCAAGCAGTGCTTAAAAAGATGTTGCCAGCACGAATCCCCCATCCACCCACGGCCCCCACGGTCCAGGCAAGCCAGGCGTCCACTCCACAGGCGGCTGACCCTCTGGTCCCGCGTCCCACCTCCTCTCACACGCCGAGGAGAGGGCCCGTTCTGTGTGCTCGCTTTTTCCCCTGACAACTGTGTTCCACTTCTCGCCTCGATTTTTCTTTCCTAGTTCAAAGCAGCTCCAGACCTCGACTTCCCTTCCCGTCCAGTGACGGAGGCACCTTTTGACAGGATCCCTCGGCCATCGTCATCGTTCTTTATAAGGGTAGGAAAAGAAACCAGCACTGCTATAGGGTTCGAGTTCACGCACACGCGGGTCTACTCCAAACCAAACGTGTTTCAACACAGCCCTCCGACTGGGGGCGGCTGCAGACAGGTTCTCTCAGCAAGACGCTTGTCTTTGTCCCCTTAGGAGGCCTGCGGGAGGAAAAGGCCCAAGCAAACAGTGGCTCCCACGGGGATCTGCTGGGCCACTTCAACCCGGAGCTCGGGAGTTCGGGGTTCCCCAAACATCGATAAATGTGCTCCAAGGACACAGGGTCATCATGGAGGCTTATTAAAAAGTTGTTTTTAAGATATTTAAAATAGCATTAGTGAGAAAAATCCCAAGAAAGTTCTACTAAGGAATTTTTTATTTCCATTCTATCAGTGCACCTACTCATTCTTGGACAGTACCAAGGAGTATCCCGTGAGATTTTCATTGGGAAGCCTTACCCCACCCACCCTATAGCCCTGATTTGCCCCTTTAGATACTTATTTTTCCCCAAACAAAAAGGGCATTTCAAATGGATACAATGTGATCCCCATGAGTGGTGCAGTGGTTACACAAGTTGGGCTGCGAAGTGCAAGGTCAGCAGTTCAAAACCATGACCCTATCCCTACTCCCCCCCCACCCTTTCCCCTTGGGAGAAAGACAGGGCTTTCTGCTCCTGTAAACAGTTACAGTCTCGGGGACCCCCGGGGGCAGTTCCACCCTGTCCTATAGGGTCGCTCTGAGTCAACATCGACTCGACAGCCGTGAACTTGATTTGGGGTTT
>NW_022111373.1:85471170-85472333 GCF_000313985.2 Echinops telfairi
GAGTTGTATAAGCCCCTAATAAAACGATTAATAAATAAATCTAGATGTTGGTACTTTTGTTTAATAAAGCCTTATGTGAATTTTGTAGCGGCACTTCCTGACTTAACCTCATATCTCTTCCATAGCAGTGTAGGCAAACAGGACTAACCAAGCAATCACTCACTGGTAATATACCTTGGCGAAAGGCCTTGGGAAGGTGGTGAGTTGGAAACAGAAGGTCCAGGGCCTATTCTGTTCTTGCCCTGAATTCTCCAGGGCCTAACCTCTGATTCTGTCAGCTTTGGGGAAGCAGCCTTGCTAAAAGTCCATCCATTTCCTGTTGCCCTTAATCATTCTATTGCAAGAGGCAATTTGGTGTTATAGAAACAGAAGCTGGGTGCTCGGAGCCAGAGAGCCTGCTGAGGAAGCATGTGAGCACGGCAGTGCCTCCTTGCTCAAAGACCTTGGGCAAGCCATTTAACCTCCCCAGGTTTCCATTTCCTTTCCTGTGACACAGAGGCATCTACGTATAGATAGATTTAATATCCATTATCTATCCTGCCTGCCTTAACAGATCGACGGGGAATAACGTGAGCAGAGAGGTGTGAGAGTGCTCTGTAAACGGGAGAGCCTGGCAGAAGGCTGAAATTGCATCATTAGGCTGCACCCTGCACCCCTGAATTGTGCTCGTGATGACAAGGAAAGCCGTGAGCATCGACTGCACCATTGAAGGATCCCTCTGGGAGCAAGCACACGACCCGACCCGTTCTCCTTTCCAGCAATGTCTGCAAGACTGATGGGGGCCATATTCCCAAGGCACCAGGAGGGGCGGGTGGGGGATTCGCTGCCTCGGTCCCCTGAGAGCTGTCACAGAAAATATGACAAGGAATTCAAGAGAAAGATAAAGGGAGTGAGGTGCATCAAAGAAAGGATTTGCATGGGTGAATGTATGGATTGTGATAAGAGCTACACGAGCCCCCAATAAAATGATATTTTTTTAAATGTTCACCTGCTAAAAAGATCTAGTGGAGCACCGTCCTGCTCAGACACACCTGAGGTTGCCAGGAGTTGAGGTCAGCTCTTCAGCAGCTGGCCTTTTCATGTCCTGAGATCTAGTCCACCTCACAGAGCCCTGGTGGTGTAGTGGTTGCACGATGGGGTGCTAACCACAAGGTCTGCAGTTC
>NW_022111373.1:85473325-85474649 GCF_000313985.2 Echinops telfairi
GGAACCCTTATTCAGGTCCTATTGAGTGGGTGTGAGTCAAAATTGGCTCAATGGCCATGAGTTGAAACCAAGGCATACCTGCCTGGTTCTGGGCCTGGCCGTAAGTGGTACATAAAAATGTCCTAAAAATAACCTCATTCAAGAAATGAACAGTGTATTAGCTGCAAGGTCATATGAGACTTTTAAAAGATGTATTTTTTTATCCAGAATTAGATGTGATTCTCCCTTTTACCCACTATGCTTATTATTCTTTAATAAGTTCTTACACAGTCCAAGCCTGGCTAGCAAAAACCCCATCTTATTGGTCTAGTATATTCCATGACGCTGACGTTTTCCTGGAACAAGACAAGGCCCTGACGCCATCTTTGAAAGCTGGGTGTTCAAATGGGCACCGGCGTCCCTGTGTGATGCCTTGTCCCGAGAGGCCTTCACTGTCAGGAAGCTGTGGATCAGCAGCGACAGGAGCCAGGGTCATCTCAAGTGGACACAAAATAATGTTCAAATGGGACTTGTCTTGAACATAATAGCTACTTCTTTTACTTCCCAGTCCCATCCATTTTTGACTGTGGTACAAACACATATAATAAAGCGTGTATCAGTTCAACATTGGATATGTATAATTAAATGACATCCTTTACACTCATCGTGTTAGGCAATTATCGCCCCTACTTATACTCCAAGCTTTCCCATCACCCTTCACAGAGACTAAGTGCTGCTCAGCAGTGAGTCCCCGTGCCCCCTGTCTTCCCTCCCATCCCTGGGATCACTCATAGACTTTGGCTGCTTTGCTAAGTCTACATGTAAGTGGAGTCTTACAATATCCCTTTGTGACAGGCTTATTTCACTTAGCACCACATTTTTGATGTTTTTCCATGTTGTAGCCTGTTTCAGGACTTCATTTCTTTTTATGGCTGAGTGATTTTTCCCTCCGGAGCCTGTGCAGCTCAGTAATAGAGCACCAAGCTTCTGATCTAAGGGTCCAGGGTTCAATCCTTATGCAGGCCTGATCTTCATGGAGGAGGCCTGTTGGCATAGTCGATTGCTCATTGAGCCACTAACCTCAAGGTCAGTGTTTGGAACCCGTCAGTCACTCCAGGGGGAAAGGATGCATCTATCTCCTCCCATAAAGATTTAAAGTCTTGAAACCAAAAGGGGGCAATTCTGTTCCATCCTATCGGGTCGCTATGAGTCAGAATTGACTTGACGGCAGTGGGTTTAATCTTCCATCATGTGGATGCACCACGTTTTGTTTATCTATTCATCTGTTGAGGAACATGTAGCTTTTTTCCACCTTTTGCATATTGAGGATCGTGCCAGT
Source organism: Echinops telfairi (assembly GCF_000313985.2). NCBI lineage: Eukaryota > Metazoa > Chordata > Mammalia > Afrosoricida > Tenrecidae > Echinops > Echinops telfairi. Next base: position 85,474,644 of record NW_022111373.1, read on the forward strand.
GTGAAC
>NW_022111373.1:85476526-85481206 GCF_000313985.2 Echinops telfairi
TGAGCCCCCAATAAAATGATTTTTTTTTAAGTGGGGAGTTTAAGCCAAAGAACGAAAGTCATGTGACTCAAGGCTTACCTCTGAGGTCATGGATTTTAAAGCTAATGTGTGGGCAAACATGAATACTTAATCACTTCTCTCTCAGAGACCAACAAGTGTGGCCTGATATTTTAGCTTGATATTTGGGTAATTGGCTTGATATTTTCCTACTTATTTCAACCCCAGGCACTAGGGAAACTGCCTTGCAGAATGTAGCCACCCTCCCCCCGCCCCCCACTGCAGTCTCAGTATCCAGGGCCAGGCCCCCTCCATCAGCTAGGAGGGCACAGAGACCGAAAAGAAGCCGATGGCAGGCCTGTGGCCACATGATGAGGGGCAGCAGGAAACATGAGCTCAACTAGGGCGTCTCCCACCCTGGAGCTGTGAGCAGGCCCAGGCACCTGCTGCCTTCACCTGCAAGGCCTCTGTGAGCCACAGGCAGGAAGAACACCAGAGAGGACTGCATGCCCAGGGCGCACGTGCATTATCTTCATGGGAGCGGTACAGAGCAGCAGCTACACACGTTCTTTTTAGTGTTACTGAAAAAGCAACTTGAACCCTTCCAGTAGCCCCAGGATTTGTGGCATTGTTTAAGAATCTGGCCTAAGGAGCTCTGTTAAGTGTTGTGCATTGACCGACTAATCACTAGGTCAGCAGTTCAAAACCACTATCTGTTCCGTGGGAGAGAGATAAGGCTGTCTGCTCTTTGAAAGATTTACAGCCTAAAACACCCGCAGGAGCAGTTCAGCTCTGCCCAATAGTAGACATTGACTGATGGCAGTGAGCTTAGGTTTGGGTTGAAAGAGCCCTCATCGGGCTTTAGGGGAAATATTGGATGGCTGTCAGATCAGTGTTTTAAACCCACCGATCATTCCGTAGGAGAGAGAGAAGGCTATCTACTCTTGCAAAGACTTACAGCCTTAAAACCCTATTAGGAGGTCATTATGAGTCGGAATTGCCTTGATGGCAGTGGGAAGGCATCCGAGTGCCCGAGAGAAGTACACTCATGGGCCACAACAGAGCTACCGAGTCGACATCAGTGACTGCGGATGGTTGGCTCTCTCCAACAGGGATGTATTCAGATGGCCCAGCCCCATTCATTTCCTCATGGTCAGGAGAATAAGGGCATCTCAAGAGCCTAAGGGTCTCTTGCAGGGCAAAGGAGATATATGGGGGTGGCAATGGGGATCTTGGCAGTAGCAAGATGGCCTGTAACAGAATGGATCCCAGAGGCACAAAGCCTCGGTTCAGAGATATTAATAATAGTACTACAGGAGGCAGCATTCTACAATGGCCCCCAAGATCCCTATTTCCGAATACACGGGCCTTGCATCATCTTTGAAGATGATGGATCTGGGCCCTGTGGCTAATTAGGCTATTGGCCCAGTTGACTTTGAGGAAGGACCTGATAGAACAGACTGAATCAAGTGAGACCCTTCCTCTGGCTTGGCCTCTTGGCTCTAGCTGTTCAGTCAGCGACGGTCGCCTGCTGGCCTGCACAGCAAACAAGAGCCACGTTCTCAGGTGCCTGTAGTGGCCAAGTGGCAAGAAAGCAGGTGAGCTCAAGCGCTGAGCACAGACCCCCGCTGGCGGCCAGCGAGGGTACCGGGATCCCATCCTACAGCTGCAAGGAACTAAATTCGTACAGCAACAAGGAGGCATCAGGAAGCAGATTCTTCCTCCGAGCCTTCAGGAAGAAACAGCCCTTTCACCATCTTGATTTCAGCCGTCCTAAGACCCTGGAGCAGAGGGCCCAGCTATGCCCCACCCAGACGTCTGACCTGCCAAACTATGCGGTGCTACGTCGGTGTTAGCCCCTTGCTGTAGTGAAAACTGATAAAGGTGCCTAGCTCAACAAGTTTTGCTGAGGAGAAAGATTATTAAAGCAGGTGGCACTGTTCCTGGCACCTGGTAAGTGCTCTATAAATGTTACCCACCATCTTCACGGGTAGGGCACCAAGAGGGCCCTGGAAGAAGAGAAAAGCTGTAGGACTTCAAGTGCTTCCTTGGGAAAGTTACTGCACCCCCTCCTCTGAGCGCTGGCGTCTCCATTAGGAACTTGCAACCATGGGGCGCAGGAAGAAGGATATTGCGCTCTCACAAATGGCCTTGTGAGGTGACGTCAAGTGTTTCAGACACATGGGGACATGATGGACAAGAAGGTAGCTCACCGAATTCCTCCAACAACCCAGGCAGCCAAACCTAACTATTATGCCCATTTGACCGATAAGGACGCTGAGGTTCAAAGAGGTCTGTGGATTGCCAAAGACTGCACCTGGAGTCCCTGGGTGGTACAAAGGTCAATGTGCTCACCTGCTAGCCAAAAGGTTGGAAGTTCAAGTTCATGTGGAGGAACTTTAAGGGGAAAAAGGCTTGGAAATCTACTGCTAAAACTTCAACCCCTGAAAGCCCTGTGGGGTGGAGTCCTCCTCTGACCAGGAGTTAGAATCTACTCAATGCCAAAAGACATACAGACATGTAAAGCAGGGTCTCAAAGCCTTGGGGTCTAAGTCTCATATTCTAACCACAGCTCATGCCCTCCCCGCTTGTAGTTTTTAAAGTGTACTGTTTGATAGGATTTGTTGCTCTCAGTGGCTTGAGTTATCAGACAAATTGCCTCATGTCTCTCCTTGTGGTCCTCCAGCTGGACAAGGGGGTCCTCCCTGACGGGGGCAGACAGGAGATGAGAGGGGAAAGTGGAGGGACATACGTCGTTGAGTCCTTGGCCAGCATGAGTCACATCGTCAAGGTGATGGGGCCACAGACTCCCAGTGCTTTCTATTCACTCGACGTCAGAGGTTTCCACCACCCACAAAATCACAATTACACAGATAGGTCTCCTCCAAAAAGTCGGGCGCCTACACTTATATTTTCGGTTCTTTGTCATTTCACGTTCCTTCTAAAGTGAAGAAGGAACAAGAGGATATAGAAGGAGCAGAGAAAATAAGGTTAGTCACAATCATAAAGGTTAATAATTGCCTTCTCATTTCACTTGGAAATACCATTATCTTTTTTAATTCCTTAAATTTTTCATTTAATTCAAAATTAGCCCTATGATGAAAGTCCTCCAAGTAGGAGCACTTCAATTTAAAAGGTCATCCTCCCAGGATGGCAGTCATCCACCCCTGCTCCACTTCTATCCACACGCTGGTCGGGAACTTAGCAATCCAACGATCTCCTTCCCTCGAGCCACTACTGGGTGACTGTTGACAGGTCTCACTGGGAATCAGCAAAGCGCCGGTGCTGCCTCGGACAGAAAGAGTCCAGAGCCAGGCTCTTGTTCTCATGATGCATTTCATTTCAAAAGCATACCCAAAACTATTCTCCAGCGAGAAGCATTAAACATGCTGGTTCTAGGCAGAAGTGATGAAGGGATGCAGGCGACGGGGCTGGCAGTGGGAAGGGGAAAGCATACTTTCAGAAATCAAGAAGTGGGTGCTGGGTCTCAAACAGAGGACAGGACTGAAATAGCTCAAGAAAAGGCAGGAGGAGGACGGACACACGGGAAGGCGGGGACACACTCAACAACAGTCAAAACAGCTCCTACATACTGAGCGCCGCCTCGGTACCAGGCCCAGTATTCAGAGCTTGACATTTATTAGTTTGCCCAGTGTAATAAACATTGTGTGAGATTGTTACTATCATTTTACAGGGAAGGGAACTGAGGTACCAAGAGGGAACCGAGGTCAAAAAGCCATGGCAGCGGCACCAGGAAGCAGACCCATGAGCACGTGACCACAGTCGCTTCCTACTGTGACTTTTGCAGAGTTTTATATAAATGGAATCAGAGTCTGCACTCCTTTTTTCTGTTTCTTTCCGTCAGGAGCCCTGGTGGTAAAGGGGTTTCACGCTGGTCTGCTAACTGCATTTCAGAACCACCAGTCACCCTGCAGAGAAAGGCAAGGCTTTCTACCCCCATAAAGAGTTACAGTCCTGGAAACCCACAGGGGCAGTTCTGCCCCATCCGATAGGGCCTCTATGAGTTGGAACTGACCCAATAGCAGTGTTTTTCTTCCAGTCCGCATTATCGTTTTGAGATACAGTCACATGGTTGTGTGTTTGAGTAGTGCCTTCCCCGTGTATATATACTGAGTAGAATCCCACAGTGTGGCTATACCAGTTTGTCTACCCAAGTACCTGCTGACTGACATTTAAGCTGTTTTCAGTTTGGAAGCTGTGCTGTCTCAATGTTCTCCATCCTCCCTCTATAGGATCTAATATTCATTACAATGGCTACACAGAACTCACAGACAAATTCATAATTAAAGGGTTTAGTAAAGAAGCTACAAACTTTTTTTTAATCCTTTTATTGGGGGCTCACACAACTCTTATCACAATGCATACACATATCCACTGTGTCAAGCACATCTGTACATTCGTTACCCTCATCATTCTCAAAACATTTGCTCTCCACTTAAGCCCCTGGCATCAGCTCCTCATTTTCCCCCTCCCTCATGGACCCTTGATAATTTATAAATTATTATTTTGTCATCTCTTATACTGTCTGATGTGCAATGAGAGAAAGTGTTTCTCTGCTCACATCCATGCCAGCCTGTGACTGAGAGCTCCCTTGCCGTGGTTAGGATCCCTTTCCGCCTATTCCCTGGCCCTACGGCCTCAGTCCCAAGAGGACCCTGACCT
>NW_022111373.1:85481407-85483319 GCF_000313985.2 Echinops telfairi
ATCAGGACTGTCCCTCCAAAAGTGGGACGTCTGGTCACCTTATGCATAAGAGAAATGCTTCAAAGTGCTTGGGCTCGGGCTCTGGACAGGGCAGTGGTTCTCAACCTTCCTAATGCCGCGACCCTTTCCTCGCATTGTGGTGACTCCCCCAACCATAAAATTATTTTTGTTACTACTTCATCACTGTAATTTTGCTGCTGTTATGAATCGGGTGACCCCTGTAAAGGGGTCATTCGACCGGCAAAGGAGTCACAACCCACAGGTTGAGAACCGCTGGTCTAGAGCCATGTTTACCAAAGTGGGCAAGGCTACAGCAGATACTACACTTGACTGTGAATTATAAGCTATAGTGCAAACATTTTTAATTGCCTGGAGGCAGGGTTGAGTAATTGTTCTTTCTGAAAAGGGAGCAGAAGGCGAAATAAGCTTAGGAAGCTACGAACCTCAAATATCCATTATAATCACAGGTTCTGACCGAGAGCCCACTGCTAACAGTTGCAGAGCGGCGCTGCACCCCCAGGGCCTTCCAGGACTGTGACCTTTGGGAAGCAGATGGCCAGGACTTTCTTCCCAGGCACTATGAGTGGGTTTGAATAGCCAACCACCCAGTAGTTGAGTGTTTCGCCATTCGTGGTACTGATTCAATAATTAAAAAACAACACTGCCATCAAGTAGATTATGACTCATGGCAACCCAACACCGGGTTTCTAAGGCTTACAGGAGCAAATTGCCTCAACGTTACCTGCCAGCAGTGGGTGGATTTGAACCGCCAATCTTGTGGCTAGCAGTGCAACACTCACCTAACAGTACCAGTAATTCAGTGGGTCTGCAGTAAAGCCAAAGATTCTGCCTTTCATTGGAGCTCCAGATGATGTTGATCCTAGTTCCGGGGCTGCACGGGAAACACTGAGAGTTGGTTGAGAACCCAGGTCTCAGCTGTGACCCTGGATAAGCAGCATCAGCAACACCGGGAACTTCTTAGAAGTGTAAAGTCTGCGGCCCTCCCCAGACCTACTAGATCAGAACTGCAGGCTGGACCCAGCAACCTCCGATTTAACAAGCCCTCCGGGTGATTCTGACGCTCACTCAGGCGTGAGAATCGCTGTGCCAGGTGTGGAAGAAAATCATCCCTGCCTTCCCACCAGGCACAAGCGTCTGAGTGTGTGGCTGAATCCGGAGCTGTTTGGTATTGTGAGTCCCCGTGTCAGATGCAGTCCAAATAAATTGCTTGTTTCTAGCCTCTTTTGACTGCTCTCCACCAAGCAGTATGTGTGTTTGTGACCATTAGAGACTAGCAGGACCTTAGGTCTCTGATCGCATTCACTGCCACCGAGGCTACCATAGCAACCCTGTAGGACGAGGTAGAACTGCCCCTGTGGGCTTCTGAGACTGTACGTCTTTATAGGAGTAGAAAGCCTCATCTCTCTCCCTCAGAGCACCTTGGTGGTTTGGAACTTCCAGCCTTGTGGTCAGCAGCCTAAGGCGTAACCACGAAGCCATCAGGGCTCTGGATAGAATACTTCATTCTTGACTTCCGGTCTCTGCTGGGAAAAGTCTTCCCTCTCTACCTTCCTCCTGCATAAGCCCTCCGTCCTCCATCTTGAATTCATCCTTCAGTCTCAGGCTCCATGTCATTTCTCACCCAAGATTGGAACCATTCCTAGCCATCTGACCACCCATTAGCCACATAAGGGGCAAGGCCGGTCTCGACAAGAATTCCCCACAGGGCCCGATGCAATGGTTCCTTGAATGAAGAAATGGGATAGAGCCAGGGTGGGGGTGGAGAAGAGGAAGGCAGGGAACAATGCTTTCCAGCAGGAGGTGCAGCTGATACAGTGTCCAGATGCAAAGAATTGCGTAAGGTAGCGCCCCTTCCCCATGCGCCCCAGCACGCAAGAGTCTAGCAATCCCA
>NW_022111373.1:85485304-85490169 GCF_000313985.2 Echinops telfairi
CCTATAAATATATGCACATAGATCTATTTCCCCATCGCCATATAAAAATATATTTACATATGTACATGACTTTATTTAGACCTCTATAAATGCCCTTTGCCTCCTAGCTTTTTCCTCTATTTACTTTTACTTTCCTCTTGTCCCACTATCATGCTCAGCCTTCATTGGGTTCAGCAAGTCCTCTCAGTTACATTGCCCTTAATCAAGTCCTACCAGGCCTCCTACACCCTCCTCATTGTTTCTGGATCACTTGTTGTTCCCTTGTCCCTGGGCTTGTTAACACCACTTCCATTCCCCTGCCTCCCCTGTTCCCATGTCCCCCCTGGAACCATGAGTCCTGTTGCTTTCTCCTCCAGATTGTTTATCCCACCTATCTTATCTAGATAGACCTGCAGAGGTAATAATATGCACAGAAAACAAGACAGAGCAAAACAAAGCAACAAAAGAAAACAAAATGATGACCAAAAAAAAAGAAAAGCCTGGATATAGTTCAAGGTCTGTTTGTTGACCTTCAGGAGTGTTTTCCGGTGGAATCTGATGGGGTGCCACACCCTGGCCCCAAAGTCTATTTTTGGTATTCCCTTGGGACTTCCTTGCTCTGCTCCCCTTGCTGTTCTTTTGCACACCCTTAGTGTTTTGCCTTGGTGTGGTAGGGTCAGATCAGATGCAATTCCCCCACTGTGTCTCCAGTGTTGTGCCCCGTAGGGCCATGGGTCAGTGAGGGATGTCGTGTCTCATAGTGGGGCTGGCCATATGGTCCTCTCTGTGCATTGGCTGCTCTGAGCAGGGATATTGTCCTCAAGGCTTGGTAGGCCAGGATTTGCTCCACTCTCTCTTCCTCTCCCTTCATTTGCACCCATGTGCTCTGATCAAACATGTCCCTCTCCTTGAGCTGTAGCGTCGGTGCTGTCCTCTGAAGTAAATTTTTCTGTGGGGAGGGGGGACTATCCACGTAGTTGGGATTGAGGCCAGCCCCTCAGACCTCTCTATTGCCTACTTCATGCCGATATGTTACATTCACATCTTAGAGCATCGGGTTGAAGTCTGGTCCCTCTTTCCCTGTGGAGATAAAAACAATACCCTCCCCTTGTGTGGGTTAGTGCCCTGTTCCCCAGCTACCCATATCTTATTTATGCTCTCTTTCCCCCCTCCTTTTTTGTTGGCTACCATACGTATCCCTGGATCTGGTCTGGCCCCTAATGTACTACCTGGATCTCACCTCAGGAATGTTGTATACAGTAGCTTTTTCCCTATGCCCCTTTTGCATTTTTTTTAAGCTTACCTCAGTGACTCATGTTGTACTTGTCCTTTTGTACTTGACTTACTTCGTTTAGCATGATTTCCTCCGGTTCTTCCCATGTGATGATGTGCTTCATGCGTTCATCACTGCTTTTGGGGTGGGTGGGTGTAGTACTCCATTGTATGTATGTATGACAATTTTTTAATCCATTCATCTGTTGATGGAAATTTGGGTTGTTTCCAACTCCTTGTGATTGTGAACTGTGCTACAAAGAACATTAGAGCACAGATGTCTACCCATGGTTTATTTCTTGCCTCTTCTGGGTCTATGCCCAGTAGGGGGATTGTTGGGTCTCAGGTAGCTCAATTTCTATCTGTTTTAGATATCACCAAATCAATTTCCATAGTGGCTGTACATACCTATAGGTCCACCAGCAGTGGATGAGAGTTCCTATCTCACCAAAGTCCCTCCCCAACACTTGTTGCTTTCTGATTTTTTGAATTGGGCTATCTTTAGGGTGCTAGGTGGTATCTCATTGTTTAAATTTGCATTTCTCTTATGGCTAATGATCGGGAACATTTTCTCATATGTTTACTGACCATTCCTATCTCACCACAGGAAACATCACTTTCTTTTTTTTCTTTCTTTCTTTTTTTAATACTACCAGAATGTTCCTTAAGGTACGGATGGTGAGATTTCATCTCATATACTTTGGATATGTTGTCAGGAGAGACCATCCTCTGGAGAAGGACATCAGGTGAGTGAAAAAGAGGAAGGCCCTGAACAAGGTGGATTGGCACAGTGGCAGCAACAATGGGCTCAAGTATAAGAACAGCTGTGAGGATTTTGCAGGACTGGGCAATGTTTCATTCTGTTGGACATAAGGTCTTTATGGGTCAGAACCGACTCGATGTCACTAACAACAACAACTCTGAAACTCAAAGACTTTAAAGGGAAATAGAGATGGTCATTGTGTTAGGCTGGGTTTTCTAGAGAAGCAAAATCAGTGACTCTTGCATGAGAAAGAGATTTGTATCAAGATACAGCTCCAACAGTTATAGAAGTAGGTAAATCCAGTCCAGTTCAGTCAGTAGGTCTGATGTTATCTGAAGGCAAGTCCTGATTCCTGTAGCTGCAGGGGCTTCAGGAAGCAGGAAGGAAGCAGGAGAGCTACAGGCTGGTGCATGTGGAGCTGAATGAATCCAAGGTTTACTGTTGACTTCTGGAATCAGCATGAATATAACAGGTCAATAAACCACATGCAGGATACAAATCCAGCAGAAGGGAGCTAGCTTCCACACATTACTGATCTATATAAAGAGCAGGCCATTTTTTCCATTGCTCTCTGGCCTTGGGTTTCTTACTCTCCACAAACGATTTGTTGGGCCACAACTTGCTAAAGCGTTGTTATGTGTTAAGTGCTAAGGATTGGTCATTAAGTTTTGATCCACCTTTATGCTATTTGGCCCCCCATCCCATTTAACCTTTATCTACATTGGCTTCGGATGCCCTTCCTAGTCTGACCTTTCCCAGGATAGACTGGAAGCTATCCAGTGACTGATAAAAACCCTAGAACCCAGAAGCTCACATGGGGCCTCCTGATCACTGAGAACCTCCTAGAAGAACTATAATAGTTCAAGGGCTATCCCAGCAAGTTGGGAGTGCTGGGCTGAAACACTGGAGACCAGAGGAACAGAGGCAAGTACAGCAAAGCCAGGCAGCAGGGATGCAAGAGGATGGAGTCGGGAGTCAGAAGACAGCAGCCCTGGGCAGAGTCAGCCCACAGTGGATACTGCAGCAGTGGGTGCACTGGCCCACGGAACAGAGCTGAGTGTCTCTGGGCAGGAAGTCACCTGAGCACTCACCATAGATGGGTTTCCTATTACTGTCTCAGAGTTGTCCCAACACCAGCCTCACCCTGGCACTAACCCAGAGTTGTTAGAAGTTGCTAATTGAGAAATGAGCCAGCAAGCAGAAGGAACTAGACCCTGCCATGGAAAATGTGGAACCCTAAAATATAAAAATCTTGTGTGATGTAGCTTTATATGGTCTTCAGAAAGGTCATTTCAAAATGCATATTTTTAAAAATAGGTATAGATTTATTATTTTTTTTTGCATCCACAAAAACTCAAACAAACCCATTATAACTTGCTTGAGCAAGATCTAGTTAGAAGCACTAAAAGGATAGAACATGAGTTTGCAAAGAGTCCCTAACAAAAGCAGCATAAGTTCTGCTAAAACTGACGCAAAGAACAGACAGTAAGGATCTGGTGAAGCTTAGGGGAAAGAACGGTGAAATCATTAATCCCTTACAAAAGGTTTTGGGGGACGGTGCCCTAATGAAAGCAGCGATTTATAAATTGCTTATATGAGTCAAAGATGCATATTTTCAAACCACTGAAAACTGCACAACAGCTAAACCTGCATCCTGAATATCTAACAGTGCTTCCATGTTCCCTCGGCCAACATAATATTGAAATACATTTAATGATGGGAACATATTTTTAGTCCATTAATTTTTCACATCAGGCATTTCAAAATAATGATAAGATTCTAATCAGAAAGGCATAAATATATTGTGGGAGCTATCATCCTTCAGAACCAATCAGCTGCCAAACACACAAGGGCAGTCATCCTACCTGGTGGCAGCCAGAATGATCGCCCCTCGGAGATGCCCAATCCTAATAACCAGAAATTGTGAATCTCTTATCTCACATGGCAATAGAAGTGTGATTAAGTTAAGGATCTTAATATGGATGGATTATCCTGAATTACCATGGGGAGTCAGTGTATTGCTCACCAGGGCCTGAGGAATGAACGTGGGAGGTGAGAGAATAAGAGTCAGAGAGCAATTTGAAGATAGCACGCTGCTGACTTTGAAGGTGGAGGAAAAATCATGAGCCAAGAAATTTAGGTGGGCTCTAGAAGCTGAAAAAGGACAAGAGGACAGACTCTCCCCTCCAGCCTCCAGAAAAAAGGTTTAAAGCCCTTCTCACACCTGGATTTTCGTTCGGTGAAAAACATTTCACTCTTTAAATTCCCAGAATTGTATGATAATGAACTTGTGTTGTTTTAAATTTGTAGTACAAATTTGATCTCTCTTTTAGGCCATATTAAATTTGTTCTTGTCTTTATTATTTTCGGCTTTCTTTTGGATTGGAGTTTTTTTGTGTTTTATTTTGTTATTGTTGTTGAGGAAGATGTTTTTTCCTTAATGTACAATCCAGGACAAGTCAACATCTCATGACAGTATTGAATTAATAGCTTCCTAACAGTTCTATCCTGTCTTACAGGGTTGCTATGGGTCAGCATCAACTCGCTATCAGTGACATCGACTTTTGGGTGTGATGGCAGGGGGGCTGTGGGGAAATGAAAAGCTAATAATAGTGAGTCTAAGAACGAAGACAATGTCCTAAGGGTGATTGCACCACTCGTTTTTAATATGTTTAAACTACTGAATTGTATGTTATGTGAATTACATGTCAATAAAACTGCTTTTTTTTAATCATTTTATTAGGGGCTCATACAACGCATCACAATCCATATATACATCAATTGTGTAAAGCACATTTGTACATTCATTGCCCTCATCATTCTCAAAACATTTCCTCTCCACTTAAGCCCC
>NW_022111373.1:85491258-85515464 GCF_000313985.2 Echinops telfairi
ATAAATATATTTGCATATGTACATGTCTTTATCTAGACCTCTATAAATGCCCTTTGCCTCCCAGCTCTTTCCTCTATTTCCCTTGACTTTCCTCCTGTTCCACTATCATGCTTAGTCCCCACCAGGGTTTCAGCAAAACTGCTTTTTTTTTTAAAGAAATAGGTTAGTGCCTTATACTTCTACTTCACGGTACTGTTTATTGCATTAAGAGAGTAATAAACTTGTACTTCACCAATTTTGTAAAAAGTCCTGCTTTGACTAACACAATATCTCTAATTGATTCCAATTATGTTGTAGAACTGTTTATAAAGTGTTGCCTTGGTTGACTTGACCCTTAATCCAGTTCTAGTAACTCTGTTATTTCCTGTGTGTGTGTGTGTATGTGTGTGTGTGTGTGTGCGTGTATTTGTGTTTCCTGTTGGAGATATTCTGACATTTCCACCCTGGGTCCATGTTGCACACACTGGTATAGCTGTGTCAATTGTGTGCATCTGTTCTGATGAGTTGGAACTTCATTCTGACTGGTTAGTGCCTCGTGCTGCCAGTTGTTACAGAGTTTTCACATAATCCTTTATGTCCCATTTTGCTAAGTGTCTGGCTGTGTGATCGCCCTGGGGAACCGATTTTTCATGAGCTCCGACCTGAAAATTAAGAAGGGGCAGATGACCAATGAAAATTCACTGTAGATCTGAACATATCTGCGAGAATGTATTAGATATGCTAAATCATATACACAATGATCCCCTCAAGAGGTGTTTAAAAACCATTACAGCTGCTTCTCCTTCTGAAAAAATAGCAATTTCTATATCCTTATAAAAGTTGTCAAAGTCAGTCCTCTGCAGGCTAGAAGACTGCTCTGTCGACTTTGGTTAATATTTCCTTTTTTGTTCCCTCAGAAGATAAGGAAACAGGAAAGCCTGACATATAGGAGATTGTGGCCCTGTCTATCTCCTTGCTCCGGCATGTTGTTCTCCTAACAACCCTTCTGTTGAAGATTGCCAAAGGCCTTCTGAACAATTTGTACAGGGGGTGCATTAACAATTGGACTCCGATGTCAGAAACCCTTACCTGTGCCAAGCTCGATAAACCTGATTGGCACCATTAACAAGGATAAGCACCAGCCACAGCCCACACACCATCCCTCCGCAACCCTGTATTTACTTAGTGCTGCTGTGAGTCTGGGCCCCGTGTGTCATTACAGTCAGAATCCGTGCAAACAGCAAATCATTTCACTGGAAGCACGAGCTTGAATCATGTCACACATCACAACACTGAGTTCTCCAATACGGTTTCTGTTTCATTCGGAGTCCCTTTCAGGGCATGATGGCAATAGACCAACTCAAGAAGGGAATTAGACTGACAACAAAGGAATAAACTATTTGTTATGGATTGAATTGTGTCTCCCCAAAAGATAACATTAAATTCCTAACCCTGGGTACCTGTGAATGTGACTTTGTCCGGAAATAGGGTCTTTGAAGATGCTTCTCAGTTACCACGAGGTTACACTGGAGTAGGGTAGGTCCTTATCCAATATGTATGATGTCCTTATGAAAGAGAAGAGACACAGAGACGCAGAGGGAAGACAGAGATTAGAATTATGCTCTTGACAAGGGCAGGGAAAGTCACCTGACCAGTCTGACGAATGAGTCACCACATATCGAATGAGTCACCACATATCGGAAATGGGGAAGCTGTGAGCCTGCCCACCAAGGACCTTGCCAAGTGAAGACATAGTTGATTCCCAGTCAACCAAGGACAACCACCATTATTTTTTCAACCCCAGTTCAGTCCTGAACTCAAAGGCCCCTGGCAGACATATAAGGGCTGTGTCTCACTACTTTGGCTCTTTCAGGAGTGTGGGCTCGCTGGGGCTCTGTCCCCATTGTATACTGACTTTACTGTTCAATAAACCTGCCATGCTGCCTCCTCCTACCTGCGTGGTCTCCACACCACCACTCCTTACCAGAAGGGGAGGCACCAGGACCCACCAGGCAAAGGGGTCACCGAACCCTAACACGATGGCTACAGGTGAGAATGTTCCTCAGAGTGAGAATGACAAGATGTCACCTTATGCACGGTGGACAAGTTATCACTAAAAACGCACTGCCATCGCGTCAATGACTTTAGCTGCCAGTGGTTTAGAACTGTCAACTCTGTGGATCACAGCCAAACGTTTAACCAGTACAGCACCAGCGTGGCCAGTGGGCCAGTGAGAAAAAGAAGACACTGTAGCTATAGCAATAGACTCAAACATAGCAACAATTGTGATCCTGAAGGTCAAGGAACCCCTGGGACTCTCAGAAGTTTCATGTGACAAGAAAGGATCTTACAGCTTTCGGAGAGAGCATGGCCCCACAGAGACCTATGCTTGGACTGGTAGCCTCCAGAATTGTGAAAGAGCACATTGCTATCGTTTTTAAGTCACCCAGTTTGTAGCATTTTGTTACAGCAGCCCGGAAAATTCTTTGCTTCCATTTTTACCATCAATGGGAGCCATTTCCTTTACTCCCATCCTAGAACTTACACCCCACCATAGAATGTACACACAACTGCCACGTGGGAGAGGCAGGCCCTTCACTTAGAAGCAAAGGCTCATTTTATACCTGAAAGGGGAGTCATGGACTCTCCTTGCTGCAGAAATGTTATGAATAAGGTGACCAGATGTCCCGCTTTTGGTGGAACAGTCCTGATTTTTGGTGTTTTTAATAAGTCCTGATTTTTTTAAAGAATGCACGACACGCTAGGGAACAGTCTATTTGGTCCATATAGACCAAATTTTTAATCAAGAACACACACCCCACCACCCCACCACCCCACCCCCGGTCAATGGTGTCCCGCTTTAAATCTGGTCACCTTAGTTATGAATCGAATTGTGTCCCCCCCAAAGCTCTGTGAAAGTCCTAACTCCTATACCTGCCAACTTGACCTTGTCTGGAAATGGGAGCTTTCTTTTGTTATGTTAATGAGGCCGCATCAGCGTAGGGAGGGTCCCAGTCCCTCTTAGTAATGTCTGAGGGGGAACTCAGCACAGAACGGGGAATTGGGGAGATCAATACCAACAGAGGGCAGGGATCACTGCAGACATCAGAAACAAGGACAGAGGCCCACTGAAGGAAGGAAGCCACACAGTCCAGGCCCAGATTTGGCCTTCGAACCTCCAGAGCTGTGAGGAAATGAATTTCTCTTCTTCAAAGCCCCTCACTTGGTGTAATTTTTATTATAACAGTACTAGGAAACTGAGGAAGTAAGATTTATAATCTAAGATAATGCGTAAATTACACTACATTTTGTTAAAGTAATTGTACTTTAGTTTAATTTTCCCCAAAAATGGTACCTGCTTCCTAACTTTAAAAAATTACAAGATGTCAAAGAGTGAAAGAAAAAAAATTTTTTTTCCCCCAACTTGCAGGCTTTGCCTTTCCTTTCCGGGGAGAGGTGAGTACAAATAAAACACTGAGGCAAATACTGTGTGAAAGCAAGAGGGACATCTGCTTACCACAAGGGAAGAAAAACATTTATAAGCAGGCATAAAAATAATCGGATGAAATGATGTGTGCAGTCGATTTGGATCCGAATTTAAAGTGGACTGAAAGCACAGGGATGAGAAATTACAGACAGGTTATGTACCATTCTCCAGAAAGCACTCACCCAATAAATATTTCACTACAAAACTAGATATGGCACGATGCTGGTTTCTCTGCTAATCACTAGATGCCTCTGACAATTTTTTAAAAAGATAATTAGGATGATGGGCCCTGTCATTTTCACAATGTAGATTTGCAACAGTAATGCATGTGGAAAATTCCATTTCCCCCCCTAACCCTTCTGCCTACAAGCTGAGTAGCTGGGGTTAGGTGAATGGTGATGACTGATCGGGCTCTGAAGGGGAAGGCACCTGAGCTCGGCTAACGGAGTCAGGGGGAGGAGTCTTACAGAAATTCAACCTGGTCATCTGTTGCTCTCACCACCACAATTTTCACTGAACATAAGTTTTGATTAGGAAGGAAGCTCTGCTACAAGCTATACCCAATCTGTACAGAGTGGTATATTCATTTGAAGCAAAGTGTCAAACAAATGTAAGCACCCATTTTAAAATAAATAAATAAATACTGTAGATACTTAGAATAAGTGGGGAAATGGGAAAAGCCCGTCTTGGCAGGGAAGGAATTTCCTGGCTTTATCACTGATAAAGTGATTGCACGTGATGACGATCATTTAAATTAGAAAACAATGCTGACTTTTAGTAGGCTCTCGGATTGATCGTAAACTAGGGCAGACGGTTTCCCACGGGCTGGTCTTTCATGCCCTAGTACAAATCATTTTTAGAATGAGGCCAGTATCAATAAACGAATGCATAAACATCTAGGAACAAATTTGTGTTAGTTCATAATAATACAACTGTATCAACTCTCAGTCAAGGCTGAACAGCTACACTTTGCAAGACCTTGGCAGTGCCCCTGATGCTTTTCCAATTCAGCTTTGAACTGCGTTTGCTGTTATTGTTGCTAAACACAGTGTGGTCGGTCCCGACTCTTGGCGACCCTGTTTGACAGAATGAAACCCTGCCTGTCCTGTGTCATCCTCGTAGTAGTTCTGATGTTGGCTCCCACTGCGGCAGCCACCGAGTCAGTGCAGCTCCTTTTTCGCTACCCCTCTACTTTACCAAGCATGACGTCTTTCTCCGGGGACTGCTTTCTCCTGACATCTCCAACAAATGTGAGACAAAGTCTCGCCATCCTTGCCAATAAGGAGCGTTCTGGCTGTACTTCTTCCAAGACAGATAAGCGGTTCCTATAGGCCATTCATGGTACTTTCAATGTTCTTGGCCAGCACCATAATCCAAATGCATCTATTCTTCTTCAGTCTTCCTTATTCCATGCCCACATTTCACATGCATATTAGGTGAATGAAAATTCCATGGCTTGGGCCAGGCACATCGTAGCCCTTTCTTTTTTCAACACTTTAAAGAGGTCTTGTGCTGCACATTTACTCAATGCAATATTGTGGTCATTACATAGTCTGGTGTCAACTTAAGACTATTAAGAGTGAAGGGGTAGCGTTTAGCCTGTCAGTCAGGTCACAGTTTGATGACCTCATTTGGAAGAGCTACAGAGATAAATGGCTCACTGGAGGTCAGATTCTCTCTCTCTCTCTCTCTCTCTGTCTCTCTCTCTCTCTCTATGTCATATTCCTGTTGACAAGCCACATGAAGCTACAGTGATGTAGCCAGAGCCCTGGAGCTGGAGGAGCCACATGGAGACCCAAGTCAGTGCTGAGATGCTTCCACCACCACTGAATCCACAAGACTTTCCACCCACTGGCCTGTGATCTTCCTGCATTCGGCATCATTGCATGTATTGTGTGAGTCTGAAGAGCAATTTACAGGCTGGTATCAGATATATGGGCTCATATCAGGCTTATGGACTTGATCTGGACTGGGCTGGAATGTTTTCTCAATATACAATTACTCTTTTATATAAAGCTCTTTCTTATACCCATATGAGTGTCTACGAATTTGTTTCTCCAGTCAAACCAGAATAACACAAATATGTTGTTTGATCTCTTGACTGCTGCTTCCATGAGCATTCATTGTGGGTCCAAGAAAGACAAAATCCTTGACAACTTCAATCTTTTCTTCATTAACCACAATGTTACCTATTGGTCCAGCTGTGAAGATTTGAGCTCTCTTTACGTTGAGTTGTAATCCATATCTAAGACTGCAGTCCTTGACCTTCATCACCAGGTGCTTCAAGTCCTCTTCACTTTCAGCAAACAAGGTTGTGCCATTTGCATATCAAAGTTTAAGAATAAGTCTTCTTCCAATCCTGATATCGAATTCTTCATCATATAATCCAACTTCTCTGATTACACAGATTGAACAAATATGGTGAGAACATACAACCCTGTTGCTCAGCTTTCTGACTTTGAAGCATGCCATATGCCCTTGGTCTGTTCACACAGTGGACTCTTTATCCATGCATATTCCATACGAGCACAATGAAATGCTTGGAGATTCCCATTCTCAAAGCTACCCATAGTTTTTTGTGATTCATACAATCAAACGTCTTGGCATAGTCAATAAACATAGTCAGTAAACATTTTTCTAGTATTCTCAGGTTTCAGCCAAGATCCACCTGACATCAGCAATGATATCCCTGTGTTCCATGTCTTCTGAATTTGGCCTGAAACTCTGTAAGCTTCCTGTCAGTGTACTGTTTCAACAGATGTAGGGTGATCATCAGTAAAATGTTACTTGCATGTAATCTTAATGATACTGTTCTATAATCGGAGAATTCTGCTGGGTCCCCTTTCTTTGGAATGGGTACAAATACAGATTTCTTGCAGTCAGTTAACCAAATAGCTGTCTTCTGAATTTCCTGGCATAGACAAGTGACCACTTCCAATACTTCATCTGTGACAGGGAACCATGCTGAGACCTGTGAGAGATGCTTCCGCCACCACTGGATCCACAAGACTTTGTACCCAATGATCTGTGCTCTTCCTGCATTTTGCATCATTGTATGTGCTGTGTCTTTTGATGCCTGTTTCCCAATCCCATCGACACTTCATGATCACACAGACTGGTGTGCTTCTTCCATGTGGGCTTGTTGCTTCTCTGATAGATGGCCACTTGTTTGACTTTGAGCCTTTAAGACCCTAGATGCTATGTCATGAACTTTTGAAAGTCCCTTCAAATCCCAAAGAATCCACAAGAAACCTACTACAGTTAAAAAATAAATTTACCAATATGGGGAGTTTCAAGATCAATACACAAAAATATCTTGATGCTTATGTATACCAGCAGTGAATATGCTGAAAAGGAAATTGAGAGGGGGAAAAAAATCAAAATATGGTAGCATTTAAATGAATAAAATGATTCAGAATAAAAAAAAAACTTCATCTGCTTGTTGAAACATTTCAGTTGGTATTCCATCAATTCCTGGAACCTTGTTTTTGGGCAGTGCTTTCAGATAAGCTTGAACTTTATCCTTAAGCACCGTTAAGTTTTGCTTGATTGGTTCGTTTTGGCAGTGACTCTGTGTATTCTTTCCACATTCTCCTGATGCTTCCTGCCTCATTCAATATTTTCCCCATAGACCCTTTCAATATTGAAACTTGAGGCTTGAATTTTTTTCTTGAGTTATTTAAGTTTAAGATATGTTGAGTGTGTTCTTCCTTTTCGGTTTTCTAACTCCAGGTCTTCGCACCTTTCATTATAATATTTTACTTTGTCTCTTCAAGCTGCCGGTTGAAATACTCCATTCAGCTCTTTGACTTCATCATTTCTCCCATGTGTTTTAGCTACTTAGCTCTATGAGTAAGTCTCAGAGTCTCTTCTGATAACCACACTGATATTTTCTTTATTTCTTGACTTTTTAACGGCCTTTTCCTTTTTTGTGTATGATGCTCTTGATGTCCTCCCACGGCTCATCAGATCTTCTGTCATTAGTGTTCAATGACTTCAATCTGTTCTTGAGATGTTCTCAACATTCAGGTGGGGTCTACTCAAGGTCATATATGGCTCTTATGAAATTGCTTTACTTTTCTTCAGCTTCAGCCCGAACTTACATATGAGCAATTGATCTGTTCTGCAGTCAGCCCCAGACCTGGTTTTAGATGCTGACATTGAGCTTCTCCATTATCTCTCCACAGATGTAGTCAATTAGATTTCTGTGTATTCCAACTGGAGAAGTTCATGTGTGTGAACTGTGTGTTCATAAAAAAAGGTATTAGCTATGAACAAGTTGATGGGCTTGCAATATTCTATCAAGTGATCTCTGGCTTCATTTTTGTCTCTAAGCCATATTTTCCATCCATTGTTCTTCCCACTTTGTTTCCAACTTTTTCATTCCAATTGCCAATAATTATTGGCAATTACTGACCAGTAGTTCAAAGCCACCACCTGCTCTTTGGGAGAAAAATGAGGCTTTCTATTCCCATTTATGGGTAGAAAGTCCTGGTGATCTTCTTCTAAAATATCAGCCACAGAAAACCTTCTGGTTCTACTCTGGCAATCATGAGCTCTCCATGGATCAAAATCAACTTCCTGGCAACTGGTTGTCTTTTTATTTTCTTGTACATGTTGAAGGCCCTGGCCCTCCCCTTTCCCATCTAACCCCCCAATCCAGTCAGTGCCAACTCCTGCATACTAGGAGTTTCCCTCTTTGATTGCAAAGAAGATAATATGAAATTTCTTACACTCTTAAATTCAGTCTTTCTCAAAATTGCTAGCTCAAAGATTCAGTGCCCAACAGGTAATGTGAATGAATGAAAGCAGTAGAGGGTGGAGACCAGGCAACCAGAGATCTGGAGAGGACATGTATGCTGCCTTCGAAACTGGTCTTGCACCCTTATCCACTGTTAATAGGGTTCAAAAATAGTGCAATCACAACAGAGACCAGTTCAGTGGTTCCTCAAAAGGTCGAACATAGACCTACCAAATGACCCTGGGTGATAAATGAAGAGAACATTGAAGTCATCAAGAATTTTGTCTTGCTTGGATCCACAATCAATGCTCAAGTAAGTAGCAATCACGAGATCAAAGGAGGTGTTGCATTAGATAAATCTGCTGCACAAGACCTTGTTCCAGTACTGAAAAGCAAGGATGTTACTTTGAAGGGTAAGATGCACCTTACCCAAGCCATGATATTTCCAATTGCCTAATATGCATGTGAAAGTTGGACATTGAATAAGGAAGATCAAAGAATTGATGCAGTTGAATTGTGGTGCTAGAGAAGAATGTTGAAAGTACCATGGATGGCTAAAAGGACAAACAGATCTGTATTGGAAGAAGTAAGAGCAGAATGCTCCTTTGAGGCAAGTGGGAAGACTTCGTCTTACATACTTTGGGGATGTTGTCAGGAAAGACCAGTCCCTGGAAAAGGACATCATATTTGGTAAAGTAGAGGGACACTGAAAAAGAGGAAGACCTTTGACAAGATGTACTGACACAGTAGCTTCATCAACGGGCCCAGACATAAGAACCATTGCGAGGATGGTGCAGGACCAGGCAGTGTTTTGTTCTGTTGTGCATAAGGTTGCTATGGGTCAGAACCAACCTGGTGGCACCTTAACAACAAGAACAACAAATGACCAGGCGATCCTAATCCTGAGTGCATCTCCAGAAGGAGTGAAGGCCGGAACACAGAACACAAGAGCACTTGAAGCATTTGCTGATGGAAATTTAAAAATGTCAGCACTTTCATACTCTGCTTTTGTGTTTTATAGCCAAACGTGCTTTTGGTTTTTATAGACAAATTGCTTTGCTTTAGTGTTATTGAAATAGTTAAAATAGTTATTGAAATGGTTGCTTTTTACCTGAAGCCCAAGTTACTTTACTTAATGCCATTTGTACAGAATTTTTATAACTTGCTACATTGCTCAGAGGTAAACAGGTTGTATGCGTTGTCACCTGGAAGGTCTAGATAACGCTGAGAATCTTCTTTTTTTTGCCTGTTAGTGACCAAAGGCTAGATCTTGCTATCTTATTAGTGTTTGTGTTTGTTTGCTTGTCCAGGGTCAATAATTGTTTCCCGTGGTTATCCTGAAACCTTAGATAATGAAAAGCATCAATATGTGACTCCCAGGAATTCCAAAATAAAAAAGTATATTACAGTACTTACATAATCTGTTGTCGATTTGAGACTATTACAAGTGAAAGAATAGAGTTTAGCCTGTCAATCAGGTCACAGCTTTATGACCTCATTTGGAGGTGCTAAGGAAATAAATAGCTCGCTGGAGGCAGGACACAAGCACTCTCCCTGTGAGACATTACTGACGACAATGGAGCCTGATGGAGCTATGCTGAGGCAGCCAGAGCCTTGGAGCTAGAGGAGCCACGTGGAGACCCACACCAGCACTAAAATGTCTCCACTGCCACTGAATCCACAAGACTTTCCACCCACTGGTATGTGACATTTCTGCACTCAGCGTCATTGCATGTGTTGCGTGAGTCTGAAGAGGACTTTATAGATTGGTACTGGACATATGGGTGAATATTGGATTTATGGACTTGATCTGGACTGGGCTGGGATGTTTTCTTAATGCACAATTGCTCTTTGATATAAAGTTCTCTCTTACATACATATGAATATCTCTGGATTTGTTTCTCTAGTCAACCCAGACTAACACATATATCATATATACTCACATATAAGCCAACCCAAATATCAGCCAAGGCACCTAATTTTACCCCAAAAACTGCATTAAAAATGTGCTGAAAAACTTGACTTATACACGAGTATATACAAAATATTCTCTATATATTCTGATTTCAAACAGGATGCCATCGAGACAGCCTATATTTCTGTAGGCCTCCTCACTGGTGCCACCTTCTAATTTAAAAATTTTTTCTTTTTCCCTCTAACTTGGAGTTAGCAAATTAGTTCTGCTGCCCAGAGTTTGAACTGTTATTGGCTGTAACCATGCACAAATAAGTGTCTAATTCTTAGGAGGTCTCAGTCATCCACATGGTCTTCTGATGCCTGTGTGTTTTCAATTATATTTGGTCATGTATTTATGCCATGTATCAAGGACCCTAGCCCTTTTTCAATTTTCTACAAAAGGATATCCAGTTTTGACAACTTTGCCAGTTTAACCATTTGTTAAAGATACCCTGTCTTGCCCATTTAAAGTGTTTCAGTCCTCGTTCAAAATTCAACTGTCCATAGGCAATCTATTTCTGTTCATAAGGAAATGTATCCCATTTGTGTTCATTATTAAGCAGAGCCCTCTGGCAGGGTGTTAAATGCTTGGCTGGCTGCAAATCAAAAGTTCAGCAATTGAATTTTATGAGTCTGTTGATGTGACAGTCTTCTTCCATAAATATTTCAGCGTTGGAAACCCAGAAGTTTCACCTTGTTCTATATTGTGTTAGTCCCCGTAGACTAGATAAACAAATTCATACACACGCATATGTGTATAAGAAAGAGGTCTATATAAAGAGTAATTGAATCCAGTCCAGTCCAGATCAAGTCCACAAGTCCAATATTTGCCCATATGTCTGATACTAATCTATAAAGTCCTCTTCAGACTCACGAAACATACAATGACGTCGAATGCAGGAAGATCACAGGCCAGTGGGCCAGAAGTCTTGTGGATCCAGTGGTGGTGTAAGCATCTCAGTGCTGGCAGGGGTCTCCACGTGGCTTCTCCAGCTACGAGGCTCTGGCTGCCATCAGCCTGTCTCCATGAGTCTTGTCAGCTGCAATGTCTCCCAGGGAGTCATCATGTGTCCTACCTCAAGTGAGCTATTTATCTCCTTAGTGCCTGCAAATGAAGTCATCAAGCTGCCACCTGATTGACAGGCTAACCTCCACCCCTTCACTCTTAATCCTAACAAACTATGTAACTACCACAGTCATCGTAATTGGATAGCAAGAGGTTTCCGTGTTGGTTTGAGCATGTTATTGGGCTTTGGGGAGACGTTTGCAGGGGACTTTCGTCTCCCACACAAGAGTTCACACACAAATTGCTCCGTGGCATTAGCTGCCATCCTTGCTCTGTCGGCACTCTTCTCATTTCCACCAACAGTCTCCTGTTGCCATGGGCCCAGTTCCCTGGTCCTCACTGCCTTGTCATATTTTATTCTGAGTGGCTGTTTCCCTTTTGGTATTTTATAGTTGATTGTTCTAAAGAGAACACTACTCTCAATGATTATTGTTTGTGTCATAAACCAGTCTATTATTTGCCTAAAAGGTTGTATATCTGATAGAAGATTGTCTTAGCCAATCATTTCATGGGTTCCTTCTGTCTCTGTCTCTGTCTCTAATAAGTCTCATCTTTTTTTTTTAATTGGTCCAGCTATGATATTTTTATTTTCTTTTTAATCATTTTATTGGGGGCTCGTACAACTCTTATCACAATCCATACATACATCCAATCCACTGTGTGTCAAGCACATTTGTACATTTATTGCCCTCAGCATTCTCAAAACATTTGCTTTCTACTTGAGCCCTTGTTATCAGCTCATTTTCCCCCCTCCCTCTCATCTTTTTTATTAATTTATATTTTGTTCTATATTTGTTAACCAGTTTATTAGGGCCTTCTATCATGGTCCTGGTCAGAATGGTCAGTAGGTATATCCAAATAACCCTCCACTTCTTCTGGTCTCAGATTAGAGAGCTGTCAATTAAGCAGGTTATTAGTCCTTTGTACTAATTGCTCTCTTGGGGCATCAGTTTGGTTCATTCTCCTTTGCTCCAGATCAGAAAAGGCCAATGGTTGCATCTCAGATGGCTGCTTACACGTTTTAAGACCCTAGACACAACGTACCAGAGTAGGATGCTGAATATTATCCTTGAGATCAACTTTATGTTAATTGACCTAGATGACCCCCAGGACTATGGGCCTTCGTCATTGAGCCTAGTGTTTGGCGCTGCAGTGTTCGGTTATGTCTGAGAAGTGTCCATCACCATACCTCCCATGCGTTCTGTTACATATACAAATATGTATGCATATGAAGGTGCCTTTCCATCTCATTTCAGTGTCAATGATGCAAAAAATGTCATTTTTGAATATCAGCCAGACCTACATATGTATGCAAGTGTATTCCCATAAGATCGTCCACATTCATTTAATATCCATATCTACCTTTGTTTTAGGTTATGGTTTGTTGTTGCTTGGGTTTTCCTTGTTAGTTTGATTTTAGTATATTTATTATTGCACCTGATCTAATTATTCTTATCTTTTCATCACAGTATTCTATATTCTCTTAATGCTGATTTTGTTTTATGGCTTTTGGTTCCTAGCCTTTTGGTTTGTTTCTTGACTTTTGTAGCCCCTAGGGTTTTAGAAATTAGGTTTATTTTAAATTTCACCAAATAATTTTGTAAGGAATTCTTTAACCTGTTCTCTAGCAGAACCAGAATAATATTATTTGTTTTGGGGTGTTTGGGGGTTTTGTTTTGTTTTCGGTTATCCTTATTTGAGAAAAGAATTGTAATACATATCCCCTTCTTCATCCACTCCATTTTTTGTGTGAATATGACCAAGAGTTCACAGTCTGGGTTTTTATTAATTCCATATAGCATGTATTTCCTTTAAATACTGCAGGATAATGTCAATCTATATAAGATAGGCAGAGCAGAATAAACAATCCAGAGGAGAAAACAATGGGACCAACAGGGAACACAGGAGAGGGGAGGCCAGGGGAAAGGAATGGGCATTAACAAACCCAGGGACAAGGGAAAAACAAATGATCTAAAATCAATGGCGAGGAGGGTGTAGTATGCCTGGTAGGGCTGGATCAAGGGCAATGTAACTGAGAGGAATTACTGAAATCTGAGTGAAGGCCAAACATGATAGTGGGACAAAAGGAAAGTAAAAGGAAATAGAGGAAAGAACTAGGAAGCAAAGAACATTTATAGGGTCTAAATATAGGCATGTACATATGTAAATATATTTATAAGTAACCACAGGGAAATAGATCTATGTACATATATTTATATGTTAAGTATCAAGGTAGCAAACAGACATTGGGCCTCTACTCAAGTACTCCCTCAATGCAAGAACACTGTTCAAATAACCTGGAATTCTGTGATGCTCACCTTCCCGATACAATTACTGACAACAAAATGGGTACATAATCAAATGTGGTGAAGAAAGCTGATGGTGCCCGGCTATCAAAAGATATAGAGTCTGGGGTCTTAAAGGCTTGAAGATAAACAAGCAGCCATCTAGCTGAGAAGCAACAAAGCCCACATGGAAGAAGCACACCAGCCTGTGTGATTACGAGGTGTCGATGGGATCGGGTATCAGACATCAAAGACCCAGAACAAAAAAATCATAGAAATGTGAATGAGGGGGAGTGCAGAGTGGAGACTCAAAGTCCATCTGTAGACAATTGGACATGAGCCAGTTAGGGTGTTGTATAATACTAATGAAACATACAACTTTCCTCTAGTTCTTTAATGCTTCCTCTCTACCCCCACAACCCCCATCATGACCCCAATTCTACCTTACAAATCCGGCTAGATCAGAGCATGTACACCAGTACAGATAAGCGCTGGAAACATTGGGAATCCAGGATAGATAAACCCCTCAGGACCAATAATGAGAGTAGCAATACCAGGAGGGGAAGAGGAAGGTGGGAGGAGAAAGGGGGAACCAATCTCACTGTGTCTCCAGTATTGTCCCCCATAGGGCTATGGGTCAGTGAGGGGTGTCATGTCTCATAGTGGGGCCATCCCTATGGTCCTCTCTGTGTTTTGGTTGCTGCTCAGAACATTTTTTATAATCTTCGTTTGGGGCTAGATATAGGGAAAGGGTAAGGGAAGAACATGGGAGAAAGAATGTATTTTTCCATCCTCAAAGATGGGATCCCAAAGAGTGTAGCTGACCATTTTCTATTTATATAGACCCTACATGCTTTTAGCCAGATGAAAAAAAGTAGGCTAATATGTAATATCTCCTGACATTTTTTTCTAGCAGTTTGATTTTGAAACAAGTATACATCTTGAGTAGCTAGTTTTTGTATGATGGTATGAATGTTCGTATCATAATGATGTTAACTTATTATAAGCTTCACCTGAACTAATTTCAATACCCGTAAAAGCTGATAAGGCTATCCCTTTTCAAAATCAAATTCTCAGGCTGCTCAGACACACACACACACACACACCATTATTATCAAGTGGTTTAATATTCTTTCCATCTAATTTCAATGTCAATGATGAAAAACATTCTGTATATCAATCAAAGAAGCTTCTCTACAATAAAAAAAAGAAGAAGAAGAAGCATTCTGGAGTGAACCAAAGAAGTTTCTGCCACTGGAGCTCAGATTTGTATCTTTCATAGTGGACGCTCGTATCTTGGGAATTTCACAGGGTGGTGCATGACTTTTGAACTCCCATCCCTAAATCCATGGGCTGAGGAATAAGTTAAGCCAGCCTGCTATGTGTCAACCTGCTTCCTCTCCACAGAGGAGCCAGCAGATGGTCCTTCTCAAAGGCAAGCTGATGGCCTTGATGTATTATAATCTTCCTCTCCACTGCCCCATTGAGAGCAATTGCTGCCACCACATGTTTGCTCTGGAACATGATTCCCCATGGCTGCTACCATTGCTGCCTGTGATTGTTGTTGTGAGGTTCCGTCGAGTTCAGATTCTTAGCAACCCTTAGTAAACACTACTAGAGACCAGACAGTTAAAAACAATGCCTCTGCTTACTGCTCAAACTTCAATCTTGCCACAAAACACTGCCTGCCCCTGAAAGCCCAGGAAGGACAAATCCCGGCAGCAACATCGTCTGACTTTCCGACTGCCAAGGGAAAGGGTGGATCTGAGACAACCACCAGACGTCTGCTAACCTAAGTACGATCCTGAATTAAGGTCACAAAGATTCAAATAACACTGGAATCCAAGTTGTCTCAGAGGTAAAAGAAAAATCCAGAAGAAAGAAAAACCCAAAAGAAGGAAAAATCCAGACTTGAAAAGGTCTCATGAGTCCCCATCCAGAGCAGACCACAATGTCCTCCCGGGACCCCTGTGAGGTTTCCCTAGCTCTTCACTCAGGGCCCGGTAGCAGTGGCCTCGCTTCAGGCAGTGCTTCCATGGAGCAGCCAGCCCTTCTCTGGCACGTGCAGCTCTCCTGCCTTGTCTCAGTCTCAAGCAGCCATGCAGGTGTGGAGCCGAGCTCTAGGGTGGCTCACCCTTTATCACAGACTTTATTCCCTTCCTTCCTTTCTTTGAAAGAGGTGTCAAGCTCGCTGGCCCACTGAACCAGCTGAATTGCTGCACACTTTTAAAGACTGCTAATAAAACAGAAAGGAGTGCTGTTGCTATAAGTGGGTCACCCAATGGGTTGCTGAACCAATCCGCCAGCAGCTCCAATCCGCCAGCAGCTCCACAGAAGAAAGAGGAGCCTCCTGCTCCTATAAAGACTTACAGTCTCAGATGGGAGCATGGGCCATGGACAGTTCTACTCTACCCAAGAGGGTCACTATGAATTGGAATTGACTCCATGGCAGTGAGCTTTAGCTTTTATGGTGTTCTTAATAAAACCAAATTTAAAAAAGTACAAACAAAAACCAAGCTCACTGCCCTGAAGTTGATTCTGACTCATAAGAACCCTATAGACCTGCTGCAGTAGGTTTCTGAGACTGTAACTCTTCACGGAAGTAGAAAGCCTCATCTTTCTCCCACCGATCAGTTGGCGGTTTCTAACTGCTAACCTTAGGTTAGCAGCCACATGTGTAACCACTATACCATGAGGGCTCCTCTCCGAAAAAATACAGCCTCCATTATGCTATACATTATGATAACTAAACTGCCCAGGTATGATTCTCCTCCATCCTATTAGTGGAGACCAAAAAAAAGCAACATTAAGCCATCATCTTTATGACTATCAGAAAGAAAGCCCCTCCCTGAATATTAAAGACAACATGGCAGCTCACTGAGAAATTAAAAGTCCATTCATGGTTGTTAAAAATCAATGAGCCAGTCACGATCAGAACATTTGAGAAGGAGTTGATATTTTATCTGAGAGGAAGATAATTTGCATTAATGTAGACGATGAAGCTAAGAAGATCTACTACCCAATGAAGCAGCTAAAATAAAACACAGAAACTGGAATAAAGACCCTTCGTGAGTAATACAGGCCACAGAGCAAGGCCACAGCTGGGGCAGTGTGCCCATGCAGTCAGGGGGCTGGCAGAGGGGTTGGTGGGTAGGGATTCTTTGGAAGACATGCTGGTCTTTATGTCGACCAGTGCAAGGGATGCCAGCCCCTAACACATCATCACGGGTCCGGTAGGCACAATTGTACAGCAATAATAAGTAAAGATTGTAATAAAGTCATAGAGAGCATGAGAGATAGAAGAGAGATTGAAATAATGGAGTCAGACACAATTCTTGGTAGCAATTCTCACCTCAGCCTCACTTGTTGGTCCACGTGAGGTATTTATTGCTAACCAAGTCTTTTATATTCTCTGGGGACATGCAAGCCCCCTAATTACAGGTGAAGACCTACATCACAGGAAAGGGTTGTGCTATAGGTAATACAGTAATGTGGGGGGGGGGGGCGTCTAGGGGTATCCACGCAATAGGAAGAGGAGGGATTGGGGGTATACATGTGGCAAGATGGGCGGATCCTAGATTCAGGACAGCAGCCTAACTTGGATGTCACTGAGCCGGTTTGACCTGTTCCCTGGCTCAACTGATAGAGGCCATTATCAGGAGGGTATGAACTCCACCTACAGGATCCAAATAGATGACTGCAGGCCTTTAGGGAGAAGTAGCCCGTTGTCCTTAACAGAGAAGGGCCTGCCTTAGTCTGGTGACTGACTGCCTCCAGGGAGGCATCTGTAAGCATCTGACATCTCCTCAAATGCTAGCAAAAACCCCCTAATGTTTGGCATGTCTTTGGGGGAGACAAAGCTGGGGAAAGTCTCTTTATAATCTCACACACCTGTAGGTTGGTGGCCTCCGAGAGCTTGCTCGGTAGCATGGTGGTTCTTGGCAGTGGCACCCTGAGGCTTCACAAGCTCAAGTCGAGGGTGCTAATGGATCATTATCCCTTGTATTCTGGCACATTTTCTCGAATGGGAGAGAGAGGCAGAAGAGCTATTTCTGGTAATTTTCAGAAATCCTGGATACTCCTCTCTATCAACACAAGTTAAGAAGTAGAAAAGGAATTGCTAATTTAGAAATTATTCTCACTACTTTTCCCTCTCCTTGCTGCCCCCACTCTCAACATGCATTCTCTCGCTCTCTCTCTCGCTCTCTCTCTCGCTCTTTCTCTCTCTCCTAATTTATATCCATGTATATATGATAACAAACTCTCACATAGTCCTGAGTAGGTGAAATCTTACAGGAAAAGATGTAGTGTTGTTAGAATTTAGAATGCATTTTGGTTTTGGATGGTTGAGAAAATGCTTTCATTCATCAGATGTTATTAGTAATTTAGTTCCTATTTCAAAACTCTCCCTAGAATATAGATTTTAAAAGACATGACAACTATACATAAACTACTCCATTCAAGTGGGAAATTAAGCCTGCAAGGAAAAACAAAACCAGAAAACTTTTCTTAGAAGTTGGAAGACCTACTGTATATACTTGTGTATAAGCCGACCCGAATGTCAGCTGAGGTACCTAATTTTACCACAAAAACAACATTTAAAATGTGCTTAAAAACTTGGCTTATACACAAGGTATATATGGTCATTTATAGTCCTAGTTCAACCCTAAATAGATATGTGACCTTGAATGAGTTTTTATTTGACTTCTTGGGGCATTGGTTTTCTCCTCAGCAAAATTAGAGAAGTGGTCACAGACCCTTCCTTGACCTTTGGGGTCAGGGAGTCCTGGGAGCATTGACGAAGCCATTGGTCCCCACTCCCCACGGCAGTACACACAAGCGTGGAAGTCTGCACACAATGTCAAGGCTCTTGGGTTTCCCGAAAGGCACACTCTGTGTGTCTGTGTCTGTGTGAGTTGTCTATGTGTGTCTGTGTGTCTATGTGTCTGTTTGAGTGTCTATGTGTCTGTGTGAGTGTCTATGTGTGTGTGTGTGTCTATGTGTCTGAGTCTGTGTCTGTGTGTGTGTGTACCACGGCTCAGAACTTGCTGAACACTGCTCTTCTCTACAACCTACTCCAGCTCTAAAAATAATGACCTTATAAACCTGCAAGCAGGAGATAAAGATGAAGATTTAATTTCAGGGGAAAAGGAAGATTGGGGAGGAAGAAGGAAAAGGGGGAGGAAGTGGAGGAGGAGGAGGGAAGTTAAAAAATAGAAGCAAGGAAAAGGGGAAAAACTATTTCTAATAATGTGAAAAACACTTAAAAATCTAGTCTTCAGAGGGACACTTAAGTGGATAAAGTGCCATATAATTGAATTCCATGTTATCAAGGAAAATGTGATATCACATGTTAATGCATTTTAAAGTTATAGCCACTTGGGAACAATAAACTAATTCCTATTGAATGAAGAAAGGAAAATGGAAACAAAAATCACTTACCATAACTAAGCAATGATTAAATTCTTAGAATTCTGTGGTATTTCAACTAAACGTTCTTTCTTTCACTTTTTTAATCATCTGCCTTCAACTTGACTCAAACTTGGGGGTAATAAACTTAGTTCAAAGATTTTTAGCCATATAAAAACTCATCTCTTTCTTCATTTATCTTTTCAATGTAATTTTAGCCATTTAGTACAGGTGTCCAGTCTAGAAAGGAGGCCTGATAGCAGTCTGGCTAAGCACTCAGCTGCCAACCGAAAGGTCAGTGGATGGACCCCCACGGCCGCTCGATGGGAGAGAGACCTGGCAGTCACCCCTGGAAGCCCAGCAGGGCAGTTCGACTCTGCTCTCCGTGGTGCTGAATTGTCTTGTTGGCAATGGGTTTGTTGGCTTATTTGATTGGGTTCGTTTCTTTCTTTCTTTTTCCATCTTTATGTGTTGTTTATTTTATTTATTTATTTTCAAAACCATTTTATTCGGAGTTAATACAGATATCATATCATTCCATCGGATTGTACAATTGCTCCCACAATCAGTTGCAGAACATACTTTTCCCTCCTGAAGTTCTTGATATCAGCTGCTTTTTACTGCCCCCCACCACCACTGTACGCCCCAGAAACCCTTATCTACTTGCTGTCCCTATAAGGCTCATCAATCCTAGGTTTAATACACTGAAAAACAAAGAATATATATAACAAAAAAATCAGGAGAGTGACACCCCCCCCACCCACCCAATGACATAACATGTATGAGATAAACCCCAATAGGAACCAACAAACAAAAGAAAAGAAAAACAGAAATTGTTGAAAACCAGATCAGGCCTAACATGCATCACACGGGGGCTCAACTGACAAGATTTTAACGGGTCAAGTCAGGTTTATCATTTTGACCTCTATAGTCATCTCTCCAATGTCCTCTACTTGATAACTGCTTTCCTCCCTTCCCTCTCTTAAGGATAGAGGAAGATCACCAGAGGCTTATTTCCTATGTAGTTCCCACAAATGCATCTTTGGCTCCCACTGTCATTCATAGCCTTCTGCAAACCAGGTTCTCACAATTTAGGCTCTGATACTATACCCTCCTTCAACTTCAGATGATAGGATTCACAATCCTTCGGTCATGATGTTGGTGTGCTTCTTCCATGTGCACTTAGTTGGCATCTCACTTAAATGGCTGCTTGTTTGGAAACTAGCCTTTAGACTTGCTTGGTTTCTTTTATCTTATCTTTTCTATTTTAATTCGACCTAAAAGACTTAATTAGTTCTAGATGAATATCTTGGGCAACCTCCAAAGCAGAATGAAGCTTCTCTCTTAACAAAGGTTTTCTGAACACGGAGCCAGGGGAGCTGTGATCTCCCTGGAAGGCCTACTGGGTGCTTGTCCTAGAGAACCCAAGCAAGGTTCTCTTGTGACACTGTATCTCTTGCCTGTGACACTAACTGAGCCACTTGCCCTCTCTGGGGTCTGTTGGGTGTTCTGTGTAATAAAGATGTTAAGCTGTACAATGAAGTATCTGGGATCCAGTTCTGCTAGTTTTTTCACATCTAATCTTTCTTTATCCTAATCCCCAACATGCTCTCATTAATTAGAAGAGAAGGCCAGAACTAGTTTTTTCCCCACACACAAGTATTTGCGCATTGGGGGCTTGAAATGTAGGGAAGTTTCCAATGGAAGCAGAAAAGGGACTAGAATTTGACTTTATGACAATTCTTCCAACATACTTTTGAATGGCAGTTGGTTTTCCCAGGAACTAGAGAAAAAGTGACATGTGGGAGAAGGTAGAATTGTTGTTAGTTTCCATCGAGTTTGTTCCAAATCAAGGTGTCCCCGTGTACAAAACACCGAAACACTGCCTGGTCCTGCACCATCTTCACCGTCATTGGTATGCTTGCGTCTACAGTTGTGGCCTAGGGGACTCATTTTCCAGCACTCTATTAGACAACATGTTGTTGTGATACATAGGGTTTCATTGTTTTCTTTTCGGAAATAGATCACCAGGTCTTTCTTCCTAGTGTTTCTTAGTCTGGAAGCTCTGTTGAAAGTTCTCACCCTACTGGTATTTGAAATACTGGGGCATAGCTTCAAACATCACAGCAACAGCCAAGTCGCCACAGTCCAACAAACTAACAGACAGGTGGCACGTGTTAGAATACTGGAGTATTATCAACTACAAACTGCCGTCAATTCAAGTCCTACTCATAGGGACCCTGAGTGGTCTGAAACTGTAAATCTTTACCAAAGCAGCTGCACTCATCTCCCTCCTGCTGAGCTGCTGGTGGTTTTGAACTCTCAACCTTTTGGTTAGCAGCCTGATACCTAACCCACAGTGCCTTAGTATTATCAACTATTGATTAAAACTTGCCCTTATCACCATGCTAGAAGAAAATGTTTCTGGAAATTGGAAAAAATGCACATTTAACAAGATTTATAGCAACTACTGAAGAATTAAAGAGGCCAAGCTAGTAAAGTAAAAGTGTGCCTCAAACTAAGTCTGATGCAGTAAGGAGCAGTGGGGAGTGTGGAATGTGGGAATCCAGGAAGAGAGTGTATGGAACAAATTCTCTATGTGCATAATTAAGAGTCTGGAAGGCAGACTCTGGTGGAGGAAGGCCTTCACATTCATGAGTAGGAGATGAAATCAAATCGCATTCTCCTAACTAAAATTTATTCCCCATAATATCCTCCCATAATAATGCCAACGTAAAAATGTTCCTATTAAGCACATGGCTGCTCTCTAGCACATCCAGAGGTTACCTGTCATCAAGAGCAATCAGACCCTAGTGTCCGCCTCACCATAAGCACAGCCAACTCCCTTCTGATAAGGATCAAACCTAAGGTCAAGCCAGCTCAAGAACAACCAAAGTTAAGCATCATCTTAACTCTAGAACCTGCCCATCTTGTTATGTATGAGCCTTCCTGTTACGTCTATGCCTCTAGAACATCCCCTTCCTGTTACATAGCAATGGGGCTTGCTAGCCAAGACTATATAAGCCTATCAAAGAATACATTAGCTCGCGCTCTCTCTTGATCCTGCCGTTGTAAGAAGTGAGCCCTTGCATGCCTTGTCTGATGTTTAATTTACCCTTCAATTACACAACCGCCCTTAGGACCCATTGGGTTGTGAAGGCTGGTCCCCCAGAGTGGAGAGCTGAGAGCTTGCCTGGATAAAAGTATTTACATGTTTTTAAAACATTTTGTTAGCCAAAATAAAAATATCTGAAAGTGAAAAAACTAATACATGGGCCAGGTCCAGTTTCCAACCTCTGATTTAGAAGCTGAAAGAAGCTATTCTTAAACGGCCCAGCTACTTAATAGAGAAGTAGAATTCAAACTAAGATCTTTCCGTTCATAGACCAATATTAACCTCACTATACTACAGCTTTCTTTCATCAGAAGTCAAACCAAATTCCCTTGATAAATAGGTCTTGGCATCATGCTCATCCATCACCCTCACTTCTGTCCTACAGGCCACGCTCCACACTGTCATCAGACTCTTCCTCTACAACACTTATATAGTGCCCCTTCCCTACTCAAGAAGTAACAGAGACCCCACCTGCCTCACCATGCTGTCGAAGACCTCTCTTCCCAGGACCCAACTAAAAAAAACCAACTCATTGCCACCAAGTCAAATCTGACTCATAGCAGCCCTATAGAACGGAAAAGAAGTACCTTTATGTCTTTTCAAGGTTTTATGGGAGTAAAAAGCCTCATCTTTCTCCCACAGTGCAGCTGGTGGTTTTGAACTGCTGATCTTGAAGTTAGCAGCACAACTCATAACCCACTACACCACCAAGGCTCCCACCTACCTCAAGTCAAACTACCCCAGACCAGGGTTGATAAACTCCTGATCCTCACTTAACCTCCCTCAAACATACTTTACTCTATAGTCACTATATTCTTCCCTTCCAAAGAGTTCATCCTACCTCATTTTTCAAATCTTTTGAAAATAAACAATGAACGTTTTATGTCTCAGTATTTTTAAGATAAGGAACAGGCAAAGGGGCCTCCACCAACCCCTTCTGCCTTCTCACCTTGACCTGGGATGCAGCGAACCTCGAGAAGAGTCTTTCTTTCAGGAGCCAGTGGCTCTTACATTCCCCAAAAGAGCTTCCACAAAGGAATCCAAGTGAGAAGTACGCATTCTGTGTGGAGTGACTTTGTTTTAAAACACACAAGAGCTGTCCATGCTGTAGTCTAAGGAACTTAAGTTCCAAGGAGTCGATTTGCAGAAGGCTACGGTTTGTAGTAGAAGTGCCAACTGCATTTTTGAGTCTTGTTATAAATTCAGGCTCCAGTGAGTTCATCCTGACTATGAACACCACCTCCTCACCTCCCCATGCCAATCTAAAAAGGTCTGCTCTCCGGCAGAGTATATTTGAAAGGTGGATTATTACAACTCTGATAGCCAAGCTTGCTATGGTGGAGTTAAATGTGAAAGGTCTTCATATGATTCTTCTACACAAGTCGCTGGCACTCTGGTGGCATAGTGGGTTAGGAGGTAAGTTGCCAACCTTCAGGTCAGTCATTCAAAACCATCAGCAACTCCACAGAAGAAAGATGAGGCTTTCAACTCCCATAAAGAGTACAGTCTTTGAAACCCACAAGAGCAGTTCTACCCTGTTTCTAGAGTCACTGTGAGCCAGAAACGACTCCATGGCACTGATTTTAGTGAGATCCAAGTCTCTGTGATGCCTACCAAGTGACTGGGTGCAGCAATGTAAATAGGGTGTAACACTAATAAAAGAAATTGGTCCGTTTTCATTATCACTCCTGGCTATAAGGATGGCCCATCTTTGAAGCAGCAGGAAAGGAGAAATCCCAAAGACCTTGTAAGAGGATATTCAGGATCTTTGTCTCAAGTGACAGAGGGCATCAAGACCAGATACATCACAGACTGAGCTGCAGAGACTCGGAGGAGCAGCTCCGAAACTATGAGGTACCTTCTCCTTAGCCGGCCTGAGACTACGGAACTGTGGGACAGAATGACAGGTAGACTGGCTTCCTGGCCCCTGAAGGCTACTGAGACTAAGAACCAGAGAGACACCTGGCTGCTGGCTGAGGAGACCAATGACTATATCCTTACTGTTGGCTGACCTTTAATTTTGATAACCTATTAACTTCCCTAATAACTTCCCTTAATTATGAGTGTTGTTTTTATGCTGATTGTACTTACCTCAGGGGACTCATGTTATACCTGTCCTTTTGCTTTTGGCCTACCTCGCTTAGCATGATTCCTTCCAGTTCTTCCCA
>NW_022111373.1:85517392-85520447 GCF_000313985.2 Echinops telfairi
AAAAAAGGAAAATGAGCTGATTCCGGGAACCCAAGAGACAAGCGAATTTTGGGAATAATGAGGGCAACAAATGTATAGATGTGTTTTATACAATTGATCTATGTATTGTGATGAATTGTATGAGCCCCAATAAATTGATTTTTTAAAAAATTATGAGTGTTGTCTGAGTTCTCTGTGGCTACTCCAATAAATGTTCAAACCCAGCCTAGTGGAGAGTGGCATAGGAGGAACAGTTGGTAAAGAAGGGTAGACCATGGAGGCTTGTCTGACCCCTGCCTTGTGACAATAGGGAAACCAGAGGAGGTCAAATACAGCCCTCCGTTGACAATGATTGCACTCACCCTAAGGGACTTGGTTGGGTATCCCTTAATGGAAATTGGGATACCAGGGCCATATGGTTTAGAATCATACTCCAAAGAAAATGGTCAGAGGGCCCCAGGAAGAAGCCTGTAAGCTTTTCTAATGGGCAATAATGCACCTATTCCAATCACGGCCCCTTTCCAGCTTACGTAGTCCTGCCTGGGAAAGTAATGACTCGATATGCCACCAGTCGTGATTTTAGGATAAATCCCCTTTGTGTTCTGTAATTAGCAGCGTGTCCATGAAGCCTTTGGACACCATAATGGCCTCCTACCGATGGTCTCCTTCATCTAGAAGATGTGCCTTTGTCTTGTCTTGATTCCTGTTCAAGACTCAATACAGGCAAGGGCTCAAGCAGAAAGAAAATGTTTTGGAAATGATGATGGCAACACATGTATAAATGTGTTTAACACAATGGATGGATGGATTGTTTTGTTTTAAATCATTTTACTGGGGGCTCATACAACTCTTATCACAAGCCATCCATCCATCCATTGTGTCAAGCACATTTGTTGCCATCATCATTCTCAAAACATTTTCATTCTACTTGAGCCCTTGGTATCAGCTCCTCATGTTTCCCCTCCCTCTCCGCCCCCCTCCCTCACGAACTGATGTATGGATTGTTGCAAGAGCTGTAACATGTAAATATGTAATGGTTTAAATATTTTTCCAAAAGACTTAATACAGGGGTATATATAGGATATATCTGTGCTGGGGTCTTTTTCCTCTGGAACAATGCTGATGTCTACAAGGCTTTCACTGAAAAGCTGATATAAACCCATTTCTTTAACACATGGGTCAGTGGTCAGTGATGTGAACCATAGATTGCTTCCAGAAAGAGAAAACACAAGCAGCTTGGCTGATGGAGGGAGCAGCCTCCATCGTCAAAATCCGACCCCTTCCTGTGGGTACAGAGAGCGGGGTTAGGAAGAAACCCCAGGATTCTGAAACAGAAGTGGCATCTGGTATCATGTTTATAAAACCACTGAACGAGGCTTGACGTGCTTCACGCTTGTAACAGCCAGAACATTGCATAGCTGTTAACGCTCAGGGTTTATGCGCCTTGTTATCGCTTATATTTTACGGTATTTAATTCCTCCAATTTTCAGGTTGGCTCAGGTGCAATCATGAAATTCTGGGTCAGGGGTAATTTTTACACATGATTAGCAAGCTGAAAGAACAGTGCCTTTTCCCAAAAAGAATTGTTCACCTGAAGTAATTAGCCAGTGGTTTCTGGTGTTTAAATATTCTCATTACAACCTATCTCTTCCTGCCAAAACGGGCCTTGATGTGGAACGTGGACCTTCACGCTGGCACGATTCCCTGTGCGGGTTTGAAACAAGCGGAGGGGCTGCAGCCTTTCACACACCATGAATGAGGCTCAGGAGTCGGACCAACACTTTCATCAGCCAGCCCGGCTGGAAACCTTTCTGTGGGAGCACAAACCTGCCAGACATTCCTATCAAAAATCCACAGGCTTTATTTAACTCTCCCTGGAAGGAGGTATAAAGGTTACAAAATAATGAGGAAGCGCTCTGTTGAGCAGGAACCCAAGAGCCACAACCTCTTTGTTAAAACTGACAAAAGAGTTGGGAGATAAACTCCATGGGGAACAAAATGGGGCCTATTTAACTGAGGGAAGGGGACGGAATCACAGCATTCATGCATATGAAAGGCATTATAACAGGCAATGCTGAGCTGCTGGTTCTTGTTTCCACTGAGAGCCATAAGAAATGGGCTCTTCGAAGGAAGGTCGAACATGATAGTGAGACAAGAGGAAAATAAAAGGAAATAGAAGAAAGAACTAGGAGACAAAAGACATTTATAGAGGAATAAACATAGGCATGTACATGTGTAACTATATTAATATATACACATAGGGATATAGGTCTATGTACATATATTTATAGTTCAAGCATTAAGGTAGCAGAGGGACAAGTCCTCCCTCAACACAAGAACACTTTGTTCTAATAACCTGGCATTCCGTAATGCTCACCTTCCCAACACAATTGCTGAAGACACAATGGGTACATAAGGTAATGTGGTTTAGAACGCCAATGGCTATTACAAGATATAGCATTGGGGGTCTTAAAAGCTTGAAAATAAGCAAGCGGCCATCTAGCAGGGAAACAACAAAGCCCACATGGAAGAAGCACAACAGCCTATGGGATCACAAGGTGTCTATGGGATCAGGTATCAGAAGACCCAAAACAAACAACCATTTCAATGCAAACAAAGGGGGTTGGAATGGAAACCCAAAGCCCATCTGTAGACAGTTGATATCCCCTCATAGAAGGGTCACGAGAGTGGCAGGATACAAGATCAACAAACAGAAGTCCATCAGACTGCTATATGCATCTGATAAGACCACAGAAGAGGAGATCAAAAAGGTGGTACCCTTCACAATAGCCAAATACAAATTGAAATATCTAGGGATATACCTGACTAAAAGAACAAAAGATCTATATGTGGAAAACTACAGGACACTACTACAAGAAACGAAGGGAGACCTCAACAAATGGAAGAATATCCCGTGGATTGGAAGACTCAATATAGTCAAGATGGCAGTTCTGCCAAAGGCACTATATAAGTTTAATGCAATCCCGATACAATTACCCTCATCTTTCTTCAAAGAAATGGAAAAACTGATTACCAACTTCATATGGAGAGGAAAGAAGCCCAGAATTAGCAGAAA
>NW_022111373.1:85523566-85532422 GCF_000313985.2 Echinops telfairi
TACAAGGAAGGATGATATATCCAGGGTGCAGTATAGCACCGACAAAACACACAACATTCCTCTAGTTTTTTAATGTTTCCTCCTCCCCACCCCCAATCACCATCCACTATCATGACCCCAGTTCTATATTACAAATCTGGCTAGACCAGAGCATGTACACTGGTACAGATAAGAGCTGTCGACACACAGAATCCAAGATGGATAAACCCCTCAGAACCAATAATGAGAGTAGT
Source organism: Echinops telfairi (assembly GCF_000313985.2). Lineage (NCBI taxonomy): Eukaryota > Metazoa > Chordata > Mammalia > Afrosoricida > Tenrecidae > Echinops > Echinops telfairi. Next base: position 85,523,800 of record NW_022111373.1, read on the forward strand.
GATACTATGAGGGTAGGGGAAGGTTTGGGGAGAAGGGAAGAAAGGGGGAACCAATCACAATGACCTACATATAACACAACCACCCCCGGGAGGAGAGGTGATGAACAGAAACATGGGTGAAGGTAGACAGCGGATGGTGTAAAACATGAAAATAAAAATAATTTATAAATGATCAAGGGTTCACAAGGGTGGGAGGGTGGGGGAAGGAGGGGGAAAAAGAGGAGCTGAGGGCTCAAGCAGAAAGAAAAGGTTTGGGAAATGATGATGGCAACAGATGTACAAATGCGCTTGATACAATTGATGTATGGATTGTTCTAAGAGCTGTAAGAGCCCCTAAAGAAATTTTTTAAGTTAAATACAAAATCAAAAGAATTGGGATCTAAAGGCAACAGCAAGGCTTTGCGGGTATGGGAGTCTGTTGTGAAGAATGAGCACCGGTACCGACGACAGCAGATTTCGAGTTTCCCTTCCTCGCGCAGTCCAACCTTGGGTCCTCTGTGCTTTGGAAACGGGCAGGAAGCACAGTGACGGCTCAGCTGCTCCGCAAGGGGGTGCCAGCACCCCCCATCCAGCAGCTCCACGGGAGAGAAGGCCCACGCTCTGCTCCCACGGTGACGGCTCAGCTGCTCCGCAAGGGGGTGCCAGCACCCCCATCCAGCAGCTCCACGGCCCGCGCTCTGCTCCCACAAAGGAAAGCCCATGGGGCAGCTCTACCTGTCACGGGGGATGTCTGTGACCCGGAATGGACTCTTCAGCCCCTACCTTTTCCCTCAGGAATGTCATGAGAACAAAATCATGATAAACACAAAATTGCAATTTAAAAATGAAGAGTGCTAGCTGTGTTTAAGGAATTATCTCACCTTTAGCGAAACACAGGTGGCAGGTTGGCCAGTGTTTTTAACAGTATACTGCACGAACCTACATGGGCATCTCACTGTGTAGAACATATTCAATGCTGTTCATGCATGAATTCACCAAAAGCAAAGCAGAAGATTGTGTACGTGTGTGTACGCAAAAGGGTCCTGACAGTGTGACTTGCCAAATTCACTTTTTAAAAGGCTGATTATGACCAAAATTCATATTAAGAACACAGAAAATACTCACGTGCATGAGAGAATGACTTGGGTCATGGGGTCTTCTTTCCAAATACTAAGACCGGGATTCTGTGATCAGGTTGTCATAGTCCTCAGCAAAGCTACCAAAATATAACGTCTGAATAGAGCAGCTGATATTATCCTCTAGCTGGAAGACCCAGAAGGTTCCATGGGAAAACTACTACTACAAATTGCAAAGTAGCATGTTATAAAGGGAATGTATAAAAATCAGTAGGCTTCACATATATAAACAAAAGCCAGTTATATGAACGTGAACATCCCATTGACAGGGTCAAAATATGAAACAAAATGCCTAAGTGAAACAAGAAATGTCTGGGCCTTCTGAGGGAAAACTACAGAGCACTCCTTAAAGTCTAAAAATAGAAGTGAAGAAATAAAAAGATACATGTTTTCAAATATTAGTTCTCAGGAAGACAATATACAAATGTACCAAAATCCTGAGGGAAAACCATGTCGCAGTGAATTACAGGAGACTTCCAGCCATCGTCTTTGTAGCTCCCACCAATGACTTTTGTCGAATAGGCCTGTGTAAGAGGAGGTGGAGGAGGTGCTGACAGATTATGATTCTGTTGTAAACGATTGTTAACAAGATCAACTGTGATGGTAAACACTTGGAACGCTAGGATGGCGATTGGTCAATTTCATCTTTTGCTTGGTATAAAATGAGCCATCTTAGAAGTAGGAAGTGGGATTCACACCACCATCAAGGAAGGGGAGCCAAGAGTGGAGTGCGTCCTTTGGACCCTGAGATTCCTGCGCATTGAACCTCCTCAATCCTAGGACACAGAGCTGGGACATCAGGGAGAAGCACAGAAGCAGCAGCAGCTGAACCAGGAGCCAGAGCACAAGAAAAAAGTGGTGGGTGGGGTCCTGGCCCACACAGTGAATGAAACTGGGTGTCTCTGGGCAAGAGGCTCACTTGTGCGGTGGGGTACTTCCAGGCATTTAATAGACTATAACTTCTTTCGTGGAATAGATGCTGATGACCAAATACCTGTAAAAATAATCATAAATTCCTTTATGTAATGAAATTGATGGTAAGCTGGTATTGTCTTTCTGACACTATTGTGTGAGTATTGTGGGTTGGGGCAGGGACAAGGATGTCCTTCTCAATGAGAAAAAGAATTTTCAGCTAGCAGGAAAGAATATACAAAACCATGAGGAAAGGGTGTGCTTGGCTTTTCTCAGGCTAAAAAAACGGAAAAGTCAAGCCTTGAGTTGCAATATTGAAGATTTCCGTGAGCAAACAGCCTCATCTTTCTCTCATGCAGCATTTGTTGGGTTTAAAATACTGACCCTGCAGGTACCATTCCAATGCCGATCCCACAGTCTCATGTAAGCACTGATCTGTTGCAAAAGACCCTAGAATTCTTTCAGGGAAAAGCTATCACTTTGAGGGCCAAGGCGCATCTGACCCAAGTGCTGGTATTTTCAATCAACTCACACGAAGGAGGCTACTAGACAATGAATAAGGAATAATTGATATCTTGGAATTATAGGGTTGGTGAAGAGTACTGACTACATCATGAACCCCATAAAGACTGGGGAAATGTCTTGGAAGAAGTACCACCAGAATGTTCCTTAGACGCAAGGACATCGAGCTCTCACCTCATGGACCTGGCATGCTCTGAGGAGTGGCCGACCTCTGGAAAGTGCACCATGCTTGGCAGAAGGTCAGTGAAAAGGCTGGACTGGGCTGGCACAGTGGCTGCCGCAAGCGGCTCAGACAGAGGAATGACTGTGAGGGCGGTGCGGGGCCTGGCAGGATCACATCCGGCTGTGCATAGGGTCCCTGTGAGTTAGAAATGACTCCCTGGCACATAGCAAGCATATTTCTGATGAGCTTAACAAATTACTCTTCATTTTGCTGAAGTGTGATAATGGTGTTGTGGTTTTATTTAATAGTCCTGTCTTTTATAGAGAGGCATTCAGAAATAATTACAATTGAAAAACTAGGTCTTGAGTTTGCTTCAAAGTTATTCACAGTGGGTAAGGGGCAGGAAGAGATAAATGCAATAAATTAAGCCTTGAAGCTAAGTGAAACTAAGATTCATTATACAGATTCAGTTTCTTGTGAATCTCAAGTTAAAATAAAAATAGTTTTAACAAATAATCGCCTTGAGTTGATAATAGCTGAAGCTAAGTGAAGGTTGTATCAAACTACTCTCTTCACTCTTGAATATTTTAAATTTAAGTTTTCAAAATAAAATTTTGTTAACAAATAACACCACAAATGTACTCCTAAAAAGTTATTTAATGCATTGCATGTTTATTGAGTATTATATTCATCTCAATTGCTTTCGTTACTGTCTTCTAAGTATCCATGATCTCACATCCCAGGCACACAGTCCTCTGGTATCATCAAGCTTAACCCTCAATCTCCGGCCCATTAGTATACTGCTGTTCCCCAAGCTACATGCACCAGCCCCTCACAGTTCATGGACACGACTCCACACAATTGCAAGGCTTCCTCTCTACCTCCCGAGAGCTCACTCTCTTGTTGAGGAAACAATATGTACATTGTGAAATCTATTGAGAATCATGAAAAGCCATAAGCGCTAACCTATGAGTTGGTTATAATAAAAATAAAACTAAAAATATGATACAGGAAATATGTGTATCTAGACTCACGACATAAAAAACATGGGTTCTAATTCCTCCTGAATGGGGCTGAATTAAAATACTGAGCTGTCTTAAGAATAAAATGGAAATAGTAAGCTGATAGGAAGCCAATTAATTATTATAAAAGTTAAAATTGGAGGTAGTAGTTCACACTTGAGGGTAAACAGATGGACAAAACTCTCCATCAAAAAAACACCTTGGCATCAAATAAAATATTCTTATTAAGTGAGACTTCTTTAAAGAGATTGCCTGTCAGTATTTTTTCATAGACAGCAAAGGCATGGATAGGAAGACATCTGCAGAGAATTGTTACTTTGCAAAAATACATTGGAATCTAAAGTTTTCCTTCGAGAGGTAGAATCACTGCCAACCGCTCATTAAGTTGCTTCCTTTGGGCATCGTTCTCTGGTCTTGCTGATAAAAAACATTCCCAAACTGGTGTGGAAAACACCACCAGGCTGCAGCTCTCATCAAAGTGAGTGGTCTCAGCCCATGTCCAACTAAGAATAGCAACAGAAAGACAGAAGCCAGAAGCCGCTCGACAGGAAAACAAAGCAAACAGCCGAAAACGTCAACGAGCTGCTTTCAATCCCAGGAAACCTGGGAGAGGTTTGCATTATATTGATTTTCTTTTTTCTCTTCTCTGAATCAATAGAGTCGAAATCGTGCATTTATGAAAGATAGCAACTTCCTGGTCAGATGATTTGGCTCAAATGCCCCCTCTCCAACAACAAGCATCAGGGCAAACAGACCTCCCATCCCGTCCCATTCCAAAAGCTGCCAGGGTTAGCACAACGGGGAGAGGGAACATCCAGCAGATACCAGTGGCGAGAGCAACGCTGCAGCTTCCAGACCCCAGCACATGTGTCTGCAAAAGACCTGCTTCTAGTTGTTAAGAAAACTAGCTCCACGTGGTTGGTCTTTCCTACTTTGAAAAGGTTTCTCAAGAGATCCTCAGCAATCACGCATCTTTCTAATTCATCCTTGTTAAGACCATTTCTCCAGAAATAGGGTTGAGTTTTTGCCAGAGCCACCAGGAAACTCAAAAACCAAACTTACTGCTAGGCGTCGATGCTGACTCACAGCGACCCTATAGGACAGTGTGCAACTGCTGCTGTGGGTGTCAGAGACTGCAACCCTTTACCAAAGTAGGAAGCCTGGTCTTTTTCACCCCGCAGAAGCACCAGAAGACACGTAAGTTTCAGGTCAGCCTGGGTCTAAAACAGAGCACTTTCTCTCATTTAAAATGAGTATTTCCTTTTGTTGTTAGTGCAGTCCAATGCGTTTCCCCTTAAAACGATTACTTATTATTCTTTTTTATATCTATTTACCTCTGCAAAATCCTAGAATCATAGCATATGATTAAGAACACAGCCAAGTTAGGTTGGAATCCCTTATTTCTGAGTGTACTTGCCACAGCGGATTTGGCATTACGTGGTGACTACATGAAATAAAAATTGTCTACTTACCTAGCTGCATGAGCATTGGCCATTTAAATTTTGTGCCTTGGTTTTCCCATCTGTTCAGTGGAAAAATACTAGTATTTACCTTGTGGTACTGAGACATAATATACTGAACATTCTAAAGTTTTTTTTATTACTGTTATCACTAGACTGTTAGCAGCTTCGAGAGCAAGAGTCAATCCGATTCTCTGTGCCGCACTGATAGCAACGTAGTCAATGGGTTTATTCCAGCGCGCAGTGACCTTATACAGGGTTTCTGAGGTTGTTGATCTCTATGGAAGCAGATTGTGTCATCGTTCCCCTTGGAGGGGCTGGTGGGTTTGACCTGCCACCAAACTTATAGTTAGCAGTCCAACAGTCCTCAGTGGGCTCTCAATAAATATTGGGGAGGTGATTGAATGAAAGACTAAACAGGCAACTATTTAAATGCGCAAGCAGGTGCATGACTGAAAGGAGGCAGCCCAAAGTCCCAGCGAGGCTCGATTAGAAACATGTTACTTCTTTCTGGGTTGTGGTGTTTCTGTCTGTGGTTTGATATATCTTTTTTTTTTAATCATTTTATTAGGGGCTCATACAACTCTCATCACAATCCATACGTGCATCAATTGTGTAAAGCACATTTGTACATTCATTGCCCTCATCATTCTCAAAACATTAACTCTCCACTTAAACCCCTGGCATTAGGTCCTCATTTTTCCCCTCCCTCCCCGCTCCCCTCTCCCTCATGAGCCCTTGATAGTTTATAAATTGTTATTTAGTCATATCTTTTATCAAGGAGACCATGGAGAAGATTTTTATAAGGTCTTTCTCTCCATGGGCTTATAACTCTAATGAAATGATTGGATGGGGCTAGACAAATATAGTGTCTGTGGCCCACCAAGGGGATTAAATGCCCTGATAAGAATAAGATGCATAGAATCCTTGTGTGGGTGAGACATCAAAAACAAAGGTGTATGGAATATTAATCAGGGGATGGGTCAGTTTTTCCATCCCACTAGACTTAAGATAAGCCATTTCCAGGGGAAGACAGAGGGAGGAGTGCACGAGTTAACGTCAAGAGACACGACATCCCCTCACTGACCCAGAGCACTGCAGGGGACAATTGAGACCCAGTGCAGGATTTGTGCCCGACCTGACCCCACCACACCAGGATGAAACACTAAGGGTGTGCAGCAGAGCAGCAAGGGGAGTGAAGGAATGAAGTCACCGAGAAATTCCAAAAATAGACTTTGGGGGCAAGGCTTGGGACCTCACCAGACTCAATCAGAAAACATTCATAAAGGTCAACAGATAGACTTGGAACTATTTATAGGCTTTTTTCTTCTTCATGTCTATCTATATAAGATAGGCAGGATAAACAATCCCAAGCAGAAAACAATGGGACTGACAGTTCTGGGGAGACATGGGAGAGGGGGGCGTGGGAAAGGAAAGGGGGAGTCAAAAAACCCAGGGTCACAAAAACAACAAGAGATCTAAAATTGATGGTGAGGAGGGCGTAGAATGCCTGGTCAAGGTCAATGTAGCCGAGATAAAGTATTGAGAGTCAAATGAAGGTCAAATGTGAGAGTGGGACAAGAGGAAAGTAAAAGGAAATAGAGGAAAGAGCTAGAAGGCAAAGGATATTTACAGAGGCATAAATATAGGCACATACATATGTAAATATATTTATATATAATGATAGGGACATAAACCTATGTACATATATTTATATGTTAAGTATTAAAGTAGCAGACAGACATGGGGCCTTTACTCAAGTTCTCCCTAAATGCAAGAACACTTTGTTGTAATAACCTGGCATTCTGTATTGCTCACCTTCCCAACATGATCACTGAAGTCAAAATGGGTGCATAAGCAAATGAGGTGAAGAAAGCTGATGGTGCCCAGCTATTAGAAGATATAGCATCTGGGGTCTTAAAGGCTTGAAGTTAAACAAGCAGCCATCTGGTAGGGAATCAACAAAGCCCACATGGAAGAAGCACACCAGCCTGTGTGATCACAAGGTGTAAACGGGATCAGGTGTCAGGCATCAGAAGACCCAAAACAAATAATCATATCGATGCAAACAAGGGGGTTCAGAGTGGAAACCCAAAGCCCATCTGTAGATAATTGGGCATCCCCTCACAGAAAGGTCAGAAGGTAAGGACAAGCCAGCCATGGTGCAGTATAGGACCGACGAAACACACAACATTCTTCTAGTTCTTTAATACTTTCCTCCCCACCCACTATCATGACCCCAGTTCTACCTTACAAATCTGGCTAAACCAGAGCATATACTCTGATACAGATAAGAACTCTAGACACACGGAATCCAGGACAGATAAACGCCTCTGGACCAATAATGAGAGTAGCGATACCATGAAGGTAGGGGGGAGGTGGGGGGAGAAATGGGGAACCAATCTCAATAATTGACTTATAACCTCCCCACCCACCCACCTAGGATGACGAATAACAGAAACATAGGTGAAAGGAGACAGCGCATGGTGTAAGATACAAAAACAATAACATTTATAATTTATCAAGGGTTCATGAGGGCGGGAGGGTGTGGGAGGGACGGAGGGGAAAAAAGGATGATGGCAACGTATGTACAAATGTGCTTGATACAATTAATGTATGGATTGTTATAAGAGCTGCTACAGCTCAGGAAGAGGGACATGTCTGACCAGAGCACATGGGAGCAAATGAGGTGGGAGGAAGAGAGAGTGGAGCACATCCTGGCCCACCAAGCCTTGAGGATGATATCCCTGCTCAAAGCAGCCAATGCACAGACAGGACCATAGGGCCAGCCCTACTACAAGACACAACATCCCTTATTTACCCGCAGCACTTTGGGGCACAATGCTGGAGACACAGTGTGGGAATTGCACCCGATCTGACCCCAACACACTGAGGCAAAACACTAAGAACAGCAAGGGGAGCAGAGCAAGGAAGTCCTGAGGGAATACCAAAAATAAACTTTGGGGCCAGGGCATGGCACCCCATCAGACTGCCAGAAAACACTCCTAAAGGTCAAAAAACAGACCTTGAACTATTTACAGGCTTTTCTCTTTTTTTGCCATTGGTTTTTGTTGTTGTTTCTTTTCTTTTGTTGCTTTGTTTTGCTCTGTCTTGTTTTTGTGCATATTACTTTCTCTGCAGGTCTATCTAGATAAGATAGGCGGGACAAACTGGAGGAGAAAACAACGGGACCTACGGGTCCAGGGGGACATGGGAGGTGGGGGGGGGTGAGGGAAAGGAAGTGGTGTTAACAAACCCAAGACAAGGGAACAGCAAGTGATCCAAAATCGGTGGCAAGGAGGGTGTAGGAGTCCTGGTAGGGCTTCATAAAGGGCAACGTAACTGAGAGGAATTACTGAAACCCAAATGAAGGCTGAGTATGATAGTGGACAAGAGGAAAGTAAAAGGAAACAGAGGAAATAACTAGGA
>NW_022111373.1:85532855-85535018 GCF_000313985.2 Echinops telfairi
CATATCATTGAGAATGAAGGGGAGTGCGGAGTGGGGACCCAAAGCCCATCTTTAGGCAACTGGACATCCCCTTACAGAAGAGTCTCAGGGAGAAGAGCCAGTCAGGGTGCAGTGTAGCAATGATGAAACATACAACTTTCCTCTAGTTCTTTAATGCTTCCTTTCCCACCCTACCCCCACTATCATGATCCCAAGTCTACCTTACAAATCCAGCTAGACCAGAGGATGTACACTGGTATAGATAGGAACTGGAAACACAGCGAATCCAGGACAGATGAATCCCTCGAGCCAGTGGTGAGAATGGCAATACTAGAAGGGTGGAGGGAAGGTAGGGTAGGAAGGGGGAACCAATTACAAGGATCTACATATAACCCCCTCCCTGGGGGATGGACAACAAAAATGTGGATGAAGGGAGCCAGACAGTGTAAGACATGACAAAACAATAATAATTTATAAATTATCAAGGGTTTGTGAAGTGGGGGCCAGGGAGGGAGGGGGAAAATGAGGAGCTGATACCAAGGGCTCAAGTAGAAGAAAATGTTTTGGAATGTTGATGGCAGCATATGTACAAGTGTGCTTAATACAATTGTATGATGAATTGTCATAAGAATTGTAAGAGCCCCTCCAATAAAATTATAAATAAATAAATTTTAATTTAAAAAATATTTTTTTAAAGAAAATACCATGGCTTGGGTCAGGCACATCTTAGTCCTAAAAGTAACATCCTTGCTTTTCAATCCTCTAAAGAGGTCTGGTATAGCATATATACCTACGCTACTCGTTTTTTTACTTCTTGATTGCCACTTCCATTTGCATTGATTGTGAATCCAAGTAAGACAATCCTTGGCAACCGTGGGAAACAGAAGGATTTCTCCCAAGTTGTCTCCCCAAAATATATGCCAGACTTAGCTGCTCGCGAATGACTATACACTTGGAGGTCATCAGGAGTAGCCATCTAGAGCAAGCAGACACCACTGTTTATCCCACAATAAGTAGGGCCCACTCCCTTCTGATATGGATAGAAGTTGTCTGTTTCCTTGTAAGAGACACCAGAGGTCAAACCCACTGAAGGATGACCAAGGTTAGGCTGCCATCATGAATCTAGGGTCCGCCCATCTTGTCACATGTATACCCCTAGACCTTCCCATTCCTATGGGCACACCCCCAGCTCATCTCCTTCCTGTCACACTTATGCCTATCATACATCCACTTCCTACGATGTGTATGCCTATTGTACTGCCCCTTCCTGTGACGTGTGGTTACCTGTAATCACGTCCCCCTAATGAGATATAACCCTTGGTGAGCAATAAAGTTGGGGTTCTCTCCTGCTCTCGAGGCTGGGCTCCCCCCACGAGGACCACCAAGCAGGGCTGAGGTGAGCATGCTACCATGAAATGTGTCTGACTCCATTATGTGACTCTCTCCTCCACCTCTCATGCTCTCTATGACTTTACTATAATCTTTACTTATTATCGCTGTACAATTGCACCTACCAGACCCGTGATGATTTATTGGGGACTCTCCTCTCCCCACAGGCAACTTCAACTTTTCCCCAGTTATCATGTTACCTATTGGTCTGGTTCTGAGGATTTGGGTCTTTACATTTTTGGTCTTCACGGGTAGTGACATCTTATTCTTGGCTTCCATAATTATTTTGTTAGGAGTGAAAGCAGAATTGGGCAAACAATTGACTTTAGAAGTTCAAAATTTAGTTTCTAACGACTAAATTCCCCTGGAGTATAAGAATTTAGTAAGAGGCTGGTAAATTAAAGTTTAGTACGTCTCACAATTAGTTTTTAAGTATGCATCTCTAGAATTCTCACACGCCTCAGTGTTCAGAGCTGCTGCGATCCTTCAAAGTCACTTTCCTTTCTTTTCCCTGCATTAAAGTAAAGCCACCGGAATCTCCCCTTACCCACCTCACCATCCTTCTTTGACTTTTTATACCCTGTGGCAGTTACACAATTTCATGTCAACTTGATAAAAGAGTGAAGGGGTGGAGTCTAGCCTGTTAATCGAGTCACAGCCTGATAATCCCTCCTTGTGGGCAGGGCCTTCTCATGAGGATTCTGGGAGTTTCCTCTCTCTTGATTCTGTCATCAGAGAGGCAGATCTCTCTCTCTCTCTCTCTCTCTCTCTCTCTCTCTCTCTCTCTCTCTCTCT
>NW_022111373.1:85535118-85544846 GCF_000313985.2 Echinops telfairi
AGCCACACTCATGGCACCCAGAGCCTTGGAGATGTGTCCACCGCCATTGGGTCCACAAGACTTTCACCCACCGGCCTGTGATCTTCCTGCATTTGGCATCATTGCATGTGCTGTGTGGGTCCAAAGAGGTATTTATGGACTAGTATCAGACAAAAGGGCTAATACCAGAATTATTAACTTGATCTGGACTAGGCTAGGATGTTTTTTCAAAATACAATTGTTCTTTGATTAAAAAGTCTCTCTTACACACACACACACAAGTCAAGAGAACAAACACTGTCAACAGAATAAATATTGTTACTGTTTCGTAGGTGTCATGGAGTCAGTTCTGACTCACAGACTCTGCAGAACAGAACAAAACAACTGCCCGATTCTGTGCATCCCCACAGTCCTTGTTATGTTTGACCCTCTTGTTGCATCCACAGTGTCAATCCATCTTGTTGGGGATCTTCTTTTTCACTGCCCTTCTACTGATATACAATCCTATAAAAATGTTGATCTACAAACAGATGCATGCACAGAAATGTAGATTAAATGGGTCTGAGCGAGAGCATGGGAGTTCAGCCACAAATATCTATAGGCTTAAAAAAATATATATATCTATAGGCTTAACAGAGGATATATTTATATGGGTATTTACTTTAGCTGCAACTATATGCATGAATGTTGTAACACCTAAGGGGCAAAATTATGCAAATGTCTTAGATGTAACTGAACAACCTGAAGGAATCAGTCACTGGAAGTTAAAAACCACGACCCCAGGAGATACCAAGGTCAAAAGGCATAACATAGTTCACAAAGACAATATTCTCCATCCTGCTGTGGTGAGTAGCCATGAGGGTTTTAAAAGCTCATGAGGAGCCATCCAAGGTGCAGTTATTGGTCTCCCCAAGACCAAAGGAAAGAAGAATGCATAAGAATGAAGACACATGTAAACAAAGGGCTACCACTATCAATTGTTCTGAATGGGGTAAAGTTAGAGGGTTCTGAATAGCGTGGGACAAAAATGTGGAACAAAATTCAAAATCATAAAAAAGAGCAGGCTTATAGTTGGGGAGCTACAGGTGGAACCATGAAATATGACGTTCAGTCACTCTTGAGGTCTAGAACTGAATTCACGCCCATGGTTCAGTGTTCACACCATGACCCACTGCCATCCAGTTGATTCCAATTCACAGCGACCCTGCATAGGAAACAAGTGAATCAAGGGCACAATAACACTAGAGAGGTGTACACTCCTCAGAAAAGTCAACCATTAGAGATCCAAAGGGAAGCATTTCCCCAAGGACAAATTCCAGAAGGGTAGGGGAGAAAACGAGAAAGGCGAACAGGAAAGACAAGAAGGAAGTAGAGTAAGTGAGTTACATTGTGGGATCACAATCATGTCATGAAACAAAATATGTATGAATTTAGTTTTCAGACCAAATGTAAATGAAATGTATACTGAATTGCTCTGTAAACCTTCACCAATTACAATTTCATTTTTGTTTTTGTTTTGTTTTTAGAAATAAGCCATCCCAGAGGCGAGAAAGTGGAAACCATTACCACCAAGAATAAGAGATAGATGTGAAGAACATGCTTTGGGCCACAGTTCTCTGGACTGAAAATCTCCTACACCCAGGAGACAGTGTGAGATGGCAAAATGTGGCCGCAAAGGAAATGAAACACCAGAATCAGGAGACCAGCAAAAGAGAGCACAGTAGAACCCAGGGGAAAGAAAGCTGTGTGCCTTTGGACAGGTATCTTGCTGGCACGTGGGGTAACAAGGTCTTATCTGTGGAGCTAACAAGCTCTGTAACATTTACCTAACAGAGCAGAAGCTAGAATGCTCCGAGATTCCTGAGGGGCTAACAGCTGAGCGGGTAAGGGCCAGTGAGAGACCTGCCTATGGACACAGTCAAGAAGCTGTCCTGACTAAAGAACTGTATCCTGAGTCATTCCTGATCATGAATTGTAACCTGTGACTTCCCTAATAAAACCTGTAATCATTGAGTATTGTCTCTGAGTCCTGTTGGCTCACTCAATGCAAGGGTTTACTGAATGCAGCAGAAGAGTAGAGAGTGCCATGGGAGGGATGGCTTATTTCAGAATTGGTAAAAAGGGTGGAGAGAGGAGCTATGTCTGATCTGTGAATCAAAGGAATCCGCCTTGGGTTGGATTGTCTCTCTGCTCAGGAAGTTAGAGAATGTCAGACGACCACAACACCTCCACCTCACCAGTTTTAGTGTTGCAAGGGATAAAATCAGTGAATGAGAATTGGAATGGGCGAGGGGGGGGGGGTGTGAGATGATAGAACTCCATGTTTTGTTGATATGGTTATTACCCACATACTTTTTTTTTTTAATCCACACACTTGATCCTAAAAAAGTGATGGTGGCTTCCTGGGTGACAGAGCCCTGGAAGTTGTCAGAGCACGCTGGAAACAAGTGTTCTGGAAGCAATAGCTCTTAGGAGCTATAAGTCCTGTGACGAAGCCACTGCAATGGGTCATGGGGCAGCCAGAGTGTTTTCCTTAAGAAGATGTCCAAAGCCAGTAGGTGCCAGGAAAGAAACTGCACCCGGACATGCCATCATTGGGAAAACCTGCTCAAGAGCCAGAGGCCCACAGATCCAGTCAGTGTCAGCTAGGGCACCACTGCATTCAAGGTCTAGGCCGGCTTGCCTCTATCCCTTGACTTGCTGGTAGAGGGTAGAAACTGTAGGGATTTTAGAATGGTAGAGATGGGGACCAGCCCACTCCCAAAGAGCTCAGAATCCTGGTGAAGAAGGTCCTTGTTGTATCAAAGCAGGAGCAATTTCCTGATTACGAATTGTTATTTAATCCCTTTCTTGCTAGCATGCTTGTTTTCTCTTTATGAATAAAAATGATGGTGCCCCTCTAAAGCGAAAATCACACAAATGTGTCATTAGATATTTATTTCTTTTTTTGCTAGAAGCTCACTCAGTAAGGACGAGCAAGTTATTGAACTAGGCCTTCTTCTCAGGTTTCCCTTCTATGAACTCAAACTCCCTGCTCATTAAATATGGATAGTGTTGATCTCTACCTGCAGACTCTCGCTTTTGTGATGATGTTTTATATTCATGGGAGCTCAGCAAGGAACAAAATATAGAATGCAGTGAAGAACTCCTGTCCACTGGGTTTTCATTCAAAATTCAACAGGTAGACAGAACGCCAGCATAAGAAAAGGATGAGATGACTGGGGGAAGAAGGTAACGCCAGGTGGTAATGATGGTTGGATTTGAGCTGCAGGGGCTCTGAGGGCCAAAGGGCAATCTTTTCAAAGAAAGTGAATCTGGAGTTGTGAACCGTTTACACCAGGGTCATGCTGAGTGGGTTTTAAAGCCCTCAGTCAGTGAAATTTGGGCAATGCAAATCCAATAAATTCCCATTCCTCTGGAACCAGGCTTGTCTCTCTATGCTCACCTTTTGGGGATGGGGACAAATGGCAATTCAACAGCTTCAGATGGGGAAATGTATCCAAAAAGCAGCTAGATCAACAGCATAATATCGAGTACTCCTTTCAAGAAAATGCTAAGCACAGTCAAAAAGTAAAAAGAAGACAAAGATGTGGCCCCTGCCCTCACAGAGCTTACCATATGGTTGGTGAATGGGAGTATGCAAAAAGCAAATGACAGATGCAACAGTAAAAATTCAAATGTTTAGAAAAACCGTTAAATGAGGCAGAATAAGTGGTAAGGGCTGGTATCAGCTAGAGTTTGAGTGATTCATGGAAATGGTATCAGTGTCAGGCCTTGTGGGATGTGAACCTTTCTATGAACCTTGAAGACAAGAGTAGAATTTGGGTCAGTGGAGAGGAAGAGGGAGAGCAGGAGTGTAATGTGGCTGGCTCACACTGCCTTGTGATTATTAGGATTTGGTTATTATTATTATCATTTTGATAAAAATGTATGAGTCAATAAATTGTATTTAAAACAAAGCTAACAAATACTCAAAACTGATAACTGAGTAAAAAAAATGGCATTGTCTACACTTCGTCATCATCCCGGTTCTTGCATGTGCACACATCGCCTGGTGGGAATACTGTGCGACAGAGCACTATTGAGCATCTCTCTTCCACTGCATGACGGGAGTGTTCATACAACATAATGTGCAAACTCTCCAAGTTATTGTTCGTTTAGATTTAAGAAAATGATGAACAAAATGTTATAACAAAGATTAAATTTTATGTTGTGTGTAAAAGAATATTGTTGGATAGAGACAGGTGAGACCCCCAAAATTTACTGAACTCACCTCCCACCCCCACGTTAGAATAATCGACTGTTTAAGATCAAAAGAGCAGTATTTGGCCAGGGACAAAATTCAGAGCATTAAGAAAAAAGAAGACTGGAAACAAGTAATACAAAGAGTTAGTGTGATAAGTGAGGTTACATGGAGGGATGACAATGAATGAGTTGTAATCAAAATGTGTATGGGTTACTGAATGTAAAACTGATGACCTGCCCTATAAACCATTACCTAATTCATGATAAAAGGATATGTAGAGTATCTATAGCCATTACCTTGGAAATTTTAAAAATTTGAAGAAATAGTCATCCAGCATTCAAAAACTATTATCCATGTCAGTTAGAAAGTTGCTCAGAATCATAGATACTTAGCATCCAGGCTCTAATATGCTCATAAATTCAAGTGAAAATATCAACCAGCATTTTCAGATCAGAACAACCCTGAGAGAGTCTATGGTTAACATTGACCAGCACACCACTGGAGCAAGGCATCATCAGGAGGAAGTGACAGCCTTGCAAATCTGAAGCATTCATATTGATGGGTGCTGTTACATGATGAGAGTAATGCTCATGGATTTCAAATCCCAGTTCTGCTACTGAGTAGCAGCAAACTTGGGTAGCAGCAAACTCGGTAATGTTACCGAGTCTGTTTTCTCACTTCTATAATATATAATAAAGCCAACTTTTTAATGGATTGAATTGCTCCCCCACAACTATGTTTTATAATTCTAACTGCTGCACTTGTGCATGTACTTCTAATTGGAAATAGGGTTTTCTTTGCTATGTTAGTGAAGCCATATCACTGAAGAGTGAGTCCTAAACCTAATCACTTCTTGGTTATAAAAGGAGCCGATCAAACACAGATACTACCACACACTGAGGAAGACAGACACTAGCTCATGACAATGGAGGCAAATGACCCATGAACTCAGGGACCCCAAAGATCATTGGCAACTAGAAGTTGAACAGCAAACAAGAATCTTACTGTAGAGTTACACACTGAATCCAGACTCTTGGCCTCCTGAACTGTGAAAAAACAAAAGCCAACCACTTGTGGTACTTCTATTACAGAAACACTGAGAAACTAAGATGCTAACTATACAGGGTCATCATAAGGACCAGAAAGAATACAGGATTAAGTATCTAGAACAGTGTCCAGTGCATATTCACACACTCAATCTTGATCACTTCTTGTGTGATATATTAGTAATCTGGACTTTATATGCCTGTGGCTATCGTCCCATTGTGAAGGGCATTCTCTATCTACTATATGGATGGACCTGACCTTTGTAGAGGGTATGAACCAAGCCAGACTTTATGTCCTTGGGGGCATCTTGAAGACTCCACATTAGTTGCCTTTGTCGTTAGGTGCCATCTAGTTGGTCCTGGCTTATAGCAAGCCTACGTACAACAGAACCAAATGCTTCTCAGTTCTGCACCATCCTCACAATTGTTCCTGTGCAACAGCCCATCGATGCAGCCGCCCTGTCAACCCATCTCCTTGGGGGCTTCCTCTTTTTTTGCTGCCGTCTACTTTACCTAGCCTTGTGTCATTCTCCAGACATTTGTCTCTCCTGAACACATGCCTAATATATATAAGACAAAATCTAATCATCGTTACCTCTAAGGAGCACTCTGACTGTACTTCTTCTAAGACACACTGGGTTTTGTCTTTTTTTTTTTTTTTGACAGTCCATTGTACTTTCAATGTTCTTCTCTGGCACAACTCAAACACATCAGTTCTCCTGTGGTCTTCCTTACTCAATGACCAACTTTCACATGCATATGAGGCCACTGAAAATGGCAGCTCTTGGGTCAGATGCTCACAGTAACAGCCTTCCTTCCTTTTCAATACTCTAAAGTGGTCTCGTGCAGCAGATGTACCCAATGCAGTGGGAGGATTTGATGTCTTCATTGCTGCTTCTATGAGCATCAGTCCTTGACAACTTCAAAGTGTTCTCTGCTTATCATGATGTTTCCTAGGGGTCCAGTCGGAGGATTTGGGTCTTACTTCCTTTGCATTGTAATCCATCCTGAAGGCTGCAAGTCTTAATCTTTCATCACAAGTGCTTCAAGCACTCTTCATGTTCATTTTGTTAATAAGCCTTCCTCCAATCCTGGTGCCAAATTCTTCTTCATATAATCCAGCTTCTCTGCTGATTTTCTCAGCATACAGATTGAATTAATATGGTGAGAGGATGCACCCTGACTCGTGCCTTTTCTGATTTTAAACCAGGCAGTATTCCCTGGTTCTGCTTGCCCAATTGCCTCTTAATCTATGGACAGGTTCCACATGAGCACAACACTGTGTTCTAGAATCCCCAATCTTTTCAAGACTATCCATACTTTGCTTTGATCTATGCAGTTTAGTGCCTTTGCAAAGTCAATGAAACACAAGTAAACCTTTTTTTGGTATTCCCTGCTTTCAGCCAAGATCCATCTAATATCAGCAATGATATCCCTTGTCCCTCTTTTTAATCTGGCCTGAACCTCTGGCAGTTCCTTGTCAATGTCTTGCAGCAACCATTGTTGGATGATCTTCAGCAAAATTTTACTTGCATATAATATCAATGATATTGTTATATAATTTGAACATTCTGTTGAGTCCCTTTTCTCTGGAACGGGTACAAATATGGATCTCTTCCAGTCAGTTGGCCAAGTAGCTGTCTTCTAAATTTCCTGGCATACACAAGTAAGTGCTTTCAGTGCTTGTTGAAACATCTCAATTGTTATTCCATCAATTCCTAGAGCCTTGTTTTTAGCTAAAACTTTCAGTGCAGCTTGATTTCTTCCTTAGGGACCATTTGTTTTAGCTCATATGCTACTTCCTCAAATTGTAGAATGTTGATTAGTTTGGGGTTTTTTTTGGGGGGGGTGATCTGTACACTTTCCATTTTCTTTTGATGCTACTGCATCAGTAAATATTTTACTCATAGCGTCTTTGAATATTGCAACTCAAGGTTTGAATATTTTTTCTTTAGTCCTTTTAGTTTAAGATGTGCTGAAGGTGTTCTTCCTTTTTTTAAAGAGTAGACCAGCCTCTCACACCCATGGGGGTCCGTAGGAACAATTGTATGGTTATAATATATAGAGATTATAGTAAAGTCATGGAAGATAGGAGAGAAAGTAAAATAAAGGAGTCAGACACATTTTTTGGTAGCATGCTCACCTCCGGGATGGCCATGACCTCAGCAGCTAGGTCCCTGCAGAGAGAACATCTCCTCTTTATTTCTAACCAAGGCCTATATAGACATAGGGGTGTGATTACAGGTAACCACATACGTTACCTGGAAGGGGATGTACAATAGGCATATAAGTGCCAGGAAGGGGATGAGCTAGGGGTGTACATGCAATAGGAAAGGGAGGTATTGGGGTAACATGTAACAAGATGGGTGGACCCTAGACTCAATATGGCAGCCTAACCTTGGTCACTCTTGAGTAGGCTTGACCTCCCTGGGCTCTCCTTCACGGAAACAACCTACTATCCTTATCAGAAGGGAGTGGGCCCTACTTAGGGTGGGACAGACAATACAGTCTGATTGCTCTAAGTGGCTGATAACCCTTAAGGAGAATAACCTCTGACCTGCTTGCAATGACCTCCAAGTGTACAGTCATTTACCATGTGCAGCAAGCAGCATCTTAGGTTTGGCATATATTTGGGCTAGACAACCTGGGGAAAAGCCTCTTTATATCCCACACTTTTTGGAAGAGGGTGCCTTCCTTAGCGCAGGTGTTAACTCAGTCCCATCCTGTGTTTCCCTGGATGCATCTTGGACTACCTTAGTAAAGGGTGTGACCTCAGATACCATCCTTTGTTTTCCTGGAATGAAGTATATATACTAGTGCCACTGTCCAGTTCTAACACACCTCACCTCACCTGGACAGTCATATTCATATTTCCTAACTGAGCTTGCTTAGTAGGAAAGAAGACCTACGGTGACTTTGGGGCACTTTTGGCTACTGGCTCTGAACCCTCCAGTTGGCTCTCTGCAGCAGGCCTGACCTTCAGATTTGGTGCTGAACAGCTCCCACCCCATGTGAGACATTCCTCCGTGTCATGACTTTCTGTGGGACAATCCAACACAGAACCCAGGGCTATGAGGAGGTATACCCAAAGAAGGAGTTGAGCAATATAGAACAAACAGCATCTTGGAAGAGTTAAACATTGAGAACATCTTCAATCTCCAACTTCTCGGGACTAGTCCAGTATTAATTCTTCTAAAAGGAATTATTACCACAGATACCAATTATTATAGTACAATAGTCTAAAGCCCATTGAAATTAGGTTGACATAAGCAATGGGCTTATTTAAGGGAAGCATTAGGCCTTAAATTCCAGGCGGGAACTGTAGTTGATTTTGTAATTATTGAGGAGTTTCTGAAGGTTTCTGAGTGGGACACTGAGAGAGTAAAATTTAGGAAAATGAGGGTGGCAGAATTTTGCAAGTCAACTCTTTCTTTTCATGCTCAACATCTAGCATTGTTAGTGATAAACTTGGTCACGTACATAAAAATGCCCTAAAGACACAAGAAGATCCCAACTCCCTCTGAATCGAAGAAAGATTAAATTATACTTCAGCGAATTTGGGTGCTAAGTGAACTCAGAACATTCTAATTCGTTAGAAATGTACAATTCATACCTGGTCGCTGTAGCAACATCACTTAAGCAAGAATACAAAGCTCACCCTCCATTTGGTTTTTCGTTTGTTGGTTTTTCCTAACCATCACTCCATTCATTTAATCAATCACCAAAACTTGTGATCTGGAAACTGCTCACAGAGTCACACTGTCGACTCCAGACTCCTGCCTTTTCAATGATTCCGCGGGGAGGCGTGGTGCACGACTCTGGTCGACCCCATTGGCTGAATTGAATTCACCTGGCCTAGGTGGGCCAATCCAGGTGCAGCACCCAGCCACTCGTACCTGGCGGGAAACCTGAACCTCTGAGCATGTGCAGTGTGCCACTCCTTTGTCCGCAGTTCGGCCCTCTGGGCATGCGTAATGGACGCCCCAGCGCCTATGCTAGACTACCTAACAGTCCTACCATCTAAATATCTCATGGGCTTGCCTGCAATTTACCTACCATGGCTCTTAGTTCGGTGAGTTCACCCATCTTGGCTTTACACTGGAAATGTTAGGTAGCTAGAGGCAGAAACCAGGGGTTGTCCCACTACACACCAAGGGGTCTCCCTTCCCCCTTACAGGAAGTTGGAAGCGGATAAAGGCTAGAGGGCATGCACGAACTCAGGCCCTTGAGCCAGGAAGCCAGTACACTTGGGAGGGCCCCAATCTAGCTCAGGTGGGCTTAATTCAGCCAATGGGCTCAACCAGTGCTGTCGACCACGTCTGCCTGTGGAGGGCCCTGAAAAATCAGAATCAGGACCCACCCACCCCCTCTTTTTTCCAACTGCTTCTCAGCCGGGCTGCGGGTTTCTCGAGCCTCAGGTTTCCACACGTGTGGGTGTGAAGTGCCCGGGGGTGCCC
>NW_022111373.1:85545624-85557608 GCF_000313985.2 Echinops telfairi
ACACCTCTTCTCCAGATGCCTGTTCCTATCTGTTTCCCAGCCACGTGTTCCGCAAAGACCTGCATGGATTTGTGCCTTGATTCCTCCAGGTCACTCTGATCAGACCGTTGTCTATCAATGAGGATGTTTCTGATCGCCCTACAGGACATAGCATCACCTCAGTGTTCTCATTACCCTTGACCATGTTTTATTTTCTTTGCGTGCCTGTATGTATGTTCACTATTATATTCCCGATTCTTAGCATGGTACCTGGCACATAGTTACTGCTCAATGTTAATATTTGTTGAATCACTAAAAATATGTTTATTAGCAAAGTACGTTGTTAGGCAGCTAGCAATAAACATTAAGTTGTTAAGCAAAAAAAAAAAAAAAAAAGAAGAATTGGCGCATTGAACTATGGTGTTGGAGAAGCATATTGAAAGTTCCATGGGCTGACCAAGGCACAAACAGATCTGTGTTGGAAGAACTACAGCCAGAGTACACCTCAAAGGCAAGGATGATGAGACTTAATCACACTTACGTTAGACAGGTTATTAGGATACACCAGTCCCTGGGAAAAGAAGGAAGAATCTTTTAAAATCCTGTAATCAAGTAAGTAAGTCCAAAGTAGAAAATTTGAACTAAGGACTGATCTTGGGGAAATATTGGAAGTTCGGGGGTTAAAGACTTTTTACTTAAACGCTGTGTACAAAACACACCCTAAGTAATTGCCTTGCAAGGCTTGATGCTATTAAGAGCTTTTAAAAAGAAAGAAATTGCACTGGGGACGAGCTCAAATCTCAGAAGCAGCCCTCAGCACTTGAAAACCCACTCTCATGGGTTTGAACTCATAAAGATTCTGTGGGCCAGAGGAGAACTGCCCCATATGGTTCTCAAGACTATAAATCTTGACAGCAGGGGTCCTCAAACTTTTTAAACAGGGGCCAGTTCACTGTTCCTCAGACCCGTTGGAGGGCTGGACTATGGTTTAAAAAAAAACTATGAACAAATTCCTATGCACACTGCACAGATCTTATTTTGAAGTAAAAAAACAAACGGGGCAAAAACATCCGGCCGGCAGAATAAATGTCCTCAGCGGGCCGCATGTGGCCCACGGGCCGTAGTTTGAGGACGCCTGCTTTACAGAGACTACCACATCTTTCTCACATGGAGTTTGCACTGCCTATTTTTTAATTAGCCATTGAGCACTTCAACGACTGTGCCAGCAGGGAAGATTGGGAGAAATCTATGGCTCAGCAGATGCTGCTCAGTTCCGCCTCTAACTCCCAGCTCGTCCTACCCTGCCCCTCCCATGTCACTTTCTTTGTCTAACCCCTACCAATGCGCTTGCCATACCCCAACTCCCAGGTTTTACAGTCCACACAGACCAAACATGCTCTGTTCTTTCACACCTCTAGGCTTGAGCCTGACTATGCCCTGGTCCTGGAGAGGCCCTTCAACTGGAGGGAACTCAAACCTTTCCTCTCTCCCTAGTCAAACTCCCAGCCCCTCACAGGCAGCCTTCCATGGAGTGAACCATCCCTCTGTAGAAACACCTCTACTGGGAGCTGTGTCCAGCAGCCCTTCACACCCTCCACACCATCTCTTACTCCCACCACTGCTGGAGCAAGCACCCCCGGCCAACGCCATCCAGCTTCCCACAGCGCAAAGGGACTGCAGCTCTCTCCCACCCATGCTACGTTCTTCTCACTTGAAAAAGACAGAACCCACGAAGTGGCAAACCATCAGAAGCAAAAGAACAATTTGAGAAAGCCCATGTGTTGTTTTACCACCAAAGGCCAAAAGGCCACAAAAGGAAACCATTGCACCACAATCCCACAGTAAGTCCACAGGAGCGGCCAGTGATTGTGTCAGTGTCAGAAAAGAAGGTGTAAGCATTCTTCTGTAACATGATTGGGCAATAAAGTTAGAGCCCTACCTCACATTTTACACCTAAATACATTCGAGAAGGTAAAGATTTAACATCAAGAATAAACAGTTTCCTAAAGTTTTAGGAAACTAATTTATAGCTTAGTGAAAGAAACAGTGATCCCAAATCAAACCCACTGCCACTGAGTCAATTCTAACTCATAGTGACCCTGTATAAGGTTCGTGAGGCTCTAAATCTTTATGAGGACAGATTGCTCCATCTTTCTCCGATGGAGCAGCTAGTGGCTTTGAACCACCAAACTTGCAGTTATCGGGTTACTGCTTCCCCAACAGCATTATTGGCTCCACTCGTTATTGAAGGGCACTGAAGCAAGGCCTGGGGACTCAGGGGGATACCTAGGGGAAGCCACCAACCTCTAAACAGAGTCCTGAAAGACAAGTGGAAATCAGCCAGGAGAGTATAGCTGTGAAGGTGTTCGGCAGAGGGAACCGCCTGTGCAAAATCACAGAAGTGAATCAACTCAGAATCTGAAAGCAACTGTCTGGAAGCTACCCAAGTGGACACAAGCTAATCCGTGTGAGTTACATTATCCATGTGGCCTCGGGGGAAGACTGTCCAGTCTCACTGGAATGGAAGCTCAGAGTTAACTTTGGAGCCCATGTTGTCTTGTTGGGTGTGGACTGGGATCTCTGCTGAGGGCCAAATAGTGTCTGAGGCTATTGCAGCCTTAGGAGTCCTAGTGGCAGAGGGGTTACCTGTTGGGCTGCTAACGACACGGTCAGCAGTTCTTACCCACCAGCTACTCTTCAGAATTATGGTGTTTTCTACTCCCATGAAGAGTTACAATCTCAGAAACCCACCAGGGCAGTCCTACCTTGTCCTATAGATCACCACGAGTCAGAATCTACTCAATGGCAGTGAGTTTGAGTTCTGGGGGTTGAGTCTGAACATTGACACCA
The DNA here is from genome assembly GCF_000313985.2 of Echinops telfairi. NCBI lineage: Eukaryota > Metazoa > Chordata > Mammalia > Afrosoricida > Tenrecidae > Echinops > Echinops telfairi. The sequence continues at coordinate 85,548,454 of NW_022111373.1, forward strand.
CCTTTGACAAAGACATCTATTAAAATTGCTCTGGTCCCACTCATGAAATAATACACTTAAAACACTCTCCATTCTCTTTTGATGACTTGTAATTAGGCTGCTTTGTATGTCACCTGCTGTCATGGCCCATGGCCCATGAAACCATGTCAATGGTTTCGGCTGTAGCAAGGTCACATAAATAGGATGCAACACAGAGTCAGAAGACGGGATACACTGGGTCTGCTCTTTATGTTTACGTTTGAGCTTTTCACTCACTGCCATTGAGTTGATTCTGACTCATAGCGATCTTACAGGCCAAAGCAGAACTGCCCCTCTGGGTTTCGGAGGCTGTAAATCTTTCTGGAAGCAGAAGCCTTATCTTTCTCCTGGGGAACTGCTGATCTTGCTGTCAGCAACCCAACCTATAACCTGCTATGCCACCAGGGCTTCTCCAACCCAACCCCTAACACCCCACCACCACCCCCCACCCCCACCACTTAGCGTTAGATCAATTGAAGACACTGGGTACAATAGTTGATGGTCTGTGACAATTGAAATCTTTTCCCATACATGAAATTCAATGCTTATATCATGCTCACGCTAATGAATTGCTCTACATAATAAAAATAAAGTTATTTTCCATTCAAGCTGATAACTTAAAACGATGGGTTACATTTCCCCATTCAAAGAATCAGGCAAGTTGAATCACTATACCTCACTAAAATAAAAACCATGCAATATTTCACCATGTAGCTTTCAAATCCATTTAAAGTAATAAGTTATGTATTTTGCCATGAAATCCTTTAAAACAAGAGTGAGTGATGTGACAAAATGCCATGATTTGCTAAAGAGGACTGTGGCAGTTACCTAGTCTCCTGTCAACTGGAGCGAAGGGGTGGAGTCTAGTCTGTCAATCAGGTCATAGACAATGAGGTCTCTGTGTGGGCATGGCCTTCTCCTGAGGATTCTGGGAACTCCTGTCTTACTCCATGGAGATAGAACACACACTCTCCCTGTGGGGCATTCTTGTTGTCAAGCCAGATAGAGCTGCACTGAGGGAACCAGAGCCCTGGAGCTGGAGTAGCCACATAGAGACCCACACCAGTGCTGAGATACTTCCACCACCACTGGATCCACAAGACTTTTCACCCTCTGTCCTGTGATCTTCCTGAATTCCGCGTCATTGCATGTGTTGCATGCGTCTAAAGAGGAATTTATGGACTAGTGTCGGACATATCAGACTTATGGACTTGATCTGGACTGGGCTGGGATGTTTTATCAATATTCAATTACTCTATGATATATAAAATTCTTTCCTATACATATCTGAATCCCCCTGCATTTGCTTCTCTAGTCTACCCAGGCTAACATAAGGACTGACTAGTATATTCCATACCCGCTTCAAGAGCAAAGGAGCACGAGTGTGTCAGCACTTCAAACCTACCCACTTCTCAGGAAAAAGAGGAGGTTTTCTGCTCACAGAAAGAGTTACAACCTCAGGAACTCAAAAAGGGCAGTTCTACCCCGTCCTATAGGATCACTGCTAATCACAATTGACTCAGTGGCAGCGAACTCTGGGTGGGCTCAAGAGCAACCGTGATTGAACCCCAAACTCCTCATTAGGGCTGACAAGAGATTTTTATGTGTGGTGGGGTCACCATTGATCACTCATAATCATGAAGAAAGCTCCCTGGGTTTCACAAGCTTAGTCTGTTGCTCTCAAAACAAGCTCACTGTCACCTAGTCAATCCCAACTCAGAGCGACCCTCCAGGACAGGGTAGACCTGCCCTGTGAATTTCTGAGATCCGTCTTTCTCCAGAGGAGCAGCTGGTGGTTTCAAACGGTTAAACCTTGGGGATCACAGCCCAATTATGACCAGGGACCTGAAGGTAGGTAATAAAAGTCCAATTTCAAAAAGAATCATTTATTTCCAAACACTAATCCCGAGTCACATTTCAGCTGCCCCCTCCCCACCCTCTGACCATCATCTCTGATGGAGTAAATTGGAAGAATCGGATCAAGTAATATCTGAGGTAACACACCCCGTCAAATAGTTTCCAAGTTACAACTCCGCTATATTTATGGCTCATGGCAAAAATGCCTTGGGACTTTAGTTCCTCAGTGCTACGGCATATTATTTCCCCCAAAACCTTGCCCATGTTTTACAGCAAGAAAGCATGGAGTCAGAAAAGTCCGGCATTTGCTATCCAGTCTCCCATGATCTGCTACCTGGGACAGTCAGGAGATCACAGAGGCTCTCGGTGACCTTGTAGTTGCTGCAAATCACTGTGATGTGAATGATAATAGTCTCCTCTTCAATAATGCATTACAGGAGAGCCAGGCATCCTCAGGATTTCTCAGTAGGAGCCAAAAATGATTCCAGCACACACCACATTTCTCTATCACACAGCTTCCATGGGGACATTTATCATCTCTTTTCAGCACACTTTGGAGGGCACACTTGGGTGCTATGCCCACATGCACCCACACATACTGATAGCGATACACAAGCCGATGCATTCTAAGTGACTAAGAGAACTCTCAGGGAATGCTTATCCGGGAGGCTGGATGCACGGCTGCTCACATTCAGGACCCATCCCATAGAAGCTGCATGAGAAACCAGACAAAGGCAGGCTCGCAGAGATCAGCTATAAAGGTCAGGACGGTGAAGGGGCTGCCATATGGAATGGAGTCAAAAGGAGACTGACCGGGACCCTTGACATTAGCTAAGAATGAATCCCTAGACCTCCAGGGTCTCCATATTCAAGCAATTCTCTATAGAATAGAATTCTCCAGTAAACAGCAATCAAGTACAAAGAGCAATGCAATGTATCCCCTTTAGACCCAAGGAGAGAACAACAAAGCCCCCACTGAAATGTCAGCGTTCATTGTTGAGAGCTCTGGCGAGGACCTGGCCAGACCCCAGCATGCTGATCCTCCCCTGCACACACACCCCTGTTCCTCGGTCTCCCCGTGAGTGAAACACACACCAGCCACACAACCAGCAGCATCCAAATTGACGCCCCAGTAAAATGGCAAATCCCTAATGTCATGAGTATAGAAATTAATGTCTAACGTGTACAGAACGCCAAGCTCAATGCCATCTTATTTAACATTCACCTCAAATGAATGTACTGGGTACTATCACTCTTCTCTACCCCACACCCGTTTCCCAGGCGAGAACCTTAAGCCTATTCAGTTAGAAGCTTCAGCACCCCTTAGCGATTGGCAATCATTTTCCCATCCATGTTAGCCCTCCCATGTCTGTGTCCCAATCCAGAGAACTGGTTCCCCAGAAACCTGTTTGTACCATCTGATTTTGTGTATTGGGCTATGCCTTCCAAATGCCAAGTTTGAACCCAGAAGAAGAGAGGCTGAAAGTGGGTTGCTCAGTTTAGCAGCAGAGACCTCAACGGAAACATTGAAGTCCGCTCAGACCATGGAGGCGGTGGAGACCTTCCAACAAGCTCCCTTTTTCTCCCAGACTCTTTTCTGTTCCCAGCCGTGGGCTCCCTGTCTCTGACTGCAGGAGGCAAGAGGGGGTACTAGCCAATCCTGGAACTGCAAGGGAGCCCCACAACTAAGACCATTCTCCCTCCGGCCATGACACTTGGACTAACAGTAGCCAAGACTAGGGAACCCAGGACTCCATGCTATTGCAAGATTACCTGGTCCCTCCATCCTCATCACCCACCTGGCCACCACTGTGGCCATCAGAACCTTTATGTCTGTTACATCGCATCAGCCCCCACAAGAACCCCAGGGTTCCAAATCATCGGTGCTTCCCCTTTGCTAACCCCTTCTCCCTCCATCATCCACCTACAGCTTCTGAAATCTCCCCACCATTCCTGCTGGGTCATGTAGCCATTCTTCAGCAAAGTCTTTGCTAGCTCCAGTCCCTTTGCCTGAAGATAAATCCTCTCTTACAGTACTTCCACATTGTGGTAGGTACACAATCTGATGTCAATTTGGGGATTAAGAGTGAAGGGATGGAGTCTAGTCTGTCAATCAGATCATACCCATTGAGGCCTCTGTGTGGGCATGGTCTTTCTCCTGAGAATTCTGGGAGATCCGGTATTCCTTCTTAGAGGCAAGGGACACTATCTCTCTCTTAGAGGCAGGGGACACTATCTCTCGTGCTCTCTCTCGCTCTCTCTCTCTGCTCACTTCCTGTGAAACATCCCTGAGGAGAAGCCACATAGACCTACCCCGATGCAGCCATGGGAACTGGAGGAGCCGTGTGGAGACCCCTGCCAGTGTTAAGATACTTGCAGCATCACTGGATCCGGGGGCTTTCTACCCACTGATCTGTGATCGTCCTGCATTCGGCACCATTGCATGTGTTTCATGAGTCTGAAGAGGACTTTGTGGACTGGTGTTGGATATGTGGGCTGGTGTCAGACTTGTGGGCTTGGACTGGAGTTGGGATGTTTTCTTGATGTACAATTACCCTTTGTATAGGACTCTCTCTTGTACACATACATGCGTCTATGAATTTGTTTCTCTAGTCTACCCGGACTAACACATCCATCATAAGTACTTCTTCTCTAACATCCCTTCAACCACTGGACTCCTTGCTCTTCATTGCCTTTCTACTATCTTCTTCCTTAAACCTCGCGCACGCGTGCTCTACATCTCACATTGCCGCAGTTTTCAGCCGCTAATCACCTTGTTGCAATCATCTACTGATCCCCCGCCCCACATCGCCCCTCTCATGCCTCTCAGATGTTTGATCTTGGCTCACTGTCACCTTGTCCCACAGAATCAAAATGCTTAGTCATTTTAATATCCATACAGTTGATTTAGGCAATAGTCTGTCTTTTCAGGCACTTAAGATCCCGTCCTCCATCCCACCTCAGCCATTCACTCCCGTGGCCAAAGCCCAACCAGTGTTATCCCCGGTGATGGCATCTCTTCCATGACATCCGCTTCAAGCATTCGACCCGCACCCAACCACCTCAGCATATTCTCCACATAGATGTCTAACAGGCATCTCAAACTTAAAAACCAGTTGCCACCAAATCCATGCCAACTTAGTGAGCACCTAATTTTCCGTCCAAATGTATTCCAACTGCAGTCTTCCCACCTTCATTAAGGGCAACTACACCGTGCAGGTGCTTGGACCAAGGACCTGTATTGTTCTCACCCTCCACAGCAAGGTTGTCAAGAAGTCCTGCTGGATCGCCCTTTAAAACACATCCAGAGTTCCACCACATCTCACCAGCTCACCACAACCACCCTGGTGGGGACCACTGTGATCTCTCACCTGGAAAACTGCAGTGGTCCTTCTGGCAGCCCAACTTCTACTCTTGCCCTCCACCCCAACTCCCGCTCAACACAGTATCTAAAGCGACCCACTTTAAGCCTAAATATGTCCTTATCAGCTCTCAAGTGGCTTTCTATCACTTAAGCATAAAAGTCAAACTCAGGTCGCCTCTCCTTTGGTTATATTTTCCCAGTTCCACCCACTTCCTTTGGACCGACTGTCACAAGAGACGCATCCCTGGAGAAGGCCATCATGCTTGGTAAAGTGGAGGGGCATGAAAGCGAGGAAGGTCCTCCGTGAGATGGATTGACACCGTGGCTGCAACAGCAGGCTGGAGCACAGGAGCAATTGTGAGGAGGGCGCATGAGCAGTCAGTGTTCCGTTCTGCTGTGCAAAGGGCCGCTATGGGTCGGAGTGAGTCAATGGCACGTAACAACAGCAGCACGGACCTCCTTGCAATTCCTTCAGCACGATAGACATGCTTCCACCTTCGAAACGTGTTCTTTCGCTCCCCTCACCCAAGAATGTGCTTTCTCCTAGATTTTCACTACCGTGTTCTCTTACCTCCTTACCATCTTTTCTTACCAAATACCATCTTCTCCATAAGGACTTCCTTGACCACCTTATTTAAAACCACAGCCCCTTTCTAATCCCTCTGCCTGCTCTTGACGTTTCTTGCTTCCTTTTTCTTCATGACAGACACTTGTTAGGCTCATATGTAAACTCCCACTTCTCTTTTTAGTATCTGCCTCCATCTGGTGGAATGTAAACTCCACAAGGGCAGAGTTTTGGGTGAGGAGGGGGTCTGTTTTTTCCTGTTTTCCTCATTAGTGCATTCTGATTTTTTTTTTCCTGTTTTCTTCCAATGGTGTGTCCTGGTTTATCTGGTAGGTGCCACATAACTTTTATCAATGAATGAGAACAAATGGATTTAGGCGGATTTCACAATTTTTCAAAGATCATGGGGCTGGTTAGTGGCAGAATGAGAGATGAAGCACATCCATCTGAGGTGACGCTGCGTGCGGGAGTGGAGGACTGGCTCCCCTCAGATAATATATGTGTTTTGTTTAGGGTTAGAGGGCACGAGTCCGCACAACCACAAATGCTGAGTTCTCAACTGTTGAGGCTGCTCTGCCCTCCTGAGAAAGGTGAAGGATGAAGAAGAAGTCTGCTTGGAATTAAGTTGGCAAACTTTGTAAAGGACCACATGGAAAAGATTACATGGTTTATGAGCCATCGAGTCTCCGGCGCAGCTCTCAATTCTACTGCTGTGACACAAAAGCATCCACGGACCATATTGTGAACACGTGGGAATGGCTCTGTCCCAAGGGCACTGTAGTTACAAAAACATAAAAACAGGCGGTGAGTGGGAGTTGGCGCAGGGGTTATAAGGGACTGACACTTGGCCTAAATCTGTAAAAATGGGGCTAGGTGAGTCATCAAAGTATGTTCCAAACCTTGGCAATACCAAGAAACAAGGAGGTAAAGTGAAAGGAGTGTAGACTTTGACTTTGCCCAGTTCAAATGCCAGCTTGGCTGGCATGACACTGGGGAAATTACCCAACCTCTTTACGACTCAGTTTCCTCGTCTATGGTGTTATGTTAGTGGTTGTGGTTGTCTTTTGCTGCTGTTGTGGTGATCCCACCCATCACACGACAACACGCCATGTGCCATCCCCAGGATCAGTTGTGGATCAGGTCACTATGATCCTTACAACTTTCATTGGCTTGTTTTTGGAAGAAGATTTCCAGGTCTTCTGGTCTGTGTAAGTCTGGAAGCTCAACTGAAACCCGTTCAGCATCATAACAACATGTCAGTCTCCATGGGCAGATGGGTGGTGGCTTTGCAAGAAGTGCCTTGGCCAACAACAACAAAATTGAACCTGGGTCTCTTGCATGAAATTCAAAAATTCTGCTACTGAATCACCACTGCTCCTGGAATCACAGACAAAAAAAAACAAAAAAAATGGGGGCGTAAATAAAGAATCCTTGCAACCACGTGTCAGTCCATCTTGGTGAGGGTTTGCCTCTTTTCCCCTGCCCATCCACTTACCAAACATGGTGTTCTCTCCCAGGGCCTAATCTCACCTGATCACTTGTCCAAAGCACGTGAGACAAAGTCTCACCACCCTTGCTTCTAAGGATCATTCTGGCTGTACTCTTCCAAGGCAGATTGGTTTGGTCTTTTGGTAGCCCATAAAACTTTCAATATTCTTCTCCAGCACTGTATAGTTTAAATGCATTGATGCTTTTTCCTTATTCAATGCCCAACTCTCATATGCAGATGAGGTGATTTCAAACACATGGCTTGGGTCAGGCACACTTTTGTCCTCAAAGTAATATCCTTGTTTTTCAACGCTACAAAGAGGTCTTGTGCAGCAGATTTTGGACCTCCCTGACTGCTGCTTCCATGAGAATTGATTGTGCTGATGGAGCCCCAGCCCCAGGCTGAAGATTCCACCTCAGATATCCTCCACCCTCTGTCCTTCTTGGAAATGCAAACTCTGCAAAGCTACCACTCAAGTGGAATAAAACCCAGACAAACAGAAGACTCTCAGACATGTCAGAGTCAAAACAAGTGAGTAGACTGGCATAAGTCTTTCACAAGTTGCTCTAATTATAGGGGTGGGAGATCCTAATTCTAATCAATGCTACCACTTCTGGAGTGCTTCCCATCATCTAATAAGCAGTGTTTCAACCAAAAACCAAACTGACTGCCACCGAGTCAATTCACTCTCATTGAGAGCCCAGAGGACAGAGGAGCACCGCCCCTGTGGGTTTCCAAGACTAACATTTTATGGGAGTACAAAGCTTTGTCTTTCTCCAAAGGAGCTGTTGGTGGTTTGAACTGCTGACCTTTAAGTTAGCAGCCCAAGGTGTAACCATTATGCCACCAGGGCCCCTGCTCCTATTCTAGAAGCCATGACTAAAATGGCCCCAGATCTATACTGAACTGCAGCTCAGCCTTAAAGCTCTGCTTCTGCTGCTCAAAAGAAACAATTCAGTTCTTGTAAAAGTTTGGCTACTTATATCCCCAAAGGGGCAAGATCTGAGCAAGGAACAGTCTGTTAAAAGATTATCGTCAAGTTTGCCTGATCGGAGAAGAACAGGTCAGTATGTCCCAGGACATTAGGAAATGGAATTTGAATGAGAAGAACAATTGTAGCTTGCAACCCTCTTGTAACTGCTAGTTAGGCCAGCATAGGACTGGGGGATGTCCATTAACGCGTGCCCAGAGGGCCAAGCTAGGGAAACAAAGAACTGGCGCACTGCACATGTTCAGAGTTCCGACAGGTAGGCAGGGGTGGGCGTGAACTTGAATTGGCTCACCTAGCCAGGTGAATTCAATTCAGCCAATGGGGTCGATCAAGGGTCTTCCACCACGCCTCCCAGTGGAATCCTTGAAAAGGCAGAAGCCCGGAGTCAAGGAGAGAGAAAGAGAGAGAGAACTTTGGCGGAGGGAGAGAAAGAGAGAGAGAGAGAACTTAGGCGCAGAGAACTTTGGTGGAGGGAGAGAAAGGGAGAGAGAGAACTTAGACGCAGAGAGCTTTGGCGGAACTTTGGGACGCTTTGCGGGATGCCGAGCCACTTCCAGCCAGGCTGCATGTCCAGGAGGAGCCCCTTGGGTGCCGTGTAAACCTGAGACTTCTTCTAACCCTCATAAAACTCACTTCAATCACGAACCAGGCTTCGGCGTGAATTCTTTCTCGCGCGGAGCCAAGGACTGAGGTATAAGTCTAGCTCCAGAGAGCTCTAACATAACTCTCTGCCATGTGCCACTCTGCCTATGAGCACCCAGCCCTTTGATCCCGACACTCAAAAGTCTCTCTCTCTCTTCCTGCAGTTTTGAGCATGATCTGTGCTGCCCGGTACTAGTGTGTCTGCCAATTTGCAGATTTCTTTTTTTTT
>NW_022111373.1:85558551-85571070 GCF_000313985.2 Echinops telfairi
TTTGTCTCATGTACTTCGGGCATGTTAGCCAGAGGGTCCAGTTCCTAGAAAAAGACATCGTGCTTGGTAAAGCAGTGGTCAGACTGAACAAGACTCTCAAGGAGATGGACTGACACAGAGGCCACAACAATGCATCCAGACAGAACCTCCATTGTGAGGATGGCACAGGATCCGGCCGTTTCATTCTATGACACACGAGGCTCTTATGAGTTGACAAACCAAACCACCTTCCGATCTGGTGACATAACAGGGCATCTCCTGAGATCCGTGGTTCTCCACCTTCCTAATGCCACCACCCTTTAATACAGCTCCTCATGTTGTGGTGACCCCCCCCAACCATAAAATTATTTTCATTGCAAATTCATAACTGTCATTTTGCTATTGTTATGAGTCAGGGGACCCCTGTGAAAGGTTCGTTCAACCCCCAAAGGGGTCACGACCCACAGGTTGAGAACCACTGCCTTAGATGAAGACCCAGAAGACAGAATTAAAGGTGAGGAGATCCAAATGCCTCTGAAGATGGTAAAGGGCCCTGGCTGCCTCTCTGTATGGCGATCCACCAATAGCAATCACTGTATATACCCATGGCGTGGCCTGGTTTGGATAAGTGGAGGGCATCCAGATGGTTGGTGTGTGGTTATGATCAATGGGGAGGGAGTCCCTCCTATTGGAAGGGGAAAAAGTTAAGCCTCAGCTCTAGACCAGCTCATTGTGGCTTCCGGCAATGCACAAGAGCACTTATTTGGTCAAGACCCAAACGCGAGTGCCGACTGCTTTGACAGGAGGAGGCCCAGGTCATCAGCCCAGACTAGCAGCACAAGGAGACTTCCTGCTTCTCCATCGTCCTACCTATGAGATTCACTCCTCACTGCCAGGATGATCGAATGTTTGCTGTCAGAATGGGGGCAGAGGGGGTGGAGCACACACACACTGACCGAAAGCAGCTCAGTTTCATTTGAAAAGTATAAAGCGCTATAAATTAAAGCACTCTGCGTGCATATAGAATTTTAAATCAGAAAAGACTATTTGTTTTTATTATTAAATCAAAAGAGGACTTAACCCATATGGGCATGATGACAATTTCACCATAGACGGAGTCAGCTTTCTGTAAACAATAGCCCTTAAAACTTTCTCTCAGACATCATTCACTGGAGAAAATCGACTCCAATCGCCCAAACTCATAAAAAGCCAAGCAAAGTAGAAGGGCAGTGAAAGGACAACCAGGAGTGTGGTTGAAAAGAAAACTTGGTCGATATTTATAACCAGCTTCAAATCAAATAAGATACAAGTGTCAGTCAAAAAATATTGCTACTGTGGCTCCAGTTCATACGTGTGCTATTGAATCCAAACAAAATATGCTTAAACATGTCTCTTGCAATCAGGGGAAGGCTCTGGCAAATTTCCTCAATAATATATTTATGTTTTAGTCTCATTAGGGTGCCTTATAAAAAAATTTTAAACATTTTTTGTGCTATGGGAAAAAAGACTCTGAGGTCAGGTCTAACATCAAATTTTTAACAAAACTCAAGTAGACACATTCCCAAATCACTGAAGCCTTGTAACCAGTTTACAGCAAAGTTAGGCCACATAAACGAACAGGTTTTAGATGGCGCGAGTGTTTTAAGGAACTCCATGAAGACCTCAAATAGGAACCCAAAGAATGAGGGCCATCCGCACCCACGAATGAAGAAACTGTGGGTTCCATGCAGAAAGTAGTGGGCGAAGCCCATAGAATCACCGTGGTAGCTCATTAAGTTGGTTGGCAATTTTATTTTAGGCAAACATCTTGGCCTCGGCAATTTTCACCTTGATGGGTGACAGAAGAGTTTTGTGACAACTAGCTCAAAAAACGGTGACAATCAATTAGCTCAAAGGTGATTTTATGGAATGAATCATCACCAGGAATGAGTCTTGGATTTACGAATATGATCCAGAGAAGAAGATATACGATCAAAACAGTGGCTTCCAAGGGGATCTATGTGGCCAGTGAAAGCCAAGGCAGGGAAGTCAGCTCAAAAGGCTATGGTGACAGTTTGAGGGATTCTCAAAGGGGTAATCTTTTTTTAAAAATCATTTTATTGGGGGCTCGTACAACTATCACAATCCATCCATCCATCCATTGTGTCAAGCACATTTGCACATCTGCTGCCATCATCATTCTCAAAACATTTGCTTTCTACTTGAGCCCTTGGTATCAACTCCTCATTTTTCCCCTCCCTCACTCATGAACCCTTGATAATTTATAAAATTTTACTATTATGTCATGTCTTATACTGTCCAATGTCTTCCTTCACCTACTTTTCTGCTGTCCATTCCCCAGGGAAGGGGTTCTATGTAGGTCCTTGTAATCAGTTCCCCCTCCACCCTCCCAGTATCGACATTCTCACTACTGGTCCTGAGGGGTTCATCTGTCCTGGATTCCCTGTGTTTCCAGCTCCTATCTATACCAGTGTACATCCTCTGGTCTAGCCAGATTTGTAAGGTAGAATTGGGGTCATGATAGTGGAGGGGGTAGGGAGAAAGCATTTAGGAACTAGAGGAAAGTTGTATGTTTCATCGCTGCTACATCGCACCCTGACATGCTCATCTTCTCCCCGAGACCCATCTGTAAGTTGTCTACAGATGGGCTTTGGGTCTCCACTCCACACTCCCCCTTTTTCACAATAGTGTGAATATTTCTGTTCTTTGATGCCTGATACCTGATCTCTTCAACACCTCATGATCACACAGGCTGTTCTGCTTCTTCCACGTGGACTTTGTTGCTTCTCAGCTAGATGGCTGCTTCTTTATCTTCAAGTCTTTAAGACCCCAGATGCTATATCTTTTGATAGCCAGGCACCATCAGCTTTCTTCACCACGTTTTCTTATGCACCTGCTTTGTCTTCAGTGAACTGTGTTGGGAAGGTGAGCATCATGGAATACCAGTTTAATAGATCAAATTGTTCTTGCACTGAGGGAGTACTTGAGTAGAGGCCCGATATCCATCTGCTACCTTAATACTAAACCTATAAATATATGCACATAGATCTATTTCCCCATCATAAAATATATAAATATATTTGCATGCCTGTATTTTGACCTCTAGCCCTTTGCCTCCTAGTTCTTTCCTCTATTTCCTTTTACTTTCCTCTTGTCCCACCATCATGTTAAGCCTTCATTTGGGTTTCAGCAATTCCTCTGTGTTACATTCCCCTTGATAAAGCTCCCTCCACCTTCCTTGCCATCGATTTTGGATCACTTGTTGTTGTCCCTGGGGTTGTTAACACCCACCTCCTTTCCCCCTGCCTCCCCCTCTTCCATGTCCCCCCAGAACCATCAGTCCTGTTGTTTTCTCCCCCAGATTGTTTATCCTGCCTATCTTATCTAGATAGACCTGCAGAGGTAATAATATGCACAAAAAACAAGACAGAGTAAACAAAGCAACAAAAGAAAACAAAACAACAACAAAGAAAAACCAATGACAAAAAAAAAAAAAGCCTGTAAATAGTTCAAGGTCTGTTTGTTGACCTTTAAGAATGTTTTCTGGTTGAGTCTGATGGGGTGCCACGCCCTAGCCCCAAAGCCTATTTTTGGTATTCCCTGGGGACTTCGTTGCTCTGTTCCCCTTGCTGTTCTGTTGCACACCCTTAGTGTTTCACCTCAGTGTGGTGGGATCAGATTGGGCAGAATTCCCAAACTGTCTCCAGTGTTGTCCCCCGTAGTACTATGGGTCAGTGAGGGATGTCGAGTCTCATAGTGGGGCCACCTCCATGGTCTTCTCTGTGCTTTGGCTGCTCTGAACGGAAATATCGTCCTCAGGGCTTGGTGAGCCAGGATGTGTTCCACTCTCTTCCTCTCCCTTCATTTGCTCCTGTGTGTTCTGATCAGACATGTGCCTGTCTCTGAGTTGTACCTTCAGTGCTGTCCTCTGAAGTGAATTCTGCGGGGAGGGGGAGCTGTCCACATAGCTGGGATTGGGGCCAGCCCCTTCAATCCCCCTTTTCTCATTCCTGCCCAGACCTGTTTTGTAAACTATTTAGTCATCCAATTTCCAACTCACAAATGGGAGTCTTGATTAACATAAGGAAATCCCTGATTGGCATTCTCCTAATCACTATTATTGATCTCAGGATAAGTGTATAACCTCAGCTGGCTCCTATGTTCAATGTTGGGTAGATAGGCTTCTCTCTCCCACTAGAATAGACCAAGGAAGCATGTTGCCCTTTTGCAGCCTTAGGGTAACCAGGAAGATAACCTGAAAACAAAGATGTAACAGATGGAAGAGACTGGGTCTGTACACAAACTATGAATTTACGAACAACCAATTGTACACTACATTACACTACAAAATTCCTTTCATGTGAAATATATATATCTTTAAATTTTTTGAAGCACAGATTCTATCATGTGAGAGCATCCTAATTATTCCTACCTTTATTACCTTTCTTAATGGTCTACCAAGTCCCATCTTTTAAAATTAGAGGGTTTTTTTTAATCTTTAAGTCTCCTAATAGGTCAATAATTTTATAATTATGGGGATGGGACTGTCTTTCTTAGTGTTGTCCATAGAAAATTGCTTGAAAAGGAAAAGATCAATATATTGACCTGTGTAAGCTGTTAAATTTGTGGGCCAGTCAACTGAAAAGAAGGGGGAAAGAATGAAAAAAAGGACATGGGTGGGGGGAAGCAGGGCACTAACCCACCCAAGGGGAGGGTGTGGTGTTGTTTATATCCCCACGGGAGAGGGAGAGAGGGAGCAGACTTCAACCCGGTGCACCAAGACGTGAATGCAACATACCAGCAAGGAGCAGGGAACCAACAGAGGTCTGCAGGGCCGGCCCCAATCACAAGTATGAAGACACTCTTCCCTCTCCCCGAAGAAGAATGCACTTCAGAGGACAGAACTAAAGCTACAGCTCAGTGAGAGGGGCACGTCTGATAGGAGCACACGGGACAAACAAGAGGAATACATTCTCGATCACCAAACCCTGAGGACGATATTCCAGCTCAGAGCAGCCAATGCAGAGAGGACCATAGGGCTGGCCCCACCACGAGACACACTCCCCTCACTGACCCATAGTGCTACAGGGGACAACACTGGAGACACTGTGCAGGAATTGTGCCCCAGTCTGACCCCACCACACTGGGGTGAAACACTAAGGGTGTGAAACACAACAGCAAGGGGAGCAGAGCAATGAAGTCCCCAGGGAGTACCAAAACTAGACTTTGGGACCAGGGTGTCGCACCCCATCAGACTCAACCAGAAAACACTCCTAAAAGTCAACAAACAGACCTGGAACTTCATATAGGCTTCTCTTTTTTTCTCTTTGGTTATACGTTTTGTTTTGTTGCTTTGTTTTGCTCTGTCTTGGTTTTGTGCTTATTATTGTCTCTGCATGTCTATCTAAATAAGATAGGCGGGATAAATAATCTGAGGAAAGAACAAATAAAGGAAAGAACCAGGAGGCAAAGGACATTTATAGAGGTCTAAATACAGGCATGTACATATGTAAATATATATATATAAGGATAGGGAAATAGATCTATGGACATATATTTATATGTGAAGTATGAAGGCAGCAGATGGACATTGGCCCTCTACTCAAGTACTCCCTCAATGTAAGAACACTTTGTTCTAATAACCTGACATTCTGTAATGTTCACCTTCCCAACACAATCACTGAAGACAAAATGGGTGCATAAACAAATGTGGTGAAGAAAGTTGATGGTGCCCAGCTATCAAAAGATATAGTGTCTGGGGTCTTAAAGGCTTGAAGGTAAACAAGTGGCCACCTAGCTGAGAAACAACAAAGCCCACGTGGAGGAAGCACACCACCAGCCTGTGTGATCATGAGGTGTCAATGGGATCAGATATCAGGCATTAAAGACCCAGAACAAAAAATCTTATTAATGTGAATGAGGGGGAGTGTAGAGTGGAAACCCGAACCCCATCTATAGACAATTGAACATCCCCTCACAGAGGGGTCACAAAGAAGAGACGAGGCAGTCAGGGTGCAGTATAGCACCAATGAAACATACAACTTTCCTCTAGTTCTTTAATGCTTCCTTTCCCCCCCACCCCCACTATCATGACCCCAATTCTACCCTACAAATCTGGCTAGACCAGAGCATGTATACTGGTACAGATAAGAAGAGCTCACAACATAGGCAGCCCAGGACATATAAACCCCCAGGCCCAATAATGAGAGTAGTGACACCAGAAGGGGAAGGGGAAGGTGGGGGGAGAAACAGGAACTGATCACAATGATCTACATATAACCCCCTCCCATGGGAACAGACAACAGAAAAGTGGGTGAAGGAAGACATCAGTCAGTGTGAGACATGAAGAAAGTTTTATAAATTATCAAGGGGGGCGGGGGGGGGGGGGGGGGGGGGGGGGAGCGGAGCAGGAATGAGCTGATACCAAAGGCTAAAGTAGAAAGAAAATGTTTTTAAAATGATGATGGCAGCATATGTATAAGTGTGCTTGACAAAATGAATGGATGTATGGATTGTGATAAGAGCTGTACACGCCCCCAATAAAATGATTTTTTTAATTAGAGAGCCGTATAAATACCATAAATAGAAATGTGAAGGGAAATAACACACGTGTTCTTGTTATGTGCCGTAGTTTTGAGTCAAAGTGACACTCTGTATCCCATAACTAAATGCCACCATGTTTCGCCATCCTCACGATTACTGCTGTATTTGAGCCCCTGGCTGCAGGCACTGTGTCTAGCCATCTCCTTGAGGGTCTTCTTCCTTTTTGCTGATGCTTTACCAACCCTGATGTCCTTCTCCAGGGAGTGGCTCTTTCTCTAACACATATCCAAAGTTGTTGTTATTGTCGTTAGATGCCATCTAGCAGCTCACAGCAACTCCCTGTACAACACAGAGCAAATCACTACCAGATTCTGCGCCATCCCCACAATTGCTCCTGCCCACTGTTGCAGCCACTGTATTAGTCCACCTCATCTCGGGTCTGCTCTTTCTCATTGCTTCTCTACTTTACCAAGAATGATGTCCTTCTCCAGGGACTGGTCTCTCCCAGCAATATGTCCAAAGTATGTGAGACAAAGTCTCACCATCCTTGCTTCTAAGGAGCAGGTACTTCTCCAAGAGAGATTTGTTTGTTCTTTTGACAGTCGTGGTCCTTTCAATATTCTGCTCCAACACCATTGATATTTCTTCAGTCTTCTTATTCAATGTGCAACTTTCACATGCACATGCAATTGAAAATACCATCGCTTGGATCAAGCTCACCTAAGTCCTCAATGTAACATCCTTGTTTTTCAACACTTCAAAGAGGTCTTGGGAAGTAGATTAACCCAATGTAATGTGTCATTTGAATGTTTTGACTGCTGCTTCCATGGGCATTGATTGTGGATCCCAACAAGATGAAATGTTTGACAACTTTAATCTTTTCTACATTTTTTATGATGCTACTACCCATTGGTCCAGTAGTAAGGATCTGGGTTTTATTTCCATAGAGCTGTAATCCATACTGAAGGCTGCAATCTTTTATCTTCATTACCAAATGCTTCAAGTTCACCTCACTTTCAGCAAGATTGTGTCACCTATGTATCAAAGGTTGTTAATAAGATTTCCTCCAAAAAAAAGACTTCCTCCAATCCTTAAGCCACATTCTTCTATAGCTTCTCTGATTATTTTCTCAACATACAAATTGAATAAGTATGGTAGAAGATACAACACTGACACACACCTTTCCTGATTTCAAACCAGGTAATATTCCCTTGTTCTGTTTACACAACTTTCTCTTGATACAAGTACAAGTTCTGCATGAGCACAATTAAGTGTTCTGAAATTCCCATTCTTTTCAAAGCTATCCATAGTTTGTTATGATCCACACAGTCAAATGCCTTGGCATAGTGAATAAAACACAAGTAAGCATCTTTCTGGTATTCTCTACTTTGAACCACGATCCATCTGACATGTTCCATGTCCTCTTCTGAATCCAGCCTGAACCTCTGGCAACTCCCTGTCAATGTACTGCTGCAATAATTATTGGATGATCTTCAGCAGAATTTTATTTTTGTGCGATATTAATCATATTGTTCTATAATTTGAGCATCCTGTTGGGTCACCCTTCTTTGGAACAGGTACAAAAATGGATCTCTTCTAGCCAGTTGGCCAGGTTGCTGCCTTCCAAATTTCCTGGCACAGATAAGTGCATGCTTTTGGTGCTGCATCAGCTTATTGAAACATTTTCATCGGTATTCCATAAATGCCTGGAACCTTGTTTTTGGCTAATGCCTTCAGTGCAGCTTGAACTTCTTCCTTCAGGGCCATTGGTTCTTGTTCATATGCTACCTCTTGAAATGATAGAATGTTGACCAGTTCTTTTTGGTACAGTGGCTCTGTGTATTCTTTCTATCTTCTCTTGATGCTTCCTGCATCTTTCAATATTTTGCTAATAGCCTCTTAATATTGCAACTGGAGACTGGAATGTTTTCTTGAGTTCTTTCAGCTTAAGATTTGCTGAGCATGTTCTTCCTTTTTGGTTTTCTAACCGTCAGTCTTTGTTCATTTCATTGCAATGTCCAAAGTAAGTGAGAGGAAGTCTTGCCATCCTCGATTCTAAGGAACATTCTGCCTGTACTTCTTCCAAGATGGAATAATTTGTTCTTCTGATAGCCCATGGTACTTTTCAACATTCTTTGCTAGCCCTATTCAAATGAATCACTTCTTCTGTGATCTTCCTGATTCATTGTCAAGCTTCCACATGTATATGAGGCTGTTCGATATACCCTGGCTTGGTCAGCCCCACCTGAGCCCTCAAAGGGACATCTTCAATGATAACTGTGTGAACAGTTTTCTTGCATATACTATAAAGAGTTAATACTTTCTCTGTATAAAGAAATGTTCTACACATAGATGAATATACTGAGAGAATAAAATGCAAAGGCCATAAACAAGCAATGGCCATAATATGTCTTTTTAAAGTTCAATTTTACTAGTCTTCAAAGGTGTACAAGTCAAACTATCATGACTGTTCTTTGATAAGGGTTTGTGGATGATCTGCTGGGACACTTCATTTCTCCTCGTTCTTCCTCATGCTACCCTGGGCTTGTTACCATGGCAGAGGCAGGAGTCGGAGAGACCGAGTGGAAGCCAAAAGATATGTTAAATCCTCAGGTGTGGTAGTTTTTTAATTGTCAATTTGAGAGGATTACAAGTGAAGGGGCAGAGTCTAGTCTGTCAATCGGATCATAGCCAATGAGGCTTCTGTGTGGTCATGGCCTTCTGCTGAGAATTCTGGGAAATCTGATACTTCCTTCTTGGAGGTGGGAGACTCTTGGCTCACACCCTGGGAGGCATAGCATCTGACAAGACACATGGACCCACCCTGATGCAGACACCCCTGCCAGCGCTGAGATGTTTCCAATGCCACTGGATCCAAAGACTTTCTACCCACTGGCCTGTGATCTTCTACACTCGGCATTATTGCATGTGTTTCGTGAGGCTGAAGAGGACTTTATAGATTGGTATCGGACATATGGGCTAATATCGGACTTATCGACTTGATCTGGACTGGGCTGGGGTGTTTTCTCAATGTTCAATTGTTCTTGTATATCAATCTCTTTCTTATACACATATGTGTGTCCATGGATTTGTTTCTCTAGTCTACCCAGACTGACACACTCACAACTGGCACATATTTTAGGGTATAAAAGAGGTCCCAGTCTCCAACATAACTTAAGGAGAACATCTATTAAGTCTTAAAAGGGACAAAGACAAACAAAGACAGTGACACATCATTTGGATGAGGGAGGCCATTAGCATGAGGTCATAATGGCACCCTAGGATTCACAGTCAGGATGCCACCTGACTGTGGCATAGAAGCCATAGAACACAGGAAACAGTCACAAATTCATAATTAGCGGCAGATCTGTACATCACTGTTACAGGTAGGACTAGGGAAGCAGGGGTATGACCATGATTATAACACATAGAGTATGTTAGAAAGAAAAGCTTTAAAAATTAGTCCAGAGCCTTCCAACCAAGGTAGTCAGGGCACTACTAATAGGGCATGGTTCATGATTAGGTGGCACTCACCCAGTCCTGTCCCTACTACAGTGAGCTCCATCAAGGACATGCCCAGGAAAGCCCCTGAGAGAGAATGCCCCTCCCTGGCCTGGCTTGAGAGGGGTGGAGGTAATCCACTTTCCAGTGCACTCAGTCGGAGGGCAAGATTATACTTATCCCTAGTTAATCGTCTGAAGGAATTCCGTGGAGGCTTCGTCCACATGGTGACCCTGCAAATGGAACCTTGCAACCTGTCCATATGTACTCAAGTCCAACATACAAACACACTATACCCCAACAATTCTACTCAGTCATGGACCCCAAAATAGGCTTAAGACGTACATCAAAGGATACGTTGCTGTGGGTTGTAGATGCTATCAAGTAGGTTCCAGCTCAAAGTGACCCTATCTACAACAGAATGAAGCACCACCGGTCCTGCATCACCTTCAAGATGATTATTACATTCAGACCCATTGGTGCAGCTACTGTCAATCCAACTCATTCAGAGTCTCCCTCGTTTTCTCTGCCCCTCTCCTCTACCAAGAATGATGTCCCCTTTTCCAGGGACTAGTCTATCCTGGTAATATGCCCAAAGTCCGTGAGTCAGAGCCTTTCCATCCTCTCCTCTAAGGAACATTCTAGCTGCACTTCTTCCAAAAAAACAAATGTGTTTGTTCTTTTGACAGGCATGGTACTTTCAATATTTGTTGCCAGCACCATCATTCAAATGGATCAATCCTCCTTCAGTCTCCCTTAGTCGATGTCCAACTTTCACATGCATGTTGTTGTTGCTGTTGTTAGATGCCACGGGGTCAGGTCCGACCCACAGCGACATTATACAAACAGAAACACTGCACGGTCCGGCACCATCCTCACAATTGTTCTGTCTGAACCCATTGTGGCAGCCACGGTGGCCATCCATCTCCTTGAGGGCCTTCCTTTTTGTCGCCCTCTACTTTATCACACATGATGTCCTTCTCCAGGGACTGGCCTCTCCTGACTACATGTCCAAGGTATTGAAGATGAAGTCCTGCCATCCTTGCCTCTAAGGAGCTCTATGATAATACTTTTTCCACCCCGGGTTAGTTTGTTGTTTTGGCAGTCCATGTACTTTCAGTATTCTTTGCCAGCATCATAATTCAAATACATCCATGTTTCTTCAGTCTTTCTCATTGCCCTTTCACTCTGACAAACATGATGTCCTTTTCCAGGGCCTAATCTCTCCTGATAACATGTCCAAAATATGTGAGACAAAGCCTCAGCGTCTGCACTTCTGAGGAGCGTTCTGGGTGAGCCTCTTCCACGGCAGATGCATTTGTTCTTTTGGCAGTCCATGGTACTTACACGATTTTTAGCAAACACCGTTTGCAAATGCATTCTTCTACAGTCTTCCTTATTCAATGTCCAACGTTCACATGCATGTGAAGGTGACTGAGAATACACGACTTGGGTCAGGCGGACATTAGTCCTCAAAGTGACATCCTTACTCTTCCACATAGACTTTTTGGTCACAAGGTAATAATGAAAGCTATACACTTAAGATTTGAGTACTTTGTGGCACATATGTTTTACTGCAATAACAATATTCACAAAAGAATAGTCAGAACTAGCTTTGATGGGAAAAGTGTCCCCTATTAAAATGCAAATGCCTTTTAAGGAGAAACCTCCTCACTTTAAGCCGCCAGAGGGCACCTCTGAGGAGGGGGGCTGTCCAAACAGGTGCCCAGAGGCAGGAAAGTGACCCAGGCTCCCCACAGCGGTGTGGACAGAGACTCTGAGGCGTCCCCAGAAAGCAAAACACACAGGGCGATAGTAGGAACGGTAAAGACCCCAGCAAACACTGGGATCTGCAACAGGCAGGCCTAATGTACAGCAAAACCAGCCTTCTTTGTTCCCCAGCTGCCTCCTGCCTTGCCCCTTGCACACCCTCCTCTAACCGTGCAGCATTCCCGGTCTTTAGAGCACAGGCAGAGCGGAGTCCATGAGGCTGGTGGCGGCTGCAAAAATGTCACGAGAAGTCATAGCAAGTTGAAGGCGTCCAGATGGCCCCGCTGAAAGAGCTCTTTCCATTTCCCCCTCGCCATTTCCCCCTCGCCATTGCTTCAACTTCAATTTTCTCCCTCTAATCCTTCATTGTCAACACATTTCGGATTTCCTCATTGATAAAAATGAGGCCCGTGTCCCCCGAGGCTT
The DNA here is from genome assembly GCF_000313985.2 of Echinops telfairi. NCBI lineage: Eukaryota > Metazoa > Chordata > Mammalia > Afrosoricida > Tenrecidae > Echinops > Echinops telfairi. The sequence goes on from NW_022111373.1 coordinate 85,570,771, forward strand.
GCGGCTGGCTTGAGGATATCTGAGACCAGTTGCCAGTAAAGGAGGAAGGAGGTAAACAAAAACACAGAACTCGTTGAGGCATCACGCAGAGTATCACTCTAAGTCGTTGTCTACCCACAACAGCCAGGGAAATTTATCATTCCATTGACCCAGATTCGAGGTCAAGAATTTTTTTTTTAAGTGCCACAGTTTGCCCCATAGGGGTCTTATACATAATGTTTACCACAGTAATATTTGTGGACATCAAGGTTAATTACAAATTTGATTTACTGAAGTACAGCAAAATCTGTCCCTGTGGTC
>NW_022111373.1:85572485-85574257 GCF_000313985.2 Echinops telfairi
GTTGAACAGGTGTCAGCTGTGCTTCCAGACTAAGCGAAACAAGGGTCTGGCAACCAACTTACAAAATCCAGACAAGGAAAACCCCCATGGATCAAAACTATCCAATCCGGTGGTCCACAGGATCCCCATGAGTCAGAAGACAACACCACAGCAGCTAACAACAAAAATAACTGCTCCCCTCACCTATAACTCTGAGTGACCAAGAAGACAACAAGATCAACCGCCTTGTACCTTACTACTCACTGGCACCAAGGCAATGCTGACTCATAGCGACCCCTGTGGGTTTCCCAGACTGTAACTGTTTAGGGAGGGCAAAGCCCAGCCATTCTCCCATGGAATGGCTGGTGGTTTCAAATTGCTGACCGGGCAGATTACAGCCCAACTCGTAATCACTACACCACCAGGGCTCCATTTGGGCCCCACAACTAGCCTCATGTTTATGCATTATGTATATGTATATATATTCATGCAGAGATTTTATATGCCAGTTTGAGGAAAGCATATTAACCCAGAGCCATTGACATCAAGTTGATTCTAACTCATGGTTACCCCTTTATAGAGTTTCTGAGACTGTAAATCTTTCTGGAGCAGACAGCCTCCTCTTTTTCCTGTGGTGTGACTGGTGAGTTTGAACCACCAATCTTATGGTTATGCCTACCCCACTGTGCCACCAGGGCTTCTTTCCATCAAACTATAGGTGTGTTTCTAAAAACAAAACAAAAAACTCACTGCCATAAGAATCAATTTCAACTCATGTTAAAGACCCAGCGTCTAGAAGAGCTTGAGCTGGCTGATTGAATGAGGTTGTTGAATCCAACCACTGGACCTGAAAAGGAAATAGTAAAGAGATAAAGAAAAGTAACTATACAGATATTCCTTATTGTCATTCCCATATGATTGTAAAGTCCCAGTAGCGCATCACAGTTACAAACTCTATTTCATGAATCTTCAGCCATTCACGAATTCACTGTGTCCTGGCCATCAACGGTGAACCACCCGAGCTGTATGCTGGGGTGGAGGAAACAGTAGGTGTTAATAAGATTTGATCCCTGCCCTTGAGACGCTCAGTCCAGCAGGAAGACCTGCGAGCACACACAACAGGGCATTACCATTGAGTAATGCAGCGACTGGGGAAGGGCACACGGGGGCTAGGACACACATTCACAAATGCCTGAGGGAGTGCTCCTGGAAGATGAGGAAGGTGAAGGGTGGAAAGTCAGATTGTTCCCTTCACCCTGTTGTGTGTTTATAGGATGTGATACCTTGAAGGATCCCTGGTAGTGCAGTGGTTATGCCACTAGTGGTTGCTAACCACAAGGTCAGCAGTTCAAAGTCTTTCTACTCCATTTAAGGGTAGACCCTGTCCTACAGGGTCACTAAAGAGTTGGAATCAACTCAAGGGATCCTAACAACACATGAGTCAGAATTAGCTCAATGGAAGGGGTATAGCATTAACAGAGGAAGTAGCTCTTTTATGCTATCAAGTCAATTCTGACTCACAGTGACTCAGAGGTCATTTTCTAGGTTATAATCGTTAGAAAGGACCCTTGTTGGCAAAGTCAGTGGTTGAAGTGCTTGAGTCTTAACCAAAAGGTCAGCAGTTTGAACCCACCATTTACTACGCAGGAGAGAGATGAGCCCTCTGTAAAGATTTATAGCCCCACTACCATGACTCGAATTCCATCTTGCAAGACTGGCTAGACCAGAGGAGGTACACTGGTACAGATAGGAACTGAAAATACAGGGAATCCAGGATGGATGAGCCCTATAGG
>NW_022111373.1:85575726-85577637 GCF_000313985.2 Echinops telfairi
AAAGTTTATTAACATGGGATTCCTTTGTTTTCTCTCTCTCTCAGACTTTCACCACCTTCTCTAGTGGCCGCACTGCTGTCCTTCTGGCTCTTTCTCGCTCCAGCTCTCCCTTTCTTACCTTCGGCTATTCTCTTCACTCTGTCTTCCAACCTTCCCTCACCCTGCCCTTTACTCTCATTCCAATCTAAACACCAGGGCAGGTCGTTAACGCTAATAAAACCTGTTCATTGAAACCCAACTCTGGCTCCGCTTTCCTTTCATTCCAGTTCTAACACCCCCATAGACCTCCCCCACCCAACCCTAATCATCAGTCTTATAAATCTCGAAGGGGCCACCTGAGGACCCTGGTACTCCAACAGCCAACTCAGTGCCATCAAGGCAATGCTAGCTCCTGGCGACACTACAGGACGGGGAGGAACTGCCCCTGTGGCTTTCATGGCTAACTCTTTGCAGGAGTAGGTCGAAAGCCTCATCTTTCTCCTGCAGGAGCCCTGGTAGTGCAGTGGATTACACATGAGCTGTAAAACCCAAGGTCAGCAGTTTCAAACCACCAGCCACTCCACAGAAAGAAAAGATGAGGCTTTCTGTTCCCATAAAGATGTCCACCCTCAGAAACCCCAATGGGCCGTTCTCTGACCTATGGATGACTCTTGAGTGGGAACTGGCCGTCTAATGAATATAATGGAGGATCTTAATAGCAACAATCACTTATTAGGTATTTTCTGTGTACCAAGCACTCAATTACATATTTTCTAAATGTTATGTCTAGTTCTTAAAACAACCTGAGAGGTAGAAAATAGGATCCCTGTGTGACAGAAGCGGAAACCAAGGTCAATGTGCAACAGTGACTTTTATACTTTTTGTATTCATGATAATTAGACTGGGTCCTGCTGACTCGTATCCACCCTGGAGCATCTTCAGGGTTCATAGAACCCCTGCTAGAATGACCTTGCTTCTACTTGCTTCTACCTTCAAGTTCTAATTCTACCATGGACAAGATTGGGCTGGTTTGATTTATTTCAAAATTGAGTTCAAACCACGAACCATAAGGAAGGACAGGCCAATAAAATGTTGGCGTTAGGTTTCGGCTACGGCTCTTAAGCCTTTCTTTGGATCCAAAAAACAAAGGGGAAAAAATTCAAAAACAGGCTGAGGTTATTGAAGGGAATTTTGTGCAACTGCAGAGCATTCTCGAATCTCTATGAGGCTGACGTGATTTACATTTCTGGGCATCAGTACCTTCCACTGACCTTCCTGCTGAATACTTGTGATTTTTGTGCCGCAGCACCTTCCAAGTTCAAAGTAAGATAGATATATCTTAGTAATACACGTTGGAGGAAAATCCATTTCTATGATAAATGATGTGATTTCGGTCTTTTCTGGGGGCAGTATTGGCAGCCCCGTCGGAGCAAAGCACATGCATTCTGAGAGGCCACAGCACGCACCGTGAAGTGCGTGTTCCCTTGGAATGCTTTCGCTTGAGCTGCAGAGACAGTGTCTAGATACCTAGTATTGATTTAACAGTGCCCTTGAAAAGCTATGTTGAAATCCTATCTCTCTGTACCTGGGCAAGAAACTGGGTTTGGAAATAGGGTCTTTACACGTAACCCCCCACTCCGACCCACTCCTTGTCACGATGTGTCCTCATCCAATCTGAATGGTGTCCTCAGGAACCAGGAGAAGTGATACATAGGCAGGGAGGTCGAGGAACCAAACCACTGACCCCACAGCTGGCAGCTGAAGAACACCTGGAGTTATCAGAAGCTAGAAGGCACGGAACAAGTTTTCTCTCAGAGCCTCGGGAGGAATTCACAGGGCTGATCTTGGACCCCCAGCCTCCCGGCTGAGACAAGAGCTTCCAGATCTCCTGAGACACCCACTTGGTGGTATTTTGTTACTGCAGCCCTAGGA
>NW_022111373.1:85577737-85593331 GCF_000313985.2 Echinops telfairi
GGCGCGCAGGCCCATTATATTCTCCTTAAAGGAGAAATGGAATGTGAACTCAAGGGTGTGGGGAATTGGGGATACAATGTAGGCAGCGTTTCAAGCTGAGAAAACCAGGGCAGGAAAGAGAGTCACCTTATGAGGAAGAGTTTGGCTCCAGCACAGGCTCTCTGATCAAAGGAGGAGATAGGAATGTAGATTTGGAAAGATTGAGGGAACCCACTCCCCCCATCCCCCTCCCCGGGAGCATTTTTTTAAGGGGTTGGTCAACAAGGATTCACCGATTCTTACACTGGAACAGCTGGGGCAGGATTGGATGCAAGTACTAAAAACTCTACCATCTAGTCGATTCCAACTCATCGTGACCATACAACACAGCAGAACTGCCCTGTGGGTTTTCGACTGGCTTGTGATCCAAGTGAGTTCTATGAAAGGTAAGAGAAGCTTCAGGTTTACACAGGCACCCCAGTGCCCTTGACACGCACGCGCACGTGAAGTCACGCGTCACGCGCACGTGGAGTCCCGAGGCCAGAGGAGATCGCTGCTTGACCTCCGAGGAGCAGCTTGAGAAGTAGAAGGGCCAGAGGGCTCTGGATTCTGCCTTTCAGGTGCTCCGCTGGGAGGCGTGACCAATGATCCTGGTGGACCCCATTGGCTGAATTGAATTCACCTGACCCAGATAGGCCAAGCCAGGTGTAACGCCCACCTAGGTGTACCTCCCCTTCTTCCTGGCCAGAAGCAAACCTCTGAGCATGTGCAAGGAATGCCCCAGTCCCTATGCTAGCTACCTAACAAAACTCTGCAGGAGTTGAAAGCCACCTGTTGTTCCTGGGGAGTCGCTGGTGGTTCTGAACTGCTAACATTGCAGTGAGCAACCTAGCGCAGAACCCACTATGCTATAAGAGCCCCTAAGTGCTAAAAGGGTGCTCATTTCTCTGTACCCTTCCTTCAGCTGTGATTACTGTAGTATGTGGGCTGGCCTCACCTACCAACAATGCCCTCCACACAGGGAAGAAAGCCATCAGCAAATCCAGACGCATACCCTGCAGCTGGCACTCTGGCACACAAGCCTTTCTCTTTCCCTCGGCCGTATGTTGATCTGCTTGGCCTTGTCCAAGACACTCACCCACCACTGGGCCATTCATTGTGTCCAGGCGGATGGGATGCCATAGCTGGTCAGGCCTAAGTTACAGGGCCCCTCTACTGCCAAAGAATAGGGGCTGTGCCCATAAGAAAGGAACATTTGCTAGGGAGATACAAACAATACTTACATATCTACTCCACAACCGAATCATGGAGGACCGTGAAAGCCAGAGCAACAGGTTTGGATTACATACATTGTTTAGAAAATGGGAGACAGTGCACATTTTTAAGGTGAGAAGCATAGTCAGAAACATGATTTAGAAAGAGCCATCCAGAAACGTGGGTGAAGGGAGACGACAGACAGTGTAAAAGAGAAAAATAAAAATAATGTATAAACTAGCAAGGGTTCACAAGGGCAGGAGGGTGGGAAGGGAGCAGGGAAAAGAGGAGCTGATACCAAGGGCTCAAGCAGAAAGAAAATGTTTTGGAAATGATGATGGCAACATATGTACAAATGTTCTTGATACAATTGATGTATGGATTGTTGTAAGAGCTCTAAGAGTCCCCAATAAAATGATTTATTTAAAAAAAAAGAAGAGTCATCTAGTGACAGATAAGAGTCCTGTTGGCATAGTGGGTTAAGCATTGGGCTGCTACCAGAAGGCCAGCTGTTCAAACCCATCAGCTGTTCTATGGGATTAAAATAAGATTTTCTGCTCCCATAAAGACTTACAACCTCAGAAACCCAAAGGAGACAATTCTCTTTCCTATTCTCCACAGTCAATTTGAATCAATTTGATGGCAGTGAGTGAGTGAGTGAGTGAGTGAGAAGTCAGTGAGTGGTCAATTCAGCAGCAGAGTGCAGGACGGACTGCATGCAGTGCAGTGGTCACGGGGAGGGAGGTGCCTCCAACCTCAAATGTGCATGTCTGAGCCTTGAATTCCTATGGGGGGAGAGGGCAGAGGGCAGGTCCTTGAGATGGTAAAAGAATGGGAGGTTAGGGCACTGGGAGAGTCGCTCTCAGTTCGTTTCGGAGGGGCAGCAGCAGAGACCTGGGGTCCTGGAAAAGAGATCAAAGTTCAGTATTTTCTCAGCCAGCCTGTGGCCCCATCAGACTAACTAGCTTGTCCTGAGCTTGACACTGGAAAAGAGGAGAGGCGCCGGATGCAATTTCCACATCCACTGAAAGAGCACTCAAGATCATAATTACTTATGAACCTTACATGTACACCGACTAAGAGCTAGCAGGATGCACACACCCTGTCAACAGTGATTTGTAAAGAAGGGAGAGTACATTCACTTTCTAATTGGAACATTATGCTATTATTTGGCATGACATAAATCTACATTTGTAATAAAAACATGTACACATGCATGTAAGGAAAAGGAATTGTGGCACGCTTCGTACCTGGAGCCAATGTCAGAAGATAAGAGCTAGTGTCGTGATAGTAGGTAGGAGGAACGGTATCATGGAGAAATGGTTAGTCTCCCTGGGAGCCTCGGGTATAGTTCATTGAGAAGCTGCAGCTCCAGCTGAGACTTTAAAGAGAAGAAGGTGTTGACCAAACTATTACGGCAAATATAGCAACAGGAAAATCTCAGAGATGAGTAGATGCCAGGAGCTGCCTGCTGGATCTGGACGTCGAGGGCAGGATGTGCAATGACAAAGGGAGAAGGCAGGAAAGGCAAGCAGAGGCTGACTGCAGAAAACCTTGTGGACCACATCCTGGGGCAGGGCTTTCTCAGAGGGTTCTTGAAAGCCACCGAGAGACTTAATGCAGAGCACGGGCATGAGCAGCCATGGGTTTAGAAAGAATTTGAGGGCAGGAGATAGGGGATTCCTGGATGGGACTGATTAAGAATTGAGGTAGGTTAGAGGTGAGGCTAGAGAGTATGGGATACAGGAAGTTCTCTCCCCAAAATATTTGCCAAACCTGTTTGCTGCACATGGCAAACTCCACTATACACGTGGAGGTCAACGAAAGCAGGTCAGAGGTTATTCTCTTTGGGGATTATCAGCCATCTAGAGCAATCAGACTGTACAGTCTGTCCCACCCTAAGTAGGGTCCACCCCCTTCTGATAAGGATAGTGGATTGTTTCCCCTGAAGGAGAGACCAAGGAGGTCAAACCCACTTAAGGGTGACCAAGGTTAGGCTGTCATACTGAATATAGGGTCTGCCTATCTTGTCACACGTGTGGATCATAACTATAGATGGCCTTGAGAAGAATGGAAAATCCAGAACACTTCATTGTGCTCATGTGGAACCTGTACCTGGATCGTGAGGCAGTAGTGTAAACAGAAAAGGAATTACTACATGGTTTAAAAATGAGAAATGTATGCTACAGGGCTGTGTCCTTTCAACATCCACTATGCTGAGCAAATAATCAGAGAAGCTGTACTATATAAAGAACATGGCATCAAGATCGGAAGCTCTTTAACAACCTGAATATGAAAACGACACAGCCTTGCTTGCGCAAAGTGAGGACTTGAAGCCCTTGCTGATGAAGATCAAGGATTGTAGCCCTCAACAGAGATCATAATTTACCACATATACTCAAGGATAAGCCAAGTTTGTCAGCACACTTTTTATGCAGCTTTTGTAGTAAATTAGGTGCCTCCGCTGATATTTGGGTTGACTTATACTCGAGTATATATGGTAATATAAAGAAAACAAAAATCCTCACAATCAATGAGTAACATCATGATAAATGGAAAAAAGAGTGAAGTTATCAAGGATTTTGTTTTGCTTGGATCCACCATCAATGTTCATAGAAGCAGCAGTGAAGACCAAATGACACCTGGCATTAGGTAAAACCTGCTGTACAAGACCTCTTTAATAAAAGTGTTGAAAAACAAGGAGGTTACATTGAGAACGTACAGCTGACCCAAGCTATGGTGTTTTCAATCACCTCAAACATATATGTGAAAGCTGGACATGGAATAAGGAAGATTAAAGAACAAACTATGCATTTGAATTATGGTGCTAGGGAAGAATATTGAAAGAATCATGGACTGCCAAACGAACAAAAACCTGTCTGGGAAGAAGTACAGCCAGAAGGCTCCTTAGAAGCAAGGATGGAGAGACTTTGTCTCACATGGAAAAAGAAGAAGACCCTCAATAACATGGATTAACATAGTGGCTCAACAATGGGCTCAAGCACACTGGCATAGGACTGGGCAGTGTTTCGTTTTGTTGTTGTACATAGGTCACTACACATCAGAACCAAACTCTACGGCACCTAACAATTAACTGGTTTTTTCCAATGGCTTTTAGGATCTTCCCACACCCCCAACAGGATAATTTTATTAAAAAGTAAATCTATTATCATACTACTTAAGAGGTTAAGTAGTAACCCATCCACTACCACTGAGTCAATTCTGAATCAGTAACCCTACACAAGGCAGAACTGCCCCATAGTGTGTCAATACTTGTCAAGCTTTATGGAAACTGCCATATCTTTTTCCCATGAAGTAAGTGGCTGGTAGGTTCAAACCATTAACCCTTGAGTCAGCAATTGAGTGCTTAGCTACTTTGCAACCAGGGTTCCTACTTCAGAAATTAATCAGTATTCTTTCATATAAAGTTAATGCTATTACACAAGGATGTTTTACCTGGAAGTCTTGTCAAATGTGGCTACTACTCCATCCTAGCATTCTTCTAAAAAGTCCTGTAGAGAAGAGTATGTATAAGTGTGCACTATAAGCATGAGTGCACATTTTAAAGACCTTCCCTTTCCAAGTCTACTTTCCCATGTAATCACATTAGAAAACCAAAATGACTTCATGGCCATCTGGCCCCTAGCAGAAGACAGCTCCAACAGCTGGCCTATACCAATAGGCATAAGATAAAATGCTCCCAACCATTAGCCATCCGAGAAATGTAAAGCAACCAAGAGATACCACCTAACACCCTTGAAGATAGTCCAAATCAGAAAACCTGAGAGCAACGAATGTTGCAGGGGATGCGGCGAAATAGGAACTCTCCACTGCTGATGATTATATAGATACATACACCCTCCATGGAAAGCAATCTGGTGAGATTTAAAGCAAATGAAAATTGAGTTACCTTATGACCCAGCAATCCCTCCACTGGGCATATACCCAGAAGAAGTAAGAAATAGACCATGACCAGTTGTCTGCGCTCCAATGTTTATTGTGGCGCAATTCACAATCACAAGGAATTGGAAACCACCTAAATTTCCATTGATAGACAGTGGATTAGAAAACTCTGGCACATACACACAAGGGAGTACGATGCATCACTAAAAAGCACTGGTGATCCAATGAAGCACATGGTCTCCTGGGAAGAGTTGGAGGAAATCATGCTTAGTGAAGTTAGTCAATCACAAAAGGCCAAGTACAACATAAGTCCATTGAGGTTAAGTAAAATCAACACAGTAGGTATAGATGAAAAGTCATTTATCTCACACTATACGGATTGAGGTACAGGCAATCGGTTGGAGGACAGACCAAACCCAAGGATGGTACATGTCATTCCAACACAAAGGGGAGCGGGAGAGAAAGGGGGGGAAAGAGAGGGAGAAGATGACAGTGAGGGTGCAGGGCACTAATCCACCCAGGGGAAGGGTGTTGTTTATGTCTCCACAGCAATGGAAGTGTGAGTGCAGACCCCAACCACAAAGCACCAAACCTTGAGGGCAACATAACCACATGGGGCAACTCATGAAAAGAGTAGGCTACAGGGCTGGCCCCAATCAGAGCCAACCTGACCCCCTCCCCGGAACCCTGTGCTAGAGGACAACACTAAACCTACAGGTTGGGAAGAGGGGCCGGCCTGCCATGCCCATACAGCAGCAAACCAAGAAGGAAATAGAGAGTGAGGGACTAGACCCCATACTGACACCAAGCCCTGAGGATGACATACCTGCATGGAGCTGCTAAAGCAGAGATGACTGTAGGGCCCCAAACAGCTCAAGACATGATGTCTCCTCGTTGCAGCATATCATGACACAAAACAATACTGGGGACACATGGCAGGGAGTAAATCCAGTCTGACTCCCCCATCCCTACAATGGGGCAAACCAAGAAGGGTACTTAACAGATCAGCAATGGGAGCAAAGCCAAGCCACAAAGCCCGAGGAGTCCCAAAAATAGTCTTCAGGCTAGGAGGGGGCAGTTCCCAGAACCCTCTGGGACCAGTGTGGAGATAGTCATAAAGGTTTGTTTTCTGTTTTGTCTCCATTATTGTTTTGTCTACCTATAGAAGATAGGAATGGGAAGCAAACTCAAGGAGAAAGCAATGGGTTCCAGGGGAACGTGGGGGGAGGAGGGAGTGAGGGTGGAGGGGAACTGTGAGCAAACAATGCCACAGACAGGGGAACAACTAGGGAATTAAAATCGATGAGGACGATGTAGAGATCCAGGGGGTGTTGGAGCAACAGCAATGTAGGTGAGAGGAAGTAATGAGAGGCAGAAAGTGGTTGAGCATGATAGTGGGACAGAAGGAAGGTAAAACAAAACAGAGGAAAGATCTAGGAAGCTATGGATAGAGGTATACACATAGATGTGTACACCTGCAAATATATTTGTTCATAAAAACAGGGGTATTGGCCTATGTACATATATTTATTTGATAATATATTAAGGAAGTAGGTGGACTTTGGGGCCTCTGCTCAAACCCTCCCTCAATGCAAGAACATTTTATTCTAACCACCTGGCATTCTGTGATGCTCACCCTCCCAAGTAGATCACTGTAGACAAAATGGGTGTGGTGCATAAGCAAATGTGATAAAGAAAACTGATGGTGCCCAGCTATTAAAAGATATAATGTCTGGGGTCTTAAAGGCTTGTATTAAACGAGCAGCCATCTAGCAGAGAAGCAACAAGCCCACATGGAAGCACACCAGCCTGTGTGATCATTAGGTGTTGATGGAATCAGGTAACAGGCATCAAAGACCCAAAACACACATGTTGAGAACAAGGGGGTTGAAAACAGAGACCTAAAACCCATCTGTAGACAATAGGACATCCCCTCAAAGAAGGGTCACAAGGAAGGGATGAGTCAACCAGGATGCAGTATAGCACTGATGAAATACTTAATGAGGCGTCCTTACCTCCCAATATCATAACCCCCGTCCTGCCTTTCAGTTCTGGCTAGACCGGAGCATGTACACTGGTACAGATCAGAGCTCACAACACAAGGAACCCAGGTCAGATAAACCCCTCAGGAACAAAAATGGGAGTAGCGATACCAGGAAGGTAGAGGAAAATGTGGGGAGAGGAGGCAGAGGGAACCGATTGCAATAATCAACGAACAACAGAATTGTGGGTGAAGGGAGACAGCAGATGTTTTAAGACATGAAAATAATAATTTATAATTTATCAAGGCTTCATGAGGGTGGGAAAAAAGATGAGCTGATACCAAGGGCTCAAATAGACAATGTTTAGAAAATGATGATGGCAGCATATGTATAAATATGCTTGATACAATTGATGTATGGATTGTTTTAAGAGCTCACAATAAAATGATCTTTAAAAAAAACAGCTTGACTATAGAGAAACCATAAACTCATCATCGATGCCATCAGTTCATGTAAGCTTCTAAATTCAAATACCTGACAGGTTAATGTTTTCCTTGATGACGCACTTTTGACTAATAGGTTATCTCACTGAAATGACCAGTGGACACCCGACTGATTCATCAAATGTAGGGGGCTACACTTCGGCTGAGAGCAAAGGTATTCCACCTGCTGTTAAACACCAGGCAATGACCGTTTCTATTGTACAAATGTCACAGTGGGCAAAAGGGAGATTCAGAGCAGCTCCCATTTAGAACGCTACAAAAATTTTAGCATATGACTATGCGATAGAAAGATTGCCAAATGCTTACAAAACTCAATCTTAGTTAACTGAACAACATATAGTAGTAAAATTTTCAAAAATATTTAAACACTTTAAGGAACATATGCATTTGTTCTATTGCCGAATGGAAGAGGCTATTATCACCTTTCCATTATAAAAATAAGCTGTAAATACCCAAATTAGTGGCAAGATTGTAAGACTGAATCTTATTAAAAATATAGCAACATAATGGCTGCAACAATCAATAACTTTTTACTAGTACCATTTAAAAGGGCTATTCACATATACACCACCTAACCAGTATCTTTAGGTTCACATTTGAAATTCTTCCCTTGACTATCCATAGCATCATGTAAAAGATCCTGTTCTATTAAGCTAATTAGGATTAAGAAGGGAAATTATTTGACTATTTACCTGCATACACAGCTCATTAAATCGTCTGTGAAAATTGGGAAATTCTTCCCCATGTTTGTGGCTTACCAGTACGCTTAAGTCTTTTTTCAATACTATTTTCATGAGTTTAAACCTAGAGTTGAGTTAACAATGTCTATCTAGCAGATAAAATTCAATGGAGTGAATTATTACTCTATTCCTGGGAATTAAGATAAAATATGCTTGCTTGTTTAATTGTTCCATGACATTGAATTGATTCTGACTCAAAGCAACAAAGTACTTACTGCCCCTGTGGGTTTGCGAGATTGGAGCCCATGACAGGAATAGAAAGCCTCAGCTTTTTATTTTTCAAACTGCTGATGTTGTAGTTAGCAGCCAATGCATTATCCACTATGCCACCAGGGCCAAGCATAAGATGAAGAGAAATCTACTTATTAGGTAGTAAACTCAATTGATTGAATATGGACCATTACATTTTAAATGAGTTCTTAAGCAAAATCACCAATAAAAGTACAATTTAAAAAATCAGCCACAACCCCAAAATTTAGGGAAATTTTAAGGTTATTTTACTACAAATGTACTACATTCTTGCTTCCAGTAATATAATTGAGCCCTGTAAAAGCCTTGTTTAAAATTGAAAAATAATTTTAATTAGTAAATAAACACAAGAAAATATGCAATTTTCCTGATTCTTAAATGCTTCCTCCACCCAACTACCATGACCCCAATTCTACCTTACATATCCGGCTGGACTGGAGGAGGTGCACTGGCACAGACAGGAACTGGAAATACAGTGAACCCAGGACAGATGAACCCCCCAGGACCAGTGGAGAGAGTGGCGATGGCGGGAGGGTGGAGGGAAGGAGAGGGAGAAAGGGGGAACAGAGGACAAGGTCTACATGTGGCCTCCTCCCTGGGGGACGGACAGCGGAGAAGTGGGTGAGGGAGACGTGGGATGGGGTAAGATATGATAAAATAATAATAAATTATAAATTATCGGGGATCGGGGGGAGTGGAGAGGGGGAAATGAGCTGACACCAGGGGCTCAAGTGGAAAGTGAGTGTCGTAAGAATGATGAAGTCAACATATGTACTAAAGTGCTGGACACAGATGACGTATGTACAGATTGTGATGAGTTGTATGAGCCCCTAATAAAATGATTTTTTTTTAATTGAAAACAATTTTAATTAGTAAACACAAGAAAATACTAAATATGTAAATTGTGAAAATAAAAATGTTAGTACATAAGGTCCACATTTGCTTTACTTTGTGGAAATGGCTCAATTTCAGAAGCCACTCAGTTAAAACAAGGTATTATCCTCTAGTGAAATATAAGGACTGATTTACTGAAATAAATTATTCAATTCATCTTTCCAAAAGCAGTCATCTTAATTGCTAAAGTTTAAATTTTTGAATTTGCTAATGAAGGGGGGGGAAACTCTTAGAAGACCATTACTATCTATACATACAATCCTTAAAATCTGAGTATCTTCAGTAGAGAACAAATTTGGATCAAATTTATTTTTTTAAGATAAAGACAAATGGAAGAAAAAAAAGATGAAGACAAATGTTTATACTGAGGATCCTGAAAACAGCACAAAAGAAACTATTTTGACCAAAAAAAATTGTTAAGTATTTTAAATTGTTAAAATGTAAGCCTTTGATACTTAAGATTAACACAGTATATGTTAAATTTCAATAAAAGCACTTTGAACATGAGGGAAATTACAAGTTGACTAGCGTTTACAGTCATTATTAAATAAAAAATCCTATGGAGATAGTTGCTAAAATTCAGAGTTGTATACTTTCCTATTTCCAGAAAAGGGATTTAATTACTTCTGAAGAACATGCTGCATCACGCTGAGACCAAGGGTGCCAACAGAATCCAACTAAGATGATAACTAGCAGCTGCAATCTGAAGAACAGTATACAATCTCTGCACAAAAATCATTACAAGTTACCCAGCATAAAAGCTATCTTTGCCTTACCTCAAATATTCACGATAATATACACTTGGGATGTAAAAGCAATTGCTTTTATTAAAAAAAAAAACAAAGAAAATGGAAACAGATTTCAGAGAAAATATCTCTAAACCCTAGAAAGCTTGGCTTCAGTAACCAAAAACCCAAACTCACTTGACATTCCATTGACTCCAACTCGTAATGACTTTACAAGACAGATTAGAACTACCCCACTGAGTTACCACGGCTGTAAATCTTTATGGAAGCAGACTTCCTTCCTTATCTCTCTCAGACAGAGGGACTGGTGGATTTGAACCACCGACCTCTTGGTTAGCAACCAAGGTCCTTTAACAATTGTGTGACCAGGGCTCCCTTTGCTTCCATAAAGTCATGTAAAAATGTCAAATCCCACCTAATAGTTTCTTCCTAGTCCTTTTGAATTCGTATTCCCAATCCTATGCCAGTGCTTTTCAAGATCTGTGCAGTTATCTTAAAACTGAGTGAGTATCACCAGCAAGAATCAATAGCAGAAGCCAACTGAGTATGTTTCTACCAACACAAGAAAGATTTAATAGGGTCCAGAATACACGAAAACACTTAAAACTTATAAATGATTGTTTGATAGACACACACATGCCTTCCATGTCAAAACAATTTCTGCCAACTAAAACAAGAGCAGGGTGAAACTAAGATGTTGGGAAATACATAAACAAATATTTTCCTCTAAAATACTTAGCTTTATTAAAGAAAGTACTAAAAATAACAAAGATTCCAACATTTTTCTCTATTCTACGTACATATCATAAATTAAGACAGCTGTTGATGCAAGACACACATTCCTTCACAATCGTTCCATATGCACCCAAGCATTCTTGTATCAGAATACAGTTTACTAGCCAACCGCATGTGGTTGAATGATTACAATGACCATCTATAATCTATACTTTACACAGTAAAGCATTTCCCAAAATTTTAATGTACAGTGACAAAAAGGAAAAAAAAAAGCACGTGCATGCACGTGCGAACACACAATAATTCTGAACATATGAAGAGTGATTAAGCAGCTTCATAATCAAACTCAGCTTCATTGCAATAAGGACAATTTTCTCCGTCCTCCACCACACACTTAGGTTCCAATAGTATTAACATTAAAGAAAAATCAAGGAGAAAACAAGTAATTAACATATTCCTACTCAGCTTTTTAAACTATAAAAGTAACTATTCCCATGAGGTAAGGCAACTGAGTAATTTGATTGTATTAGGTTTCAATAAAATAATTATACTTGATTTTTTAAATAACACATTAATTAAAAGGTAATGACATTTTGGAAATGTAACAATAATGAAGAGTTCTGAAACAGTGAGTTGTTTAAAGTTTTGAGGAAACACTGGCAATGTTACCATTTTACTATTTACACACTTTCTGCAAAAAGTGAGCCTAAGGACGGATGACCTGTTTTTTAAACTCAAGTAAACATATCCTTAAACCTAAGATAAGTAACTGCATCTAAGAGGCAACTTTCAAAAGGTCTGTGGAAAAGTGAAATTCCAACATAATGGAATTTTCCCACAGACTTTTGGGAGCCCCCTCATAGACACTCAATCCTCCCTTTAGATATAATTTCTGAACATCATTTATGAGAAAATGATTGAGAGGTATTAAGGCCATCCAATGTCGGTAACTATGGAGTTTCCGTTAAGTAAAATTAAGAACATGCTTCATTTTCAATGATCACAGTATAAAACTGATGGTCCCAAAACTGCATTTCTGTTTCGAGCTCTAGGCATTCTTGAAAACAAGACTTCGCTCTCACAAAGGTAAGCTAAGTAAGCTCCTGGTACATATACCAGTTACACACTGCCCTATGGGTGCCAATGGAATGCCCACCCAGGTTCCATGTGAATAAAGAAACGAATAGGACATATAAAACTCTAGAAAAACAGTATACCACGTTTTAGAAGGCACTAAAGCTTCAGCTTGTGCTCCCAAAGCCCACTTTGAAAACCCAGTTTCCTTTTTATAAGGGCGCCTTTGCCACCTACAGCTGACAAGACACACTGTAATATTATTCATAAAAGGCTTGGAAATGTAAAGGAAGTTCAAAGGGAAATGCTCACTTTATGGGGAGACTGATTCTTCAAAACACTGAATACTAATGTTTTGCCATTAGTATTCAACACAATTGCTCTTCCTTTTGCAACAGAACAGTAGCATGCATTGCCGGTTGTTTTCTAATCCACATATTTAAGCAATTTTAGTTTGTAAAACTATTTTAAAGAAAAACCACTGTCCTAAACAGGAAGCAAAAGAAAACACAATAGTGAGAATTTTACACACTCACTGTAAATCCTGTGAAGTGTTACAACTTCGTACATACTTTGCACTTACAAGGATGTGGGTATATTTGCACCATTTCAAGCACATCATCAAACTGTATATAACGAAATTTTTAAAAAAGTAAAACAATACAAAATTCAGTAACGTGTTTGTTTGCTTTTTCTTGAAAGAGCCTTCAATGCGGACTTCTAGTCTCCATGGAGAGCACAAGTTTGGATCTTTCAGAGTCCATTTAGTTGCAATCCTTCTTGGCAAACACGAACAAACCACAACAAGTATGTCAACCACCATGGAAATGCACAGATTTCAGAAGATGAGGAGTTTGGGTAACTTCTGTAATTTTCATGATGTCCATGCTTTATTTTCTTACTCAGTAACAAGATGGGCACAAAGTCAACTAACAACTGAAAAAGCTGTTAGCTCATATCTGTATGTTTGATTGGATTTCCTACCGGTCTACATCTTGTTGAAAGAATTAAAGCTTTGGATTTGACTCCAGCATTGAGTTTAGAAGTGGATCTATACTGCTTCTACTTTTGCAGAGGGGCTTTCTTCGTTTGGCTGACAATTCCCATTTTGCTGTACTGGATTTTCCTCGGTCCTTGGGGTTTGCTTGTCATCAGCTTCTTTGTCTGCACTTAAGTCTGGTTCTTTATTGTGCTCCTTCTCCTACAACAAAGATTAAAATATACATTTAGTACTTTCCTCAAGAGTTCCCAGCTAATACTCTTACATATGGCTATGTTTAAAATTCTTTAACTTTATTTCTTATGTTAATAAAACTGGCTATTTTCTCCATTACTCTTTCATACAAAAAGAATATGCAAATCTATACCAACTTGTCCTTATGCTTCTCATAAAAGATGGACAATGTATAGATATTAGAATACTGTAGGGAACAAAAATTCTAAGGAAGTGTTCGATATTGTTGGCAAACTTGAAAAGGTGGGATTTTACTGAAAAGAGCGAGATGATTCCAAAAGATGCCAAAATACATTTGTAACAAAGCTACAAAAGAGGCAACATTAGAGGTATGTGACGTGGAAAAAAACATCAGCATTTTTCCTGCAAAGGCTATTGAAGAACAACCTGAACGCTGTTCGACTTTAAAGAATTAAATGGGACATGTAAAACATTACTTGCTTGGAGCGTAGTAAATGGGTAGTAAATGTCTAACATCAGAGTTAACGATGAAAAAGATCTATCATTATGAGTCAATAAAACTTTAAGATGATGCTTTGGATCTCACAATTAAAATAATTTACTAACATAAAGATACAAGTAAAAAAGGAGATCTGGTATAGTTTACAAGTACCTAAAAATTTTAAAATAACAAAAAAAACTCTCAAGCACATAGATGAGCAGTCGGGAAAGTAATAAGACTGAATTGGTAGGAGTGAAGCAAATGAAAATATGAGAAGAATGTTGCCCAAACTGAAGAATCTAACCAATGTTACTGATATGTAGAAATTGTTAAATGAGAACTTGTTATGCTGTATATTCTTTCAGCAAAAATTCAATATTTAAAAAAATTAAGGAAGTTTTTCAAAGTTGACTTGGTGAATATAATAACTGCTCTAATTACTCTCAGTAAACGAAATTTTAAATACATATTACATGTTAACGACACTAAGACATTGTGACCCTTAAGAAGATTTTACTCTAAAAAGATATCTATGCAAGAAACAATCTCAATTATTAATTACCATATATACTTGAGTATAAGCCGACCCGAAAATCAGCTGAGGCACCTAATTTTAACACGAAAACTTGGCTTACACTCGAGTATATACGGTATTTTAAAATTCACTACCTTCCAGTCAACTCCGACTCATAGTGAACTGACAGTACAAGGTAGAACTGCCTCTGTGGGTTTCTGCATCTGTAATTCTTTACAAGAATAGAGAAGCTAAAAAAAAAAGAATAGAGAAGCTTCTCTTCCTCCCAAATTATTTACAACCCAGACAATAAATGATGGTGGCTTACTTTAAGTGGCGTATTGTTTTTTTCCAACTTTTCCTTTACATCTTTGTCATTAGAACTCTTTCTCGCAGAGGTTGAACGTTCTCGCTCTCTTCTTTCACTGATGTGGTCCCTCTCTTTTTCTTTCTTCTTATCTTTCTTATTTCTGCTTTAAAATTTTGACAATATACCAATTAATTTCTAAAATATTAAATACCTAGTTATAGTTTTTGGAAATATTCTTAGCAGAGTATCTTAAACTGGTTTGATCAAGTACATATCAATGAGTTCTATAAACACACTTACTTAAAATAGCCCATTAAGTAGCCCTATCTCCAAATAATTTTTAAAGTTATTCTTAGAGGCCATCACACACAAAATATAATTTAAAATGTGTTAGTTCCAAAGTATTCACGGATTATTACCTACTATAAGTGGAATAAAATAAAAACCAAATAGTGTTAATATTTTTCCAATAATTAAATGAATAAGCAGAAAGAAACAAAACAGATAAAAAATCCTATGAGGGTCCCAAATGAGTAATAGCACAGTTTGGAACATCAAATAACCTACTGTATCACCTGCTTACCATACAAATTCATGAGCAAAGTTTAAGCAGAACACAAAATAAGTAAAATGTTTCATTAAAAAAAAAAGCCCTTATAATTAGAAAAGGTGGCACCCTCTTCTTATTAAAAGCCAGCCATAACACAGGATTCTGAACTTTTTCCTGATAATTATGAATAATCGAAAAATAGACACAAGATCAGTGGAACAAGTTCCAAGCTGTTAAGGAACTTTTTTTTTTTTACAGTAAACATGTTTTTTATTTTTGTTTATAATTTTTTTTCTTAAACATCAGGGGCTCATACAACTCTTATCACAATCCATACATACATCAATTGTGTAAAGCACATTTGTACATTCATTGCCCTCATCATTCTCAAAACATCTGCTCTCCACTTAAGCCCCTAACATCAGCTCATTTTTTTCTCCCCGCTCCCCCCTCCCTCATGAACCCATGATAATTTATAAATTATT
>NW_022111373.1:85593449-85599643 GCF_000313985.2 Echinops telfairi
ATCCTTGTAATCGGTTCCCCCTTTATGGAACTTTTTTATCCAATCTTTTGCTGTTGACAAAATGCAACAGAAAATATAAACTGTTATAGATTAGATTCTATCTCCCCCAAAACAAGTTCTAATGTCTACTAAATGTGAAGGGAAATGTGGTGAAGTGAAATTACTTGCTAAGCATCTTCTAACCATAGTCTAATTCCCATCAAATGACTGGGTGGGAGCCTACAAACAAAGGTATACAAGACACTTAACTTGGGGAATGGTCAGTTTTGTCAGTCTGGATGATAGAAGTATGAACCATCTCAGCAGAGATGAAGAATCCCATGACCTCAAGAAAGAAGAGTAACCAGTATGTGAGATCCTTGCCGGATATAGCAACGGCAGCAGAGGCTGTAGGACTGAGACCATAGGACAGAGCAGGAGAGCCCAGACCATGAAACAGAGCATGGGGTTTCCAGGATGGCTTGCTAGGTGCTAAAGGAGCTTTGTTAGCACTTTTGTTATCATGCAAGGCAGACTGATGCCAAGGGGGTGAATGGTTAAGAGGAAGAGGAGGACCCGATAAAAGTTGCACCTGCCAGCATGGCCAAGAAAAAGGGCTGCATCCATGTCTTGGATCCTGTTAACTTCCCTAGTACACCTCTTAATCCTGAGCAGTGTCTGCTGAGTTCTGCGTGAGTGCTGCAACAAACTGCTGAGCCTGGCAGAGAATCCGAGTGCCATGGGAAGGATGGTTGGTGTCAAAACAAGGTAAAGAAGGACGGAGGGTCTGACCTCTGCCAGACAGGAATCACCCTTGAGCAGTTGTGGTCAGTGAACATTGTATGTTACCTTCTGTACAGAAAACAAAAATGAAACTTAAAATTCTCATCTCGTTATCTGTACAAAAAGGATGTAGGAAAAAGTACTAAGAGTTACTTTTGATTTGTATAACTTTTTATATCATTTTGATTTCTGAATCATGCAAATCAATCACTCACTTTAAAAAAAACATGAACAGAGAAGGGTTCTTTGTAATTTATCATAATTACTCGCTAACTCCGTATTTATACACAGCACATGCTTTCCACCTACCTCCTCGGGGATGGAGACCTAGAAGATTTCCGTTTGATGGTTTTTGAAGCCCTTGGTGATCTAGAGGTACTCCTGCTCCTCCTCCGCCGCCTGTCCCTAGACACCAGAGATATTATCATTTTTCAAACAAAGCAACTGAAATAAAAGGCAATGCAAAAAAATAAAAGCAACATGTTCTTGATGTCCTTAGAGAATGGTATCCTTCACAAGGCAAGTGGAACACAGGTCCTTTATGAGCATATTATTTTAGTTTAGGTCAAATTATGAAACATGTGTCATACTGGCTTACAAAACCACTTTCTAGGAGGGGGGAGTGGGGAGGGAGGGGGAAAATGAGGACCTAATGCCGGGGGCTTAAGTGGAGAGGAAATGTTTTGAGAATTATGAGAGCAATGAATGTACAAATGCACTTTACACAAGTGATATATGTATGGATTGTGATTAAGAGTTGTATGAGCCCCTAATAAAATGATTTAAAAAAAAATAAACTTTCTAAGACTTCCTATTCCTTTATTAGACAAGAATTGCCTAAGCAGTAAAAACACTAACAAATGCTTAATATTCTCTTAAGCTAAAATAAGTACTTGCTCAACAGCAAAAGCTTATTTTTTGCTTATCAAAACCTTTGTTAAGTATCCTGCTACTTCTTGCCCCACTGTGGATTATAACAAGGTAGCAGGTTGTTGTCAAGAACTGGGAGGTAAGTAATTGTTATGAAGAGGAGTGGGGACGTCCACCATCAAGACAATTGGACAGTCCCTCTTTAGAAGGGCCTCATATAACAGAGGACCTAGTGCTTTGAGATTTCCTCCCCTTGCTATCAAAGCTCACATGTGACATACCTCACTGATCATTGTTATATTTGCATATGTTCCTTTGTACAGTCACGATTGTTCAGTACATGCTAGTCAAGATAGATGACCCTCCATAGACAGTGACAGAAATAAGGATTCCCTGAGAGTACGATAGCAAGCCTGTGTGTGATTGTGGGTGTTGGCAGCATTGATGATTGTATAACCCCACCCGATGGGATTGAACAACAGAACTGTATGGGAAGGGAAGGGATCTACCGGAATAAGTAAGATATGTCAATAAAAATATTTAATTACTTGTTGCCCCACTGTAGATTATAACAATGTAGAAGAATCTTATTTTTAAAAAAACCCTGAGAGCTAAGTTAGCTTGCACAATGTGAACTTTCTAGACCCAGGCATTTCCTGCCAACTTACCATTATTCTGCCCCCTCTCAAAAAAAAAATATTTTAAAAAACCACACAGCTATATAAGTTTTGTTGTTGTTTTTCTTTTTTTTTACAAAGCAACCTTATCACCTTCATTACACTTAATTCATTTGTCAAATCTATGATTCTATTCTTGGAAACAATTTCCAAATTTATCTGTCTAGCATCTCCCTCTTTTTTTGCTTCACCTCTTCTGTATTGTCAAATTACTGTCCTTTCATGTACCTATTCATGGAAGCAAAAGAAGTCTCACAGAGTGAGGTCAGATGAGTAAGGTACGTGCGGCAAGAAAGGCATGCTGGTTTTTGCCAAAAACTGGCACACTAAGATGGCTGTGTGAACAGGTGCATTGCCATGGTAGCAAAACCAGTCCAGTCTGCCACAAATGGGGCACCCCCCCCACCTACACACAGTTATGCTATCTTCTCAAAGCCTCTAAATAGAGAGCTGATTAATAGTCTGGCATGGTGGAACAAACTCCAAATGCACTACCAGTCAACCTTTTTGTCTTTTAGAAAGCTGGCGGATATCCAGAATGAAGTCTGTCATCAATCAACATTTCATCTTTTTTGCAACAAGAAACCTACTCACACACTAGTGCTATCTTTGTAAGCTGTGTTCAACATCACAAGTTTCTGCGGCATTTTTCCTAAATAGGAAACAAAATTTCACAGCCACATGCTATTCTCTGAAATCACAAAAACAAGGTTCAAGCAAAACTGCTTTCATGGGAAAAAAAAAAAACCCCACTGTGACCAGAGAATCTTCCCAGGTGACATCCATCACAGAGTGCACTAACTCAGAGCAAGTTGCCTGATGCTCACCTAGCGGGGAAAATGGGCATTATGAAAGCTCGGCCCAGCAGTGGTTTTCTTCTGGTTTTTTGGGGTGGTACCCCTCATATTAATAGTGCTCAATTAATTTAAAACTGTTTAAAACAAAAACAAACTCCCTAAGTATTTTAAAAGAATTAATGTCAAAAAAATTCACATTATAAGTTTTGCCTTGCAAATATTAAAAAATGAAGTAGGCTCTAAATTACGTCATTTGTAACAGTGCTCAAATTCAAAACAATGAACTTCACATCATGTGCCTAATTCAAGGAATGAGGAAAGAGGACATAATTTATTAAATGATGAATAAACCGAAAAATCTGACATTGAGCTCTGATTATCAGTAGCCAGATGGTTCAAAGTGCCATATCTTGTTGGGTGAGAATTTTAAGACTTCACCACCTCGGTAAATTATTCCATGCTAATAAAACAAGGTGACTACATGTTTCATCTGTGAAGTAAAAAAATAAGTAACGCCCCAATGTGTGGTGACATTGACATAATTACCTGCCAATAAAACACTTGGGGGAAAAAGACAGAAGAGCTCGAGAACTCTAAATGGACAGTTAGGTAACATTCCATTCAGTCAAGGTCATCCTGTAAAAGCACAATAATCAAAATCTTTTCTTAGCATCACTGCCATCCCCAGATTTCAATTCTGTCTTGACCAGTGTAAGCCTTCTGTTTGCTCAGAAAGTACTACGTACAGGTGGCCGCCGTTCAACAACTACTTGATGGTAAAAACAAAGGCCAGATAAATAAATAACACACTTCCCCATCACTTACTTGACAGAAGCTGTAAACTATCGTCTGGAGAACAGAGAGCAGAATTGTTTAGACACAAGATTGAAATTTTAGTCTCACACCGAGTAGTAAATTACTTAACCCGTGCCTCCGTTTTTCAACAGGAAAATGGAGGTAATTCATATTACCCATTTACTAAACGAACCAGAGCATGTGAAAAGCAGAAAAATGCTAAAAGTAACTCTTTGAAAAACTCTTCTGAAAGTATAAAACCTAACAAATGGCTAAATATTTATGAATTACTGTTGGTCAGCATTTACTCTATAGACCTACTTGCAAATCTATTTAGAAATGAATGTGGAACATGTGAACTTTCTTAAAATTCAAATGACTTAGCAGCCTATGATAAAATTAAACATTATAAAATCAGAAAAAATAAATTCAAGTTATTATGCAATGAACGTACAGGCATGTGAGATGCACAACCAACGGAATGTTCGGTAAAGCTGCAGGCAGAAGGCTCAACTTATCTATAAATAAAGTCCACATTACACTTGATTTTTCAGTTTTAATTCAATGTGAAGAAATCTGGCAGAAATCTACAAGGGAGTTTCCAAAAGTTCTTGGAAAATGGAATTAAAAAGTAATAGAATTTCTCCATTAACTTTTGAAAGCACTCTTGTATTTATTTTCAGTCTCACTTCAACTTAATTCCTGTGAAAACTACCAGCTAACTCTTCAGGATAAAGACAGGGCTATCTACTCCTGTGAATAGTTACAGTCTCAAAAAACTCCAGAGGTAGTTCTACTCTGTCCTACTGGGACTGGGTGGCTGAGTCAGATTCAACTCAATGGCAAATGAGTTTGGTTTTGTGGTGTTTTCTTTTGTTGGGGGGGTGTGGGTGTGGGTGTTGTTTTAAATATTGGCTAGAGAATTCTCAATGCTTTCAAACTAAAAAAAAAAAAATTCACTGCCAAGTCATTGTTGACTCATATTAAGCCTGTAGGATAGGTAGATCTACCCCTGAGTTCCCAAGACTGTAACTATTTACAGGAGTAGAAAGTCTCATCTTTTTACCTAAGGAGCTGGCTGATGGTTTCAAACTGCTGACCTGGCAGTTAAGAGGACAACACGTAACCACTATGCCAGTAGAGCTCCGCCATTTATACTCAGTCTTCAAACCACAGGAAGGAGCTATTTATTACAAGGCGACTTCAAAAAGTTTGTGGTAAAATGAAATGACAAGATGATTATTTTCAAAACTTTCTGAAATTCCCTCAATATTGCCAATAGTACAGTATAGAGTAGGTGAACCATCTTTCAACTTGTTTCCTCACATTTTAACAGCCTGTTCTCAGTATTACATAAAGCTTAATAACTCTGCTAAAGCACAGCAGCTGGCACTTAATAAAGCATTTGATAAATGCCTATAATTTTCTTTTATTAACTAATCGAAGATTAGCATTAAGAATAAGCTAAGTAGAAAGCAAATGTTTTGAAAATGATGAGGGCAACAGATGGAAAAATCTGCTTGACATACAATGTATGTATGTATCGATTGTGATAAGAGTTGTATGAGCCCTCCAAAAAATGATTAAAAAAAAAAAAAGAATAAGCTACTAAAACTCGAGTTAAGTACTAAACTCAAAAATTATTTCCTACTTAAAAAAAAAATCATTCTAAAATATCTTTAGAAATTACAAAAATATTTTTTAAATGCTCTTAAAGATATCGTTAACATAAATTAATCCATTTATTTATGGTCCTGGTATTATTTAGGGAGATGGATGTGGTTTTAAATAATCTCGAGTCCTCATTTTGCAGTTGTTACTATGGCAACTTGCTACCACCTGGTGGCAGTATACCTGTTAATAAACTGATGAAAAAATCACAAGAAAACCACAAATCCTTTAAAACTGACAAATTTTTCATCTTATATTCAACAAATATAAAAATTACTTAGATGCCAAAAAGATAAATGTTTCAAGTTTTAAAATTATTTCGTGTATTAAAATGTCACCCATTAAAAAAATTATCAAGTCTCCAAGGTCAGCTCTTCTGTATTTTCATTAAAATACGTGCCTGTGCCATCCCACATGCCTAAATAAATAAAAGCAGAATGAGAACAGTGGATTACAAAGGAATATCAAAAAATTTCAAAACCTTTGTCCAATTTCATCTCTTCTTCATAAATTAAAATAGCATGGTTACAGAGGCAATCTCTTTAATAAGAAACGTTGACTCTGGCACTGTTATACTGCTGATTTGTACTTGGAGAAGAGTCTTTCCACCTCAGTAAAGCAC
>NW_022111373.1:85600262-85606186 GCF_000313985.2 Echinops telfairi
GAGGGGTTCCGTGAGGGGGTAGACGATGTCAAAGAGATCATGTAGAAAAAGAATGTTTGGAAACTGCCTGTGGTAGCAATTGGACAATTCTACTTGACATGATTGAAATATGGAATGATAGGAATTAAATCCCAACAATAATTTTTTTTAAAGTCGAAAAGAAAATATATGCTTTTCTTTGCCATCAGTAAAAGCACCGATAAATATGTTAAACAGTAGC
Source organism: Echinops telfairi (assembly GCF_000313985.2). Classification (NCBI taxonomy): domain Eukaryota; kingdom Metazoa; phylum Chordata; class Mammalia; order Afrosoricida; family Tenrecidae; genus Echinops; species Echinops telfairi. The sequence goes on from NW_022111373.1 coordinate 85,600,483, forward strand.
AAACCTGCTGGAACTACGAGATCTTCTGGATGGATTATAACTTCTGGGTGGTGTTCTGGATTTTTTATCCTTCTTTTTTTTCTCATCTACCTCTTTGGACTTGTCCTTTTCGCGGTCCTTGTCCTTGTCCTGTTCTTTTTCTTTCTCTTTGTCTCGCTCCTTTTCACGCTCTTTATCCCGCTCTCTCTCCCGGTCCTTCTCTTTGTTTCTGCCCCGGTCCTTGTCTTTGTCCCGCTCCTTCTCCCTCTCTCTCTCTTTTTCCCTTTCCTTTTCTCTATCTTTTTCTTTCACTCTTTCCTTTTCCTTCATCTTTTCTCGAGTGTCTTTTTTCTTGTCCCTTTAAAAGCAAACAAAAAAAAGTAAATTCACACCCAAAATCATTCTACTCTGCCAACCCCTCAAAAAAGATCCTACTCTTTCCAATACAAAGCAATTTCCAAGGCTACAAACTTCATATGCCCGCTTCTACAGCACTCGTGTGTCCAGGAAGCTACAGAATGGCACAATGAACTGCTTGACTCGAGTAGGTCTGAAGCCTCTTGAGTGATCAACAATCAGATTCATATCGGCAATCAATATTAATTCTAGATTACCAAAACAATGAGAAAGCTTTATTTCTCTCCTTAGAATACTAAACAACAATGGATTTTTTTAACAAATAAAGCCAACAAAGAGTTATCCTTAATTCCCTCAACCTCACCGTGAACGTGAGCGACTCCTCGACTTCCGCCTTTCCCTTGACTTAGAGCGTTTTTTATGTGGGCTCTTAGATCTACGCCTGTCTTTCTGTCTTGACCGAGATCGATTGTGGGATCTACTCCTAAAGGAAAACAAGTTGTTAGAATATAAAAATTTATTCTTAGAACTAAAACAAAGACGTCTTTCAAATATAAATTTTAAAACACAACTCAATAGCATTTATCAATATTTAAAACCCCTCTATTATATGACATTAGTTAGATAAAATAAAACTTACTTACTGAACCTTAACAGATATTTCATCGTTCAGAACACAAAAATTGAAAAAAGAATTTATTTCATGTTAGACTTAGTATTTCCAGATATGATTTTCTTTTGCTAGTATAAGCAAGCTCAGGTTAGTATAAATCTCTCCACAGTGCTTTTTTCTTATGATAAAACTGTCTCTAACACTACAGGATAAGGTAGGGGGAAAAAAACAACTGTCACTAACTCAAATGAAGAGAACCTGACTTGTATACAGTATGATTGCTTTTGATAATGACTCATCTTGACAGGGATAGTGGTGATATGGTGATAGGACTGTGTGCTACCTGTCATAACAAATACATTAAGAGAATGCATCAGGAAGCATAGTAACTAATGTTAGCACTAGTGACAGGAAAATAAAAATTACTACTTGTGAGTAAAAGCGCTAAGCAAAAACCCAAATGCTGGGTTTGCAAAGCCTTGGTTTTAGAAGTATGAACATAGAGCCGTTAAAGGAAACTTTCAATCTACTGGAATTTTTGAGAAAAAAAATGTTTTCCCATAAATTTGAAGTTCTCTCGCCCTTGAAATTCTTTAGCCCTCTCTTCTTTTGACACTGCAGTGTCTTATAAAGTACTTTTTTTCAAAATGAGGTTTCCTAGAAACTATTACCATATCAATGAAACAGACTATACACATTAGACATACGGGTTTTGGGGTGAGACACACACTGAGCTATGCAAAATGAGACTAGTCAGTTACCTCTCAAAGTCTATGTGTCTTCCAACTATAAAGAGGAGTAAAAACCCATGTCTTCTAGGGCTGTTATGAAGATTAAATTTAATGATATAAAAAAATTGCCTACCAGTCTCTAACACACAGTAAATGCCCAAAACTCTTGATAGTCTCAATACTGTTGTAATTACTAACCAATTATTCTAAGTGTAAATTTCTGAGTGTTTTTCACCAAGAAAGTAAAAAAAACTTATAAAAATTTGCTTTATATAACTAAACAACACGATCATTTCCCCATTTTTTATTATTTAAAGTTTACAGTAAAACTCCTTTTGAGAATTAAGTTTTCACACATTTAAAACTCAAACACATGTAAAAGAAATACAAAATCAAATGCCTATACTTGAGATATTGGGTAATCACAAGACTCTACAATCTGTTGATAAAATACTGTTTCTGAAACACAATTTTGGTGACCCAAGATGTGTTTTCCAAGCATTCATTTTCAACTGAACTGTTCACCTCATATATTACATGGCTTTAAAGGTTTTAGCACCACATTTGTAAGACGTGTTCTGTTGAAAGCTTTATTACTGGTAACCCGAGAGACACGCGGGACAAAGAGGAAAGGTCTCCGCTCCCATCTCCGATCTCGGAAACCTCATAAAGGACCGCTGCATCAGAGGCAACGCAATAGCAGTGGGTTGCGTTAAAGGACACAGGACCAAGCAATAAGAATGAAGGCAAAAACTGCTAAACTTAGAACATTTTTAATCCACTTACAGATATGCACATAAGGGTAATATTCTGAAGTGTCTTTGATCCTATGTACTTTACAAAGTCTTAATATTTCTGATTAACCTTCTTAAAAAACACAAATGAAGTTTTTATTTTCTCTAGGCCAGTAAATTTTGAGCGTAAACAGAGAAGCTCATTTTTTAAATGTAAGGCATAATGATTATTATTATTAATAGTAAAGAAGATGATTCCTGATCATTTAGTCTCCCACTTGACTTACCCTGTGGGTCCTCAGAATTTTAAAGGTAATTTTCCTATTTAATATTGACACTAAGTCTTCTCATGTTTTTTTCTCAGTTGCTAGTAGCCTTCAAGTTTTCTGATTAAAAATGCTATAAGCTACAAGTCAAGAAGAAAACGTACCCAACTAAAGATAAAGCCTACTTATCAGTTCTTCTTTTTGTATAAATTGTAAAATTACATTTTAAAATTAAACTAAATAAAAGCCAAACTTACCAATATGTTGAATCAAGCTTCATTTGTAAACCAGCTGTTTTCCATTAATACATTATAAAAGGTCTTACAGTTCTTATGCTGGTCTGTAAATGCTACTTAACTTAAAATGCAACAATTATAGCACTACCATCTTTTCTAATACTGTCTATGAAAAACACACACAGCTTCCTTCTTCCAACCCTAGCCAAGGCCAGACAAGAAATCTCTTCTCTCTTCTTACTACAGAAGGGGAGGGGATAAGGGGTGAGTGAGTGCAGAAGCTTCGGAGGATGCTGAAAAGGATGAGTCTTCAAAAGCAAAACTTCCTGGCAATTCATACATGTCCGCTACGACTAGTGCTCCAGAGTCTAACTTGAGGGGACCTACTCCCACTGGCAGGAAAGGAAAAGTTAAAAACAAAACAAAAACGCCTCCCTCACTGCTAAGGTCTCCTTCAAAGGGTTCCAAGCCAATTCTTTAAGACAGTGTGTTTTTAGGTAAGAAATTACTTTTTCCCTTTAAAAATAATTTGTCCTTTCTGAATTTATTCATAGACCTAAGTTTCCATAACTTACATAAAAATAACATGATGACCAAAAAAGGATAGTTATTTATACACAAATTCCTTGTAAGATAAGAAACCTGTTGGAAGAAGGGACATATTTTCCACTAGACAGGGTGACAGAATAGTAGTAAGAATCCCCCTTGTTAAAGACAAAAAACAAAGCAGTTCCATGAAGCTTGCCTCCTTCCTCTCACCAGTTTGACGTTATACCCTTTTACAAGAGCCAGTAGCACATACACAATCATTCCTCCTGCTATTTACACAGATCTACTTGAATGTTTGCCTACAAATAAAAAACAACAAATTTCAAGTTTGACTAAAATTCAAATTTGGCTAAAAAAAGCTGCCATCCTCTTTTTAGAAGGGGAAAAAATCCAAATCCACTTAAAGTAAGGAAAACCTTAAAGTAGATGGCGAAATCTCATTTGCTATTAACTTAGAACAACATCGAGAAAGCGACAATGTTGTTATGGCCCTGGAAAAGAACCAACTGGACGGCAGTGAGAACAACAGTGCTAGTACATTAGATCTGAAACACAGATCATGTACTCAGCACAAAATGAGGTTCAAATGCCAGGGAGTCAATTATCTCAGCAATTAAAAGAGTAGGGGTGTCTATCCAGCATGTACATTGCTAGCATGAAAGGGGAAATACTCCAAGAACCCAGCTGGCCTAAAAAAGCGAGTGAGTTACTTAATGTGGCTCTTCTAGCCAATTCCTGTAGCTCCTAACAATCTCTCCATAAATGGGTCTGGGTAAGAAAGTGGGGAAGACACTGACAGGATTCACCTGTGAGTAACTGTTAACTGGATATACGTGGGAGTACCCCAAAAGAACTGATGCTCATTTGTTTTTTTGATATGAGGGGGATAATGCATTTGGATTTCATTCCACCAGGTCAGACTGTTAATCAAACTTTCTATTTAGAGTCTGAAAAGAATGCATAACATGTTGTGTGTGGCAAAAATCAGGCGGGGGACTGGATTTGCTACAACGCACCTGCTAACCCGACCATCTCAGTGTTTTTGTCAAAATTAGCATGCCTCTTTTGCTCCACTCATCTTATTCACTTGACCTTGCTCCATGAGACTTTAATTTCCACAAATGATAAGGGATATGAAAGGACAGCGATTTAACAACTTAGAAGTGAAGAAAATAAGAGAGGTGTTGTCAAGTTATCTGAACAGATGAGTTTTAAAAATTATTCCAAGATTGGAATAACAGATGTCACAAATGTACTAAGTGTAATGGAGAGTACTTTGAAGATGATAAGGTTTGGAAAAAGAAAATTAAATACATAGTTTTGGGGAAAAATTCTGTTGACAGGGTGGGGGGAGTGGTGGGGTGTACCTCCTCATATTCTGCCATCCTGCAGGGTACAGAATGAGCCCTCTGAGAAGCTCAAGGGAGGCTCTCACTACCAGCAAGAGTCAGAAGAGGAGTGTATGCTGTGGACCCAGAAATCCCTGTGCAGCGAACCTCCTTGATCCAGATGACAGTTCGACATCAGAGAAGCAACAGCAAACCAGGAGCCAGACCGAAAAACACAAGCAGTAAAGCAAGAAAGGCTGAGTGCTTCTGGGCAGGAGGTTGGCTTGTGGAGTGAGGTGCCTTTGGGGACTTAATTGGGGGAGCTGGCTTGCTGACCCAAGGAGTGGAGCTGAGTGCCTTCAGGCTGACACTTATTGAAGTGTGTTATCTCAAGGATTTGAGCTGAATGCCTTTTGAGTTGAGGCTTACAGGTATACCCTCTCTGGGCACTTATTAGCTGTCCTGAAAGAACTTTGTAACATATCCTGGCTAAGCAACTGTATCCTGAGTATTTCTCACCTGTATTGCAACCTGTTAACTTCCTTAATAAGACTGTTAAACATGAATATTGTCTCAGTTCAATGTGGCCATTGAAATGAATTACAGAACCTTGATATCAAGTAGAGAATGCTGTTTATGACACAAGTCATTGTTTTTTATTCAAAGAAGTGGTAACTCCCGTGCTCAATATTTTATTTCCTTGATCTTCACCTTCACACCTCCTATCAACCCTTGGAGAAAGGTCTGGTACAACAGTACTCCTGCTGCTTCTCTACCACTTTCCATCTTGTGTCTGCTGCAACGCTAATTCACTTTATTCTTTTTACACAAAACAGCTTTCTTCACTTGGTGCTGGAAATGTCTAACTACAAGACATTTCAGGAAGGTAGTAACACCACATTCCAAAAGAG
>NW_022111373.1:85608102-85613080 GCF_000313985.2 Echinops telfairi
ATAGCTGGGGTGGACTCTCAGCCCTTTACTGAACTCTAATTAGGTGGGGGGTGGGGGATGGGGTGGGGGGTGGAGATAGGACCAAAACCTTGTAACTTCAGTACTGCTACTAAATATGTCCCATTTCCCCAATAATAGCAAAAACTGTTTCTGCTAATTCTATATAAAGATTATTTTATCCTTAAAAAAAAAAAAATCAGGGACACAATACCCTACCCTTAAATAGAACTTCCACAACTGAAAATTACTTAGAATACTAAAAAATTTAAGTATCCACCTATACAAAATGTCATTATTAACCACAGTACTATGCCAATATTAAAAAACAACAAAAAACTAAAGAGTATTTAATGAACACATTTCCAAGTGGACGCTGCTAAAATTTTTATTTTCGTTTTTCACAATAACTCAAAATTTCAACTATTTAAAATACAAAATGGAAAACTTAAATGTTACTAGAAAGTCTCACCTGTGCTTAGACTGTGATCTCTTCCTCCTAGAATGGGATTTTGAACTAGACCGGGATTTTGAACGAGTGTGCGAACGAGATCGACCGCCTTTTCTTTCACTGCTCTTTCCAGACTCTGGGAGGAAAAAACCACTTTGCAGTGTAAGCTCAGAACAATTAAAGACCCCAGTTAATAATCAGGCACAAGTGGAATGTACCACATATAGTGCAAAGGGCCTACTCTCTGTACATCCTCCTCCTGTGCAATTATCCTTCAGAAACATCCAAGAAAGTCATTGCATAAACTCGTTGAGTGCAGCCATCCTGCAGCAGTACATATAAACCACATGATTATAAACAGCTGTTCGTAATATTTTTGTTGCTGCCATAATGTACGATTATATAACATGTTTGTAATTCCTACGACACTGATCTTTAGTCCCTTTCCCGTTCATTTTGCTAGAGGTGACTAATGTAAAAATTTGCTCAAATGTAAACCACTTAGACACTTTTACATTGAAATTTTAAATTATTTTGATTAGAATTGGTGTTCCCTTATCTTGGGACCACAGGATATCTGTATTTTTCCCCCCAATAAATCATGGGCTCTGTTTTCTATTTTTAAAATGTCGGCTTTGTATTTCAAATGTACTTACTTTTTAACTTCAGAACAAGAAATATATTTTTCTTCAAACAACTAATTTTGAGCACTAATTTTGCTATTGAAATATAAAGGGCTGATCACTTCAGGCTAAAAAACCTCAATCCAGTACCATGGGCAGAGAATGTTAGGGCTAAGTACTTCTTTGACATGAATAAGTCACTTACTCTGTCTTGAGTTTCAGTCTTCTTTGTAAAATGATGGGCCCAACAAGATAATTTCTAAAATTCCTTTCAGTTCTAAGTTTCTATGATCTTAAACCTATGTCCTATGTAACAACACCATGGTCTTACCTGGTTCAATAGCTGCTGAGATAAATGATTGGGCCTCTCGCACACGCTTCATAACTTCTTCTAACTCCTTAGCTGCAGCCTGAGGTGTCATCTCAGGGGGTTTTACTATTGCATTGTTGGAGTGATTTATTCTAAATTAAAAATATTAGCATATCACAAATACACACATTTTACAAAAAAGAAACAATTAAGTATTTACATAATATATATGTGTAAATCTGAAACTATTTTTGAAGACTAGCCCCGAACAACTCTCAAACCATAATTAAGCACCCATCTCCCACTTCCCATAATCTCTAACTAATAAAGCCAAAAGCAAAGAGATAAAAGGAAAAGTGACTTCCTTAACAAGCAAATACTTTCCCACATATGGTAATGTAATGGGTTACAAGCAGGGCAGTTAAGGGCAAGGTCAACAGTTCAAAACTACTAGTTATGTCACTGGAGAAAGAAGGCTTTCTGCTCCCTAAAAACCTGCAGCCTCAGAAGCCAAAAAAGGCAATCTACAGAATCACTATGAGACAGAATTGACTTGATGACATGAAAACAATAATAAATTTAAAATCTTGACACCAACATTAAAATGAGTCATTGCCAGTCCTAGATTATAAAATTTTGTTGATAGTACCTGCACTTAGATGAAGAGGAAGCTTCGGATTATGTACACCATTTTACTCAACCCTGGATCACGGCAGAGCCAGACACAAATTCAAATGAAAAAGGAAGCTGAGAAAACTTTCCTCATCCACACTATGCAAGAGCAGCTTCTCTGATGCACATAAGTTCCGAGATAACCGTCTCCCCTCTCCCCCTGGGAAGCATCCACTATGAACAGTATTTATCCTTTAATACCAGAATCCTGATCACATCGTCTAAGGAAATTATCTACATTTGAAATTCAGACAAAACTACATTTGTCTCAATAATCTAAGTGAAATGCAATTTCTAGTGTTGATACCTGGAAGGCTACATATATTTTTCATTTGGAAAATAAGAATGTGAATGAACTTGAAAACTCGTGTGATTTTCAACATGTGTATTTGGTTATAATTTTCGTCCTGGGGTTTTGACTTTACCAGAGTTCTAATGATTCTATTCAACCCACATATAAAATGGTCTAATTAGCTAAGAGTCACAATACAAAGCTAACCTCATTTGTTATAACTTATGAAAAGATACATCCAACTGTTATGTAGGGTATAAAAATATTAATATCAAATTAGACCTTATAAAAGAAAAAATAAGTTGTCTTCCATTACAACTTTAAGATGTTTAAGGGTAAAACACAACATGCATCTCATGCACTGAATGTATAATTAACACAGTCTTCCTTTCCACAGATTGCCAATTACTATTCGTTTTTTTAAAGCTTCAAATAAATCAAAATTACTTAAAATATTTTCAAAAGTTTTTGTTTATGGTTTCTTACTTCAGTGGCCTGTCTCCAAACATAACTCCATTAAAAGCAAGGGCCCTTGGTACAGAATTTTGGTCTGCAAATTCCACAAAAGCAAACCGAGTTGGCTGAGTCTCATCACCTGCCATCCGTACAAACTTCACTTCTCCAACTTGTTTAAAAAACTCAAGTAGTTGATCAGCTGTTGTTGTCTGAGGAAATAAAATGACCCTTTAATGAGTTACATTCTTTTGGGGGAAAAAAATCAGGTAAATAGTACTTTACTGATTGCTTTAGAAAATCAGGTAAAAGACATCTCATAACTGTCAGCTTTCTAAAGGGGGCGGGGGTGTGGGTGTGACTACCACCATTCAGCTTCTTTTTAAATTAGTTACCTGGGAATTCAAATTTCCAACATAGACTGTTCTCCTAATTTCATCAATTTTGGAAGGATCCACATTTCCCATGAGTGGTGGCTGCGGTATCTCTCCAAGTGTTGCAATGTTGGGATCCAGCGCTGCTGCTGGTATAGCTCCCAAACTGCTAAGTGAAACACCAAGCTGTGTTTAAGGGGGGAAAAAGCAAGTATTTTTTTATTAATACAATAAGCTAGCATTCTTTAATCTTGAAGAGAACTGATTAACATGAAAATATAAACGGAAGGAGCCCAGGAATTCTTTACTTAAAGTCACATGTATTTCTAATTATTACCAGAGTAAAGTCACATCGACAATCAACGATCTCTTTTCCTGGCATTTGTGATGAAGTTAGGCTGAGGGTGCCTTCTGTGGCTGGCAGCAAGAAGCTGGGAAGGAGGAAAGAGGAAGAACCTACACAGATAGAGGAATACCAGGGTCCCCCCACCCTTGGTGGGTTTCAGGAAACAGTAGGCAACACCTGACCACCACCACCACCCAACCATGATGATGGGGACAGAACTAACAAAGGGATCTCTCAAAGAAACCTATCAACACGTTCATTTCCACTCGTGATTCCAGAAAAATGTGAACTTTGCCTATTTATAAGTGTTATAAAACTACTAAGATTTAATACCTCTTGAGTGAAGACACTTCACAAAGGCAGAAACAAAAGTGTATGGAATCAAATTTCACTTGTCACCACAGACAGTATGATCTTTTAAAAACATGTCAAATCTTGTTATTTAACACTGACTAAAATCCATTGATAACTTCTAATTAACTTTAAAACAAAATTTAAACTCCTTTCCAAGACCTGAAAAACCCATAAAACTAGTGTCCTCATCTTCTGGGGTACCTGACTAAGTTATTGCTCACTACCACCATTTCAATATATCATAAAGCTGTGGAAACCCTTTAGTATACCTTTTTCCTCACCTGCTCTTCTCTGGTCTAAAGCACTCAAGATGATTGTGAGCCACACCTGAATTTTTTCAGAACTGCACAAGTGAATTATCACATTCAGTTAACCTAAATCACAAATATAATTCTCAGCGCTTATTAGCTTTGTATGAATTTAAAGCATAAGCAGTTCTTTCCATGTATCAATCTTTTTGACCTGTAAACTTCTTATTAAACCGTTTATTTATAGATTTGAAAGGAATTTCCCCCATCATTTAGTCCAAGTCCCCTTGCTTTTCAAATGTTAAATTTTTATCACTCAGTTTTCTTGCAGGAGCCTTTCCCATTTCTCTTCATTACATCATTCCTCTACACCTGTGTTGTCCCAAATGGTAGCCTATAGTCACAAACAGCAATTGATTTTAAACAAAATTTAAAATCCAGCTACTCAGTTATGCTAGCCATATTTCAAGTATTGAACAGCTACTATAGTATAAAAAAAATTAGAGGGTACAGATTTAAACATTTTCATCATCAATAAAAGCACTGTTTAAAAAAAAAAAGCACTGTTTAGCTCTGGTCCAAGGAACTGTATTTAGTCTCCCTTTTGGTCTTTGACACATAACACTTCCGCATCATGTCAAAAAAAACCACCCCTGGCCACCCTTGGAAACATACACACACATTGATAAACAACCTGGAGGAGAAAACAACGGAACCGAAGGTTCAGGAGGGCATGGGAGAAGGGGAGGTGGGGGAAAGGAAGTGATGTTAACCAACTCAGGGACAAGAGAACAACTAGTGATCCAAAACCAGTGGCAAGGAGGGTGTAAGAGGCTTGGTAGGGCTTGATCAAGGGCA